>NC_142345.1:26117500-26443333 GCF_054954075.1 Amborella trichopoda | reverse complement strand
GACCATTTATCTTTGATACATGAAGATCTTAAATGTACAACTGGATGGTTGGGAATGCATCACTAATTAGGCACAAAGTACCAAAATAAAATTATTCGAAAGTTGTGATGCATTTTCCATATGTCAGATTTCATATCCAATGAATATGACTAATTGTGACCTTTTTGTACAAAAGCAAATGGTCTTATAGTATACAATCTCAAAGATCATATATGCTTGCTAAGCAAAGTGTGCATTTATCCCCTTCGGTAAAAATTATTTGTAATATTCATGTGCGTTGCATGTGATATTTCATTTAACATTAATCACTGAAACATATTTGTTATTGAAAAATATTTTCAATAAAACATAGTCTTAAAGATCATTGAATTTGTCCACACAATTTAATAATTTTATTAAATAATTATGACTTGATATTGAATATTTTTTTAATATAATATTTGCAACAACTTGAGAATAATAAAATTTCTTTAAAATGTGAAATAAAGAAGTAATTCAGATATACTAATTGTAATAAAATGCAACCAAAGGGAGACCCAAAAAACTTTAAATGTTAATTTAAATGGAGGAATCAAGAGAGATATGCTAGAGGAGATGAAATTAAAAATCATAATTAGAAAAAAAAATGCCATTATTATTGTTTTTTAGGCCTTTCACTGGTTTTTGACAAATAATTTTAATTTTTTTTGGCATGGCTTCTGATATTTTTCAACTTATTAACTGCTGGTATTTTAGCATGCTCATTGTTGAATTTGAGTTATCTAGATGGTACCATACTCTCTTTCTCTTTCATAGGTAAACTACAACAAATTACTATCAAATATCAACTATAGTTTTCTTGCAATACATTCTCATCAAATTGCACGTACTATCCCTTCATTGAACAATTCCCTGGCGAAAAGCCATTTCATTTTTATTCAGGAATTATGTGAATCCACAGCCAACCATGAATTCCCTTGAAAAACGATTTCTATTTCATTCATACGTGAATCCATGGCGAACCCATGAATTCCCTGAATGGACCATAAAAATCCACCACTATAGCATATTTACTTGCTTTTCCTCTTTCACGATTTTTCAGAGCCTGTGCGATATGATGAAGATGGTAATTATAATATAGAACAAGTTTCCAAGATTAATAATATATAAATATAAACTTTACAAAATGAAAAATAAAGCAATAGAAATAGTATTACGATTTGAATTATGAAATCCTTATTTGAATTTTGAATTTCTTATTTGGTTATAACAAATTTGATTTCATCTTTTTCTCTAGGATCGACTAAGTCAATCCTCTCTTCTGTAACTCTATTTATTCTATTTGTATTCTTTCAATGAAGTAAGTGAAATATTCAAGCTTCAACCAAATTTCACATGGTATCAGAGCTGTTGTGACATCACCACATCGACCCAATGTAACATCATTATTCAAGGAAAGGCCAAAATATTTGGCTAGATTCCGACTGTAGCCGACATTGCCTCAGCCCTCCCTTTCTCTCTCTAACCTTTGGTTTACTTCGTGGCTTTTCTCAGTGGATGCAAAATGGCACAGATCACGCCCCGATGCCGGTGAGCCAAAGAAAATCCACTAAAAGCATTTAGAGAGAGAAAGTGCACTAACGAGATCTATATAAACCAACAAGATCTTTGTGCTTAGTTGTAAGTCGAAGAGAGAGAAAGCGAGATATTTTGAATTTCTCTCACCTCGTGATCAAGTTCCTTTGCAAGTTGAAGAGAGAATCACTATCTCTTACCATTTGAAGATAGAGACAGAGATTTTGAGTTTCTCTCATTACCAATATAAGGGATACATCCTTTACATCTCTTTTTATGCAAAACCCACTTTTCTCTTCATTTTTTTTTTTCGTTTTTCATTGACGTTCTATTAAGAGAGTTTGATTTATTTTTTTTCCTTTCTTTGGACCACCCCACCTCTATTTTTTCAAGACAGCCACCACCCAACCCTCTCTGTGTGCTTATCTTTCTCTCTCTCTCTTCACTGTCACTGGTTTGTGTGCTTAGTTGTGGCACTCTTAGCTGCAACGGCAGGCATCTTCTCCGCCTGTTGACTAACTCTCGCGACAGCCCCATCATCATCATCTTCTGAGTTGCAGTTGGGAGCTTTCTTTTATCTCACATTTATGTCGATGGAAAGTGGATACAAGACTATTTCTGAATGAAGCTATGAAGAGTCGATCTCCTCTTCCTCTTCTTTCTATCTTCATCATTCGGATAATCCAAGGATGATGTTGGTTTCCAGACAACTCACTGGAGAAAACTATCCGCTATGGAAGCGGGTTATGCTTACAGCCCTCAAGACCAAACACAAGCTCGGTTTCATCGATGGAACCCTTGTTCAACCAGAGGAGAATTCCCCTTCTTTTCCCTCTTGGAGTCGCTGTAACACAATGGTCCTCTCTTGGATTTGGAACGTTGTTTGTACCTCACGAACAGCATCATCTACTTCGACAAAGTGAAGGAAGCATGGGAGGATCTACATGAGTGTTTTTCACAAGGTAATACTGCCCAAATCTATCACATTACACGTGATATTTCCAATCTTACTCAGGACCAGCTTTCTGTCCTGCAATATTACACCATGGTCAAGGGGTATTGGGATGAGTTGGATTCTCTAACACGTTATCCCAAGTGCTCTTGTGGTGCTATCAAGGAAGTCTATCAGATAAGACAAAGTGAGCGGGTATTTCAGTTCCTCATGGGTTTAAATGAATCCTATTCCACTGTGAGAGGCCATATTCTCACTATGGACCCCTTACCATTCATAAGCAAAACCTACGCTTTGATTTCTCAAGATGAGAGACAGCGTAGCGTTCAACAACGTTTAATACAACCCTTAGAAGGTGCTGTTATGGCTGCTTCCAATGTCAATGGAGGTGGTCGTGAATGTGGTACTTATGGCAGTCGCTTCAAGGGACGTTGTCGCGAAATACCGCGATGTGACCATTGTGGTTTTTTTGGTTACATTTGTACCCAATGCCACAAGTTGCATGGCACGCAGGGAACTCGGAAGAGTATTGCTGCTGCCAACTATTCCAGCAAGGAAACTAGCAAACCTATCGACAATTCCATTGTTGTGCGCCTTTCCTCCGAACAACACTTTCAACTTCTGTCTTTGCTCACTGATGATCGTAGCTTATCTTTAGCCAACATTGTAGGTATGGCAGTATCTTGTACCTCTTTTCCCTCTATGTCATCCTTATGGATCATAGACACTGGAGCTTCCGATCACATGGAATCTCCATCAAATTTTTTAGAGCCTAAAACCAATTTGCATCACACTCAATCTGTCTGTCTCCCTAATGGTGAAGTTGTTTGTGTTTCACACAAAAGAAATTGCTCTATTTCTTCTTCACTATATCTAAAAGATGTCGTATGTATTCCTAGCTTTGATTTAAATCTACTTTTTGTTACCCATAATTGTGCTGTCATTTTCTTTCCAAATTTCTATGTGTTTCAGAACCTAACAACGAAGAAGGTGATTGACCTGGGTGAGGAACGTGACGGAATGTATTTTTACAAGACTAAAGCATTTATGTTATCAAGTGTCCTCGCTCCACCTTTGGCACAACAGACTTGGACATCCATCCAACCAAAGTTTAAAAAATTTGTCCAACGAACTTTTTATTTCTTTCTATTAGAATAATTGTTGTCCCTATGCAATTTGTCCTATTGTCAAGAAAACTAGATAGCCTTTTCCTCTTAGCATTGATAGAAATATTATTCCTTTTGAACTTATTCATTGTGATATTTGGGGAGCAAACACCACTCCAACACACACTGGTGCACGATATTTTTTTACTATCTTAGATGACTTTAGCCATTGCACGTGCATTTTTTTAATGAAATTCAAGAGTGAAACATTCTCCTATATAAAATATTTTTGTGCTAAGATAAAAAACCAATTTAACTTAATAATCAAAACCCTGAGATCCAACAATGGGATAGAATTCCTCTGTCATCAAATGCAAAAAAATTTGAATGAGAAAGGAATTCTGTACCAAAGGACCTGCGTCAATACACCCGAACAAAATGGAGTGGTTAAACGCAAACACAGGGATCTCCTTGAAAAAGCTCGAGCTCTGCATTTTCAAGCTAATCTACCTATTAAATTTTGGGGAGCATGTGTCCTTGCAGTCACTTACCTAATTAACCGGTTGTCTTCTCCTGTTCTACAAGGAAAAACACCTCATGAAACCTTATTCAATGTCAAACCCACCTACCAACACCTACGCGTGTTCGGCTGTTTGTTTTATGCTCACACCAAATCACATGCTCGTGCACGCAAATGTGTATTTACTAGTTATCCATATGGACAGAAAGGTTACAAAGTTTTTGATCTAGATGAACAAAAATTCTTTGTCAGCAGGGATGCCTCTTTCCATGAGAACCAATTCCCTTTCCTATCCACTCACACTACTACAAATATTGATATTCCAAGTTCATCTATTCGTATCCCCGTCATCAAGGATGTTGATTCTATAACAGTCGTAAACACACCCCTTGTGCCCATCACCCATGCACACACTGAGCCTCTACCATCATATACCATCACGGGTCTGCCATTAACCACTATGGAAACAACTGCTACGGATTTCGTTGCCTCCATCAACACACCATCGCCACTATTCTCACGCAAATTTGCACGTGCACACCGACCTCCGAGATGGCTTGCTGATTACAAGTACTCCCATGTTGCCTCCTCGCCTACAGACCATCACCCTTCATTAACTGCTTCTGACACGGGTACCCAATATCCACTGGTTCACTATGTTTCCTAGAACAAATTTTCCCCTACTCATCAAGCCTTCCTTGCTTTCATATCCTCTAATCATGAACTTAGAAGTTTTTCTACTGACATTAAGGATGCTCGTTGGAGGGATGCCATGACTGCTGAGATCAAAGCACTAGAGGAAAATCATACTTGGATTGTTACTCCCTTGCCACCCAAAAAGCATGTTATAGGGTGCAAATGGGTCTACAAAATTAAGTACAATGCTGATGGAAGCGTCGAGTGCTACAAAGAGCGCCTTGTAGCTAAGGGATACACCCAAACCAAAGGTATCGATTACAACGAGACCTTTGCCCATGTAGCCAAGCTTGTTACAGTTCGATATTTACTTGCCATTGCTACCACAAAGGGAAGGCCCCTTTTTTAGTTGGATGTCAATAATGCTTTTTTTCACGGTGATTTAGCTGAGGAAGTATATATGCAACTTCCCCCTGGCTTTTCTCAAAAGGGGGATCATGGAGAACATCTTGTATGTCGCTTAAAGAAGTCCTTATATGGACTCAAGCAAGCATCATGTTACTGGTTATCTAAATTCTCTTATTCACTTCTTCAAGCAGGGTTCAAACAGTCTAAGGCCGATTACACCCACACTCAAGAACAAAGACCAACTTACTGTCATTCTAATCTACGTTGACGACATAATTCTCACTGAGAATGATTTTTCTACCATTACTTCCATCAAGCAATTTTTACATCACCAATTCAAACTCAAAGATCTTGGTTTACTAAAGTATTTTTTGGGAATCGAGGTTGCTCGCTCAAACAAAAGCATCTTCCTCTCTCAACGAAAATACACATTGGATTTTTTGGAAGAAACTGGGTTACTTGGCACCAAACCTATCTCATTTCCAACAGACCCTCAAACTGAGAGCTAATGATGGCACTTTTCTCTCTGATCCTGGACCTTATCGACGACTTGTTGGTCGTCTTATTTAGTTAACCATCACCAAACCAAAGATTACTTTTTCGGTCAATATGCTGAGTCAATTCATTCAAATGCCTCGCCATCCTCACATGGATGCAGCCATGCGTGTTCTTCGGTACCTCAAGTCTAGCCCAGGTAAAGGAATCTTAATGCCTTCCTCCAATACATTGCAGCTCTCTGGCTACTCTGATTCCGATTGGGTAGCTGTTCCACTACCCGCCGCTCTGTCACAGGATATTGTACCTTTCTTGAAAACAACCCCATATCTTGGAGAACAAAAAAGCAGTCAACTGTTTCTCGTTCATCTGCTGAGGCAGAATATCGAGCCATGGCACCAACCACCTGCGAGCTAGTTTGGCTTAAATACCTTCTTCACGACTTGGGCATTACCCAATCACAGCCCATGCTACTATACTGCGATAATCAATATGCATTACACATAGCATCCAATCCCGTCTTCCATGAGCGCAAAAAGCATATCGAATTGGATTGTCATGTTGTTCATGAAAGGTTGCAAGCTAGGGTTATTCGCACTTAGTACCTCCGAACTAATAACTAGAGGGCCGATATATTCACCAAACCGCTTGGCAAAGAGCAACTCACTTACCTACAATACAAGTTCGGTGTTATCGATCTACACACACCAACTTGAGGGGGAGTATTACAATTTGAATTATGAAATCCTTATTGGAATTTTGAATTCCTCATGTGGTTGTAACAAATTTGATTTCATCCTTTTCTCTATGATCGACTAAGTCAATCCTCTCTTCTGTAACTCTATTTATTCTATTTGAGTTCGTTCAATGAAGCAAGAGAAATATTCATGCTTCAACCAAATTTTACAAATAGCGAGAGGTATAAAGGCGTACCTTTTTTCACTTGCTTTTCCTTTTCAATTTTACCCTAATATAAAGAAAACAATTTAGGAGAGAGATGGGAAGGGTGCGTGATATAGAGATAAGAGAGTTTTAAGGAGTTGCGTACTCAAAAATTCAAATGTTAAAAAAAGGACAATGAGAGATTTTAGGAGCAAAATAAAGAAAAAAAAAATTAAGAAGAGAGCTATGAGAGGTACACGAGATAGAAATATGAGAGTTTTAAGCAGTGCACTTTTTCAAATTTTGAAAGAGGAAATATGTCAAATAATTAGTTGATATTCATAACTTCACATTACAAAGAGAGGTGCAAATTGCAATGAGAGACGGAGAGGGAGCAGGATTTGTATCGAACTTTACAAAATAGAAAAAGAAAGCATCAGAAAGAGGGAGATGGATAGAGGCATACTTTTTTTCACTTGCTTTTCGTCATTCTTCAGAGATTGTGCAATGCAGTGAGAATCAAATTCCACGATTAATATTGTAGAAATACGAACTTTACAAAATGAAAAAAATAAAGCATCGCACAATTCCAAAAAAACCACCATAAATCATGTAAAGACGGAGAGGGATAAAAGCAAACCCTTTTTTTTACGTGTTTTTTCTCTTCAACAATTTTTCAGAGATTGTGCGACGCAGTTAGAGTTGGAAGAGAGTATAATGGACATTGTAATTATAACAAAGAACATGTTTTCAGGATTAATACTGTAGAAATATAAACTTTAGAAAATAAAAAATAATACATCAAAAAGAGGGAGAGGGTGTTAAAAATAAGCTTGATTATGTTCAAGGGAATTTTGGGTATTAAATTTAAATATAAGGGATATTTTGGGAAAGTTATATTAAGGGTAATTTTGGAATGATGTAAAAGAATTGTGTAGAGGTCCAAGGCCACAATTCCAAGATTGAGAGAGAGGAATTCCAAGATTGAGAGAGAATAGTCTCAAGATTAAGAGAGATGAGTCCAAAGCATGCAATGCATGCAAATTTGAATTGGGAATGAGTGAAGTCTAGAATTTTCTTGAATAATCTTGTAATATTATCCAAGCATATAGGTTGTAAGTTATGAGAGGGAAAACATCACTAAAATGGTGTAGAAAGAGTCTAGAAAGCTCCTAAGTGGTTTATATATACATGTACTATGTTTTTGTAACTACAAATTCTAAAAGTAAGCATTTTTCCTCCCTATTTTCTAACAAGTGGTATCAGAGCCTAAGTGCTTAACCCCTTTGATCCAACCACAAATTCCCCTTCTCACCAAAGATAATTAAGAGAATTGGTCTCAAGATGCTTGGGGTGTTGTTGGGGTATGTAGAACCGGCAACCCCACAAGAAGAAACTGTTTTGGATCAAAACCAAAGAAGCGTACTAAAGGAGTCGAGAAGGTTGGACAAGAAAGCTCTCTTTCTTATTTACCAAGGAATTGATGAGAGTACTTTTGAGAAAATTTCTTCCGCTGAAAATTTAAAGAAGGTATGGGAGATTCTTCAAAATTCTTTCAAAGTAGTTGAAAAGGTGAACAAAGTGCACCTTCAAACTCTTAGGGCTGAGTTTGAGGCATTGAAAATGAATGAATCCGAAAATATTTCGGAATACTTCTCAAGGGGCTTGGTTGTTGTAAACCAAGAAAATATAGATGATGTAAGAGTAATAGAGAAAATACTACGATCACTAGATTGTAAGTAAGAGCACATTGTTGTCGCCATTGAAGAATCAAAAGATTTAGAAGCTATGACTATTGATCAACTCATGGGTTCCTTGCAAGCCCATGAACAAATATTACAAAAAAGGACTCAAAAAACTTTGGAGGATGCACTACAAACAAAGCTTCCCGTAAAGGAAGAGAATGAAGAATCTCGTGGAGGAAGAGGCCAAAGAGGTCATGGCAATGGAAGGAGATGACGTGGAAGAGGTAACTTTAACTATGGAGGTGTGAGAGATCAAAACCACCCACGTGCTCAAAAAGGATGAAGAAGAGGTAATTTTTTAAGGCCATACAATTATTCAAGGTATGGAAAATCTACTATTCAATCTTATAATTACAAAAAATATGGTCATTATAGTTCCGAGTGTAGATACCGTTCTCAAAATGATGTATTTGAAAAAGCTAATTTTGTTGAAAAGAAAATTGATGAAGAAGAACCAACTTTGTTATTAGCTTATAATGATAAGAATGATAATCAAATGGATACTTGGTATTTTGATACCGGTGTAAGCAATCACATCGTGGTAGAAAGGAATTGTTTGTGGAATTGAATGAGTTAAGTCATGGGCATGTAACATTTGGAGACTTATAAAAAAGACCCTTAAACGGCAAAGGTAATTTTGATAAAAATGAAAAATGGTGGTCATCAATTTATTTCTGATGTATATTATGTGCTGAACATAAAAAATAACATTTTCAGTGTGGGGAAATTATTAGAAAAAGGCTATAATATTTTTATGAAAAATGGTATCCTTCACTTGAGGGACCAAAGAAACAATTTGATTACCAAAATGATTATGACTAAGATTAGAATGTTTTCAATGAATATCAAAAGTGAACATGTGAAATGCCTCAAATCTATTTTGAATGATGATTCATGGTTATGGCATTTTCATTTTGGGCATCTTAATTTTGGTGGTTTGAAATTGTTGTCAAAAGAAAAAATAGTGAATGGTTTGCCATGGATAAAGCAAGCCGATAGAGTATGTGAAGGGTGCATTATAGGAAAGCAACATCGAGAAAGCTTCAAGAGTGGAAAATCAAGGAAAGCACAAATGCCTTTCCAACTCGTGCATACGGATGTGTGTGGACCACTTGAGCTCATCTCACATGGAAAAAGTCGTTACATTCTAATCTTTATTGATGATTATAGTAGCAAAACATGGGCTTATTTCCTTAAAGAAGAATTGGAAGGTTTTGAAGTGTTAAAGGAATACAAAGCTTTTGTACAGAAACAAAGTGGTTTTCAAATTAAAGTGATAAGATCGGATAGAGGTGGAGAATATAATTATAATGATTTCCAAAAATTTTGTAAAGAACATGGAATTTGCTGCCAAATGACCACATCCTACACACCACAACAAAATGGTGTGGCGGAAAGAAAGAAATAACTATTTTGAATATGGCACGATGCATGTTAAAATATAAAAAAATGCCAAAGGAATTTTGAGCCGAAGCCGTTGCTTGTGCGTTATATTTGTTGAATAGGTGTCCCATAAAATGTTTATGGTGTAAGACATCTGAAGAAGTTTGGAGTTCTTACAAGCTAAATGTAGAGCTTCTAAGAATATTTGGGTGTGTGGCTTTTGCTAATTCCCGAAGAGTAAAGGGCAAAGCTTGATAACAAAGGAGAAAAGTGTGTATTCATTGGCTATGGAGAAAATACAAAAGGTTACAAGCTGTACAATTCCATTACTAAAAAGATATTCTTGAGTAGAGATGTGATCTTTGATGAAAATGGAGTATGGGATAGGAAAAATAATCAAGAAAAGAAAACTATTGCGGTTGATGAAATGGAAGAAAAGTGACAAGTTGAGCATCAAGAAGGTTCTTTGAATCCTATTCATGATGCTTCTTCTAGTAGCCAATCTACTTTAACTAGTAGTTCATCTCATAGGCCCATGAAAACAAAAAGCCTTCAAGAAATTTATTCGGTTTCGTAGGCTTGATGTTGAAAATGAAGATCTCACATTGCTTTGTCTTTATGCATATTTGGATCCTATTTATTTTGATGAAACACATAAAAGTAAAATGTGGAAAAAGGCCATGGATACAGAGATTTAAGCAATTGAGAGGAATGAAATTGAATGACACATGAGAGCTTAACACTTCCTTAGAGCCACAAAGCAATTGGTGTGAAATGGATTTACAAGACAAAGAGAAATGCTAATGGGGATATTTAAAGGTATAAAAGCAAATACCAGGAATTGACTATGATGAGGTATTTGCGCCCGTTGCTCGTTTGGAAACTATTAGATTAATCATTTCTCTTGTAGCCCAATTGAATGGAAATTTTTTCAAATGGATATGAAATCAACATTTCTGAATGAAGTTCTTGAAGAAGATGTGTATATTAAATAACCAATTGGTTATGTAAAAAAAAAGGCAAGAAACTAAAGTTTAGAAATTGAAAAAGGCTTTTTATGGTTTAAAACAAGCATCTAGGGCATGGAATAGTAGAATTGATAAATATTTTCTTGAAAATAGTTTTTTTAGGTGCCCATATGAACATGCCCTATACATAAAGAAAAATGAAAATATATTTTGCATGTTTGTTTATATGTTGACGACATGATCTATACGGGAAATAATCCGGGCATGTTTAAAGAATTCAAAGAATCCATGATTAAGAAGTTTGAAATGACCGACATTGGGCTCATGTCTTATTTTCTTGGCATTGAAGTTAAACAAATGGATGATAGAATTCTTGTGTCACAAAAATCTTATACAAAAGAAATTCTCAAGAAATTTAAATTGGAGACTTGTAATCCGGTAAATACACCGGTAGAAAGTGGTCTCAATTTGAGAAAAGAAGGTAAGGGAGAAAGGGTTGATCCTACATTTTTCAAAAGTTTAGTGGGAAACCTCTGATACATAACATGTACAAGACCGGATATTCTCTATAGAGTTGGTTTAGTAAGCCGGTACATGGAGACTCCAAATATCTCTCACTTGAAAGCGGCAAAAATGATTCTCCGGTATATCAAAGGCACATTTGACAATGGTTATTTTATTCATGTTTTAATGTTTGTGATCTTGTAGGTTTTGTTGATAGCGATTGGGTCAGAGACTTGGATGATAGGAAAAGCATTTCCGGGTACGTGTACTACATGGGGAGTACGGCATTCACATGGTCATCGAAGAAGCAACCGATCGTGACACTATCAACTTGTGAGGCCGAGCATGTAGCCACCATATCAAGTACTTGTCGTGCATTGTTGCTACAGAATCTTCTTAAAGAACTTTTAAAGCCTCAGGAGACTCCCACCAAAATCCATTTAGATAACAAGTCGGCAATTGTATTAGCAAAGAACCTGGTGTTTCCTGAGAGAAGCAAGCACATTGATACACAATTCCACTTCATTCGAGACTAAGTGAAAGAGAAGAAAGTTGAACTTGTTTACACAAAAACACAAGATCAAATTGTCGACATTTTTACAAAACCGATCAAACGTGAATTGTTTCAAAAATTGAAAGTTATGTTAGAAGTAACCAAGTTGGAAAATCAGACTTAAGGGGGGATATTAAAAATAAGCTTGATTATGTTCACAGATATTTTGGATATTAGATTCTAATGTAATAGACATTTTGGGAAAGTTATGTTAAGGGTAATTTTGGAATGATGTAAAAGAATTTTGTAGAGTTTCAAGGTCACAATTCTAAGATAGAGAGAGAGGAATTCCAAGATTGAGATAGAAGAGTCCCAAGATAAGATTGAGAGAGATGAGTCAAACGCATGCAATGCATGCAAATTTGAATGGGCAATGAGTGAAGTCTAGAATTTTCTTGAATAATATTGTAATTTCATAGCATATAGGTTGTAAGTTATGAGAGGGAAAACATCACTAGAATGGTGTAGAAATAGTCTAGAAAGCTCCTAAGTGGTTTATATATACATGCACTATGTTTTTGTACAAAAAGAATAAAGAAATTGTGTTGAATTGAGTTCTTTTGTATGCATAACTACAAATTCTGAAAGTAAGCATCTTTCTCCCTAGTTTCTATCAGAGGGATAAGGGCGTACGCTTTTTTCGTTTGCTTTTGCTTTTCAACAACTTTTAAGAGATATGGCGATGCAATGAGAGTTAAAGTCCATTTACCCCAATATAAAGGGAAAAATTTAAGAGAGATGGGAGGGGTGTGTAACATAGAGATGAGAGAGTTTTAAGAAGAAGTATCTTTTCAAATATTGAAAGAAAAAAACTTAGAACTAAAAAAGACAAATGTAAAAAACAAAATAAAATAAAAAATAAAGAAATAAAAATGATAATGAGATATTTTAAGAGAAAAATAAAGAAAAAAATATATAAAAAGAGAGATTAGAGAGGTAAGTGAGATAGAAATGGGAGAGTTTTAAAGACTTTTCAAATTTTCAGAGAGGACACAAGTCAAAATAATTAGTAGATATTCAAAACAACCAATTGCAAAGAGAGGCGCAGATGACACGTGTCTCACTTGCTTTTCCTTTCCAATGATTTTTCAGAGAATATAGGATACAGTGAGAGTCGAATTCCAAGATTAATATTGTAGAAATATGAACTTTACAAAAAGGAAAAATAAAGTATCAGACAATTCCCTGAACCTGCAAAGAGGAAGAGGGGTAAAGGCTTACCTTTTTTTTACTTACTTTTTCTCTTTAACGATTTTTAAAAAATTTTGTGATGCAGTGAGAGCCGAAAGAGAGTATGTTGAATATTGTAATTATAACAAAGAACATGTTTACATGATTAATATGGTAGAAATATGAACTTTACCAAATGAAAAATAAAACATCAAAAAGAGGGAGAGGGATAAAGGCGTACTTTTTTTCACTTGTTTTTCCTCTTCAATTATTTTTCAGAGATTGTTTAATATAGTGAGAGTGAAATTATATTTTACGCCAATATAAAATAAAAAAAATTAGGAGAGAGATGGGAGAGGTGTTAGAGATGAGATAGTTTTAAAGAGTTGCATCTTTTCAAATATTGAGAGAGAAAAACTTGGAACTCAAAAAGACAAATGTAAAAAAAAAATTGATAATGTGAGATAGAAATGGGAGAGTTTTAAGGAGTTTCATATTTCCAAATTTTGAGAGAAGACACATGTCAAAATAATTAATAGATATTGATAACTACTAATTGCAAAGAGAGAGGAAGATGACAAGTATCATAAAAATAGGGCAGGCCTCTTCTCGCTTAAAATATAGAAGAAAGATATACTCCAGAGAGAGTAAAATGTAAATTTATTACACGATTTTTTTCAGAAAATCTTTGATTTTTTTAAATTCGTTAAGAAGTCCTTCTTTTTCAAAAGACCTTAAAAAATCTCATTTTTTTAATAGAACGGATATAAATCCCTACTTTATCTTTTTTCAATTTTCAAAAAAACCTTTTCCAAAAAACTTCTTCCCTATAACTTTATTTCTTCATTAACTTTATTGAATGTTAGTTTAAAGATAAGTACATTAATAGTAGGAGTAAATTAAGAATCTTGATTTAATAAAAAGTTCCATGAAAAATTTCACCAATGAGTTTCCTTACCAAAAAAAAAATGCAAACAATATATTCCCAAAAAATGCAATCAAAACAATCGTATATCACAAAATAATAGGTAGAATTAGAAGAAAAGTAACCCAATGAGAAGTCCTTTTTTTTTCTTTAAACCCATCGCATCCCTATAAAGAGCAAGAGAGAGATTCAATGATACTAAAGATTTAGATAGCTAGGAATTCAATGCGAGATACGAATTTTCTGAAGCATTTTGTTTTGTTATGAAAATAGAGAAGTTTGATTAATTTCATATTTATGTTTTATTTTAAGTCTCACATCTATTATAGAAATATCACCTCCCTCCTTAGTAATAGAGAGCCAGCTGCAGCAGCTATGGATAATATTACTTAAAACAATTTCTACAGGTACGCTTTTACATCAAAAGTTCTTTTGTTGTGCTCGTTCTACACTTCCCACATTACAACCCCCCTAATAATCTTCCATATGATCTTCCGTAATTTTGGTAACTGAGGAAAAGCCAATTGTGTGATAACTCTCGAACCATCTTGAAGAAATGCTACACTCAAGCCTAACAATCCCAAAAAGAATCCCCCTAAGTTCGCAACAAAATTGCAATGAACAAAAAGATAGTGTTATTGACTCCCCATCTTTCTTGCACATCAAACATACATTTGGTAGAATTTTTCATCAATATCTTGTTATGTCCTGCTATCCAGATAAAACATTGAACCTTATATTGTATAGGCCTCTTCCACACTTTTTGCGTCCTTGTGACATAGATGGACGTCCGTGGTCATTGAAAAAGAGGGTATACATGGCTTTCACTGAAAATAGACTATCACTTTCGAAATCCCAAACCAACTCATCAGCTATATCTCTAGCAATGTACACTGCAATGTACACTTCTTCTAGCATGGTCAAAAGAGAAGTCAACTAAAAAAGCATAATATCTGGGATTCTATTATGGGATTCTATTATAAGGAAAATGCACATTCCAATGCATTTGTTGTCCCCCACACAACTTTCTGCCGCTATAGATTGAGCGTCAGAGACTCTAGAAAATGGCTCGGGATAAGTATGCTTCAGCGGACCATCCCCCGACCACTTGTGGTGTTAGAAAGATAGAAGATCCACCTCCCACGAACCACCTAATATCGAAGATAAGGCCTGCATAAAAAATGTCCTTTAAAAAAACTAATCTAGACACGCTATCTATCCTTCAAAAAACTAATCTAGACGTGCGATATCTTCCCCCTCTTAGCCATATGCCATATCTGTCTATTCCATACTTCGCCGAAAGAACTTTACACCATAAATCATAATTTTAGATTGTGTCAATTTTATGTATCCGATTTTTTCACTACGGTTTTTTTAACCAAATTCAATATATTTATGATTCTATAATTTACCTTATTTGTTGGCGATCCATATTTTTTAACCTGATTTTTTCTTCTGAATTTTTCAAATAAAACAAATTAATTACCAATGTTTTGGTATGCGGATATTTTATTATTTCCCGACTTGCTAACCATGGTCAAGACCCTAGGAGTATTTTGGGAATTTTGGAAACATAGCCTGCTCGATCTATTAGTTAAACTAGTAAAGAATAAACAAAATGGTGAAAAAACAAATTTATATGCTTGTAGGAGTACATTTGCCAGACTAGCTAGGAATATTTTCTAGGACTTCAAAATTTGGAGATGAGCAAACCAAAGAAAAAGAAAATTACACAAGCATTTAGAAGTGCCTGAAAAAAAAAATGCCAAACATAAACTATCCAAATTTTGGATATGCCCTCTCGTAGTGCCTAAAGAAAATAACGATTGTGATTTAACGTTATACTCACTCTAGAAATCCTTTAAAAAATAACGCCCCAGAATTGAGCACAACTTTCCAATTCCTAGATGGTCATATCTAGGTGTATAACAACTTAAAATCCTGTTTTTTTTCTTTGTCCTTTGTCCTTGAAACTTCAAATCCTCTACTAATTTCAAAGTGAATGCCACAAGTATAGATCAAGAAAATTCTTCCCGAGGGAGTACACGTATAAATTGCTCCAGTCAGAGCATAGTTTATGTACGAAAAAATATTGATAGATTCCTTACATCTAAGAAAAACAACCGCTTAGGATTGAACAGAAACCATCTAATTGTTTGAATAATGAGATCTAAATATTTATGCATTAAAATCCATTTTCTGTGTAAAAAATACTCTTTTGGTAATTCATGCAAATAATTTTCTTTCTCATGAACCTCTCAATCCTAGACCGATGGTCAATATCAACTCTAGTTTTCACCTTCCAGTGTTGGACATGTTTTTCCTGAATAAATGCCATAAGTGTTTGCAACATTGGACATACCCATATTAATTGTTGAGTTGTGTTTATAATGTCGGACAGACCAAAATTCCTAGGGTGTTGGGGTTTAGCAATTGCAATTGAATCGACAAATAAGCTTTAACCTATTTGGTATTTGAGATACCGAACGGTCTTGATTTAAAGCATATTCAATTGTCCGATATTGCTAGCATCTGACACTTTATGAATTAGGTTTTTGGGCTGTCCAACATTATAAACACAAAAGAGCCCAATAGTTAAGGTTGTTCAATGTTTTTAATATTGGACATAATTGAAACAAAGAAAAAAAATAGCAAAATTGGGGATTTTCCTACATGTCCAATGTTAGAAATGTATGGGCAACTCTGAAAAAATAATAATAATAATAATAATAATAATAATAAAATAATATAATATAAAAAAAGTCTCCTAGTAATTTTTGCTAAAATATAGAGCATTTCATATTGAAGGGGAAGAAAAAGGATCCATACATAATTTTTCAATAATTTATTTTAAAGTAATTATTATTTTTTTTCTTTTTTTTTACAATATCAGTTAGTTTTATTTGTTCTGAAAGAGCATGGGATTACAAAGTGGGATCTAATTATTATTTTTCGTGTTGGTCGGGATTGTCACTCCGTGAAACTCTCGATCCAAACGTCATTTCTAATATTAATTTTATGGCAGTCGAAATTACCGCCCTATCAAATTTTAGATCTAAAATCCGTCTCCAAAAATTATTTCCAGAAAGGGACGCATATGGATATGGCTGCACTAAAACATCATCTTTTCATAAACTATCGAGAAGCATCGACCTCTATTCTTCTTTACTTTGAATTGATATTTTTACGTGTCCCCAAAAATCACGAACTCACCTGACGTTATTATCCAATTACTATATGCATTGCAATTTTGGAAGTTGGAAACTCGAACACCGTCTTTCTATAAAATACAAAAAGAAATGGACGTCTTTTTGAAACAATTATATAAGTTTTATTTAATATTATCCTGCAAAGGGGGTAAGCAAACGCCCAACCGGGTTCGGGTGCATGTTGTGGCCCAGCGGATTGGGTCCGGTTAGTTTGGCTGGGACCTGCCACGCCGGGTCAAGGTTAGGGTCAATTTGACCCGGTATAAAATATTGAAAAGTATATGTTAAATGTATATATACAAAAAAGAAAAAAATTAGAGTGATTTACGTAAAGATTTTAAAATTTTAAGTAAAATAGGAAATGCTCCATTTATAAGAAAATGATAAAGAAAGCTGATCAACTTGCCTTTTTTTTTTTTTTTTTTTTTTTCTTTTTTTTTTTTTTTTGGCCAAACTTGCCAAATTTTGATTTTTTTTTTTTTTTTTTTAGTTTTTTCGTTTGTGTGGCAGTGACTTAAGGTTTGGGTACTGCCCTATCAACAAAAAAAACTAAAAAAAAATTAAAATTCAGGTTGATCAAGAGATAATTTTAAAAAAAATAAAAAAAAGACAAGTTGACCGATTTTTTTATTTGTAATTTCGCATATAAGTAGAGCATTTCATATTTTACGTCGGTATGTAAATTACTCTTATTTTTATTTATTTCAAACTTGGGTCTCGGTCAAAATGACTTGCACCCAACTGGTCCGGGTCTGGGTCCTGAGGAATGCGTTAGTAGACCCAGAGAAAACTAGAATTAAAAATTGACTAAGGATGGAGAAATGCATGACAGGCCAGAGGACCGACTGCAACCAACCGTGACACAGGGGAGAGAGAAAGAGAGGGGGTTTTGTGCATGAGAGAGAAACAGGAACCAGAGCGAGAAATTATTAAAAACTGTGCCTGCACGTGAGAGATAGAGGTTATTTAGAGAGAGAGAGAGGGTTATTTGAGACTTGTATAATTCAAGTGGTGCTCAAAGTTGACGAATGATGTCATTGCATTGCCTTATGCTTGAAAATTTAAGGAGTACATAAATCTTCATTACATCATAAAGGCCCTTAAACTGATTTTACATCATAAATGATGATTTAGATCATCAAGGATGATTTTACAACAGAACTGGCCTCAAATAAATCACAAATGCCTCCTAAACAATAGCTTAAAACTATAAATGATGGTTTCACAACATTCTAATCTCTAAAAGGCTGATTCTTCATCCTTCTCCTCCATTACAATTCTTGAGTGATTCAATGGCGATTGAAGAAGGCAATAAGGGGATCATAAACAGTATGTTTGGCTGAGACGCCCATAACAAAGTCAGCATGTGCATAGTTATCAATGTATTGCACTGTAAGTTCATCTCCCTCATGGAATTTGAGGCTGTCCTGCAAAAGCTCCACATCCTTAGTGACAGAGAGAGCGTCCTGACCTCCATAGCTTAGAAACAGAGGAAGTTGTCGAGGAATGTTCGACATGTTATACGTCGGAGGATCGGCCTGACCGTAGTGCTTCATGTTGTCGTTCGGATTCCCATAATTATACATCTCTATCTTTCCATTCCGCACCACTGTGGATCATTCAAAAGCGCAAAACAAATTTCCATTTGGGTTTACATTAGCTAAACGTATTATTTGATGAAATGATAGATTACATGAAGGGAAAACTAAAGTTCAAGAAAACGAAAAATGGACCAAGAGATTATTAGGAGCAAGTTACTATTAGGAACAAGTTCATAATATACTATAGTCTAAGGGATTACGAAAGAATGAGCTGGATGAAGGGAACAAGAGATTCCCGGGAACAAATGCGAAGTACGGTAGTCCGGGGGTATGGAAAGTTTAATAGTTATTTTAAGAAAAAATTACGAAAACGCCCAATTATTTAACTATCTTTGCAGCCTCCCCTCTTATTTTTATCGTAAATTTTATCCCAAAACTAATTTTTATAACAAAATACTCCCAAATCAAAAAGTCATAATTTGAAAGACGAAAATACCTTTGCCCGTACATAAAGTTGTCACATTCTTGTAGACACTTACACACCAAAAAAGCAACAATCGTCCGACATTTTTATGGTGATGGTTCGACACTTTATGGTGGCGGTTTGACACATAGATCAAGCGAACTGGCAGTAGTGGCCCTCGGTCCGACACAAGGGTGTTGTGATTCGACCCTTGGTATACTGTTTTTAAAAAGGCGGTCTAACAACTTTTGGTATAGGTTTCGGTCTGGCAGTAATATGTGCCGGATCATCTTTGATGAGTGAGCGTTTGCGAGAATGTGACAGCTTTATGTATAGGCAAAGATATTTTTATCCTTCAAACTATAAATTTTCTACTTGGGGGTCTTTGCTATAAAAGTTATTTGGGGGTAAAAATTGTAAAAAAAAAAAAAAAAACAAAAAAACAAAAAAAAAAAAAGAAAAAAAGAGTTTGGAGAGGTTGTAAAGAAAGTTGAGTCCATGGGGTTTTTGTAATTTTCCTTTATTTTTATCTCTTATTTATATTTGTTAGGTACAATGTGGTTCAAGATTCATGAAAGCATAAAGTTCAGATACTCGAAAGAATTTATAGATGACTTTAATAAGAGATAAGATAAGATAAAGTACGTATAGATGGGGGTGGCTATGTATAGGGTCAATCTCAAACAACATTGATTAAGAGGGATGACTTAACTCAAGTGGAAGGCTCTAAAACAGAGAGGGCAAAGGTCTAAAAAGATAAAAAAAACAATAGTTAGAGATACACTACACTGATATATAATTTGACATTATAACTTTGAGAGAGAGGAATGGAAGAACATGATTTACGCATCAAATACCAAATAGTTGAGATAAAGCTCGGATAATGGTAATGATGATGATATATATTTTATACACTTTATTGTTCTCGTAATGCGGGTCAGCTCAATATCCAAGGCTTGACTCCAACTAGCCGAAATACTTGGTTCTTCAGGGATACAAAAAAATGAAAAAGGAAGGAGGCCATTGTTGGGCTCTATGGTACTTTAGAACTGAAATTTGGAAAGGAGTACTTACTTTGGGCCAAGTGCACCATGTTCTTCGATGAAGAAGATTGTGGCTCGTATCTCAGGAAGAGCTCCACTGTAGATGAGTTTAGACAGCAGTTTTTGCCTTCATTTCATCAAATGCCATGAGGACACAGATTTTAATGAGTCTCTTTGTCCACACAAAAGCCAATGTACTATTCACATTTGAGAGAGAGAGAAACCTTCACACATTTAGAGAGAGAGAGAACAACCTGTGAAGGAAGTCATTAGGTCATAGCAGTCAATCCCGGGGTTGGCACAAAGAGCCTTAAGGAATTTGGCCACAGCCTGCCTGTTATTTCCGAAGCAGACGACAAGCTTATCCTTAGTTGAAACTTGTAGAGAGAGAGTAAAGAGTTTGTGCAGTAAATGTGGCTTTTCAATGTTTTTTAATCTCAAGAATTTATTTTTCAATAATAGTACAAAAGTCATATTGTATAGTATATATGAAGTTTTGTAGTTGATATGAGGTAATGTCTTATACTAGAATCTATTTTGAAACTTTTATAGGATGTTGCACGGGAGAGAAGCTTAGTGATGTGTTTGGATTCTATGTAAGAATTGTTTTTTTATATTATAGATGTACAAAATTATTTAATTTCAAAATATCTTTTATCAAATTGTAGAAATACTTGGATTTCATCTTATTATGTGAGTTATTAGCGCACTAATGACAGGTTTAGCTCATTATATAATATTAATCTTTCGGTGACAACTTGTTAATCCTAATTGATTGTACTTAAAGAAATTAAAGCAAGAGTTATATTTGCATCTCAACTCCTATATACTATGAATATGAGAGTTACAAAAAGATGGTTCTTTATAAAATAGAATAAAACGTTAACCCCTCGAGTAAAAAAAAGAGAAGAAGAGAGAAGGATGAAAAATAAGTGAAAGAGATTCACCAAAAATGACTCTCAAGATTTTGGTCCATAAATTTTGGTATGGAACCTTAAGTCGTATGTGGATTTTAAGATAGATCGATCGAAGTAAGGTGTTTGTTTGTTTATTTATTGATTGATAATTTTTTATTGGGCATAACAGTGTTGGTATCACTATCTTACCCTTTAGGATTGAATTCAGCGATACCCAACCAATTAGTGACCTGATATGATCCAAATTAATGAACTTTGTTAGAGAGAGAATTGAAAAGAAGTCTTTTGCAAGAGAGAGAGAGAATTGAATAGAAATTTTTTGCAGTGATATTATTACTTCTCCAACAAAGGCTTTGGCAGCAAGTTGGCCGATGGCGCTTGACATGTGACTCAAATAAGCAATGGGGGACAACAGAGCAGCCGACCTCACAGTGTCCATCAATTTCCCTTGAGAGAATGATGCCAAGGCCATCAGTGTTCCCTGTGAAACAAAAACAAAACCCACTCAAGAAAGAAGAGAGATACAAACTTCAAACATTTCGAGAGAGAGAGAGAGAAGCGAACCTGCGAATGGCCGACATAGTTGATTTTCTGGCCAGTCTGGCCGTGAACATATCCGAAGACAGCAGGAAGATCGTATGCAGCGAGCTCATCCCATGACCAATTCCAATAAGCCTGAACCAACCAAGAATTGTATAATTGATTTGTAGAGATAGAGAGAGGTGGGTAGAATCATTTGTAGAGAGAGAAAGAGAGGAACCGGGTCAGTAGGCTGGAGAGAAGTGTGGGCGCGGCTGAAATGAGTCCCTCGCGTGTTGGGGATCCAAACATCGAACCCACTTTCGGCCAAGACGTAGGCCAGTGACTGATCCGGAGGATTCAATAGCCATGTCAACCCATCCTACATCATGATGTCATACATACCACCATATCACTTTCTCACTCTACTCCACACATTACAAACTCTCGAGCCTATGCATGCATACATGCATACATGTATGTGAGGAATTTATGCACACATGATGGTGCAGTATGAAAGCATATAAAAAAAAGGACGCACCATGAGAACCCCGTGCTGTAACAAGACGGGTTGGCCGCTTATCTTTGAACCTCGTTTCCCATGTGGAATTCTTTGAACGCTCAAAATATAACCATCCTTGGTGGTCACCTGAGTCATACAGTTATATTGTGAGACTACACCTAGAAGCCCGGGTAAAAAAAAGTGGGTCGCATTGGATAACATAAAATTTTGTTAGGAATTATCATCAATCCTGAACTACATTATTTTAGTCTTGATAAAGGTATAACCTTGAGGCATAATCTTAACAGAAAAAAATAAAAAAACAAGATTGATATAGCAGACCCGATTATTTAGGATAATACTTGAATGATAATAATAATAATTACAACTATCACCCAACACTTAAAAAGAAGAAGAGGGAAAGGTCTAAAAAAATAAATGTAGAGAGAGAGTACAGTGTGCTCTTCGCAGGAGTAGCCGTAGGGTTGGACAACAGATGAGCATATGCCGGCTGGGCTGGGCCCCGGTGCGTCAAGGTAGGTGGTCAGGACCGAGTGGGTTAGGACCGCCAAACAGCTTGTAATCATAAGCAAACTGATAGCACCCAAACCCGTAACTGTCACCATTTGCTTTACCTTTAAGAGAGATCTGCTACTTCTCGTCTCCATAAAACACGTAGGTATTTATAGAGAGAGAAAGAGATTGATGAAAATGGGCAACAAAAAAGAGGAGAAACTGTAAGTGGGAACGCGAAGGGGCTTGTTGTCTCTCTCTCTTTCTCTCTCATCGATGATGTCAACGTTTTGGCTAAAGGAGGGACCCACCCTATCACTCTCGCCTATGACCTAACGCCCAACGAAGAGAGAGAAAGGGAATTGTTTGTTTAAGAGAGAGAGAAAAAGAAAGGATTTTGTAGATTCCAACGCTTAGAAGTTCAAAACTTCAAACTGATTCCTGTTACGAGAAGGGATGGGGGACTTTGGGGCCACATATCACGTGTGTTACAAGGCACAACTACACGTATGAAGCCTCACATGATCTATCAGACCACAACAAGCCCAATCTTAAGAATGAGCCATGGAATCTCTCTCTCTCACACTCTCAACCTTCATAAATGAGCCATGAAATCTCTCTCTCTCAACGTGCAATTGGTTGGTGTACTAATAAAATTTAGCGCACTCTCTTGGCTTTGCGGTTTCGTTACGTTCTTCCTTTGTGTCGGTCTCAATTTGGTTAATCGTGTAGGATGTGATAAATGCAAAAGTCGAAATGTATGGTGCGCCAGCAGGAGCATAATGTCCATTACTCCCTTGGGTAAATCTCAACCTGTAATATTTTTAGGACCCTTAAATTTATTTTGGGAATGCAACCTCTTCAGCATAGCGATCAACTTCAAAATGAAATTTCCCTAATCGTATGTTGTTTGGAAAAAGAAATATCATCCCAAGATTAAATAAGGAATGTCTAATTTTTGGAGGGCTATTTATTTCATTTGAAAATAGTAATCTAGTTATCCCTAGTTGAATCACAAAAATTTAAATAGAAAAAATCCTCTGAAATATCTCTATTACATGAGGAAATTAATATACAGTATCCTCCCGCAGGATCATGCTTTAAGTGCTTAAAGATACCTCTTTTTAGAAAGAATTATAAAAATTATAAAAAAAAAAAAAAGGGTAAAGAATTTATCTGTAATAATTTTTTTTACATTTTTTATCATTTTGACAAAGATTAGAATATATTTTGACATGAATACTTATTTTTATATTTTCTCCCTTCTTTGAATCATTTCTATAATAGCTCCAGTCACATTGATTTAAATTTTTCACTACCATTTTAATCTCATTTAGATTCTTTTTTTCAATTTTATTTAATTTTTTTTTATAACATTTTTTTGGCTATTTCAATACTTGGCCAAACTCAGGCTGAGTTACTTGGACTGAGGCGACCTCGCTATGTGTAAGATGAGATGAAAAAATGAGTAAATTAATGGGGATTTGGGGCCGTGCCCATGTCATTAATAAGATAAAAACGTGCAATTAATGTCTGTTGAATTAATAATTCGGTGGTGTTCCCTTCTCAACTTGGTTAGACGTGAAGGATCGTGAGAGGAACAATAACTCTCTCTCTTCCGTTTTATGCGCATCATCGTTTACCTGTCTATTGTCTCTTGCTATTGGACCGTGGGTTCCGACACCCGAATCCCCCTCGTTAATCTCCACCTCGTTAATAAAATAAACATAAACTACAGATGCTTCTTTTAATCATACCTGTGGGAGAAAAAAAAGAGGAAAAAAATATAGACAAATATAAAAGAGACGCAAGAGTAAGCATTTTGTTGGGTCTTACACACACATAAGCAGACCAATTTCAGAAGCTGATATAAAACTCATAACATGAGAATGAAGCTACTTACACAAAAAATTATCGACAAATATAAAACTGGAGCTAGAAAAAATTGGGGTGAAATCCATTATTAAAAAATGAAACACATGAATCCCATTATCAACAAACCAATTAAAATCATCCAAAAGAGCATCAACTCCTCTTTAAGATAGGGGATATAGAGCACGGAACATTAAGTAGGATTTGGTTCAGTTGTCAAGGAGGAAGGAGAGGATTGTATTGTTTGCTGTGGCCTTGATAACGGCCGCCTCAGAAACCATCGCAATCTCTGAGCATGAGAAGTTTTTGGCCCCATAAGGGCCTTCATCTTCTCTCTCTGGAACTTCCTGTTAGCAAACCATCTACCACCTCTCCAACCGAGACCATACCTGCAAATTTCAATTGACAGTCCATGTAATGTATGAGAGTGAGACATTCTTTACCATGCATAGTGGATAAGAGAAATAATGGCCCCACAAATGTCAAACATGCATATTTTACCCTTTTGAGCCAACTCAGTCACTGCCAAAACGGAGTCAGCTCGCCGAGTTTAAAAAGTTTTTTCTGAAACTTAGGTTAAAAAAGTTAACACAGGAAAACTAAGAAAAGTTTTTAACATATCTGACGCTTAGTTTCTAAAAAGAAAAAAGAATCAAGTCACCAAGTCAAAAACCTCAGTATTATCACATCAGAAAGTCGCCTTTTATAGGTCAAACTACAGAAAAAGTAATATACAACCAAAAGTTTGGGATCCTCAGGAGTTTTTCATTTGTAAAACACATCTAGTGGTTGAGCAAAGCATTTCTGGATAAAAACGGCATCTAGTTGGCACAGAGTTTTTCTAGTTGAAAACTATTTTATTACTAGATGCAAAGCATTATGCGTTGGAAAATTGGCATTTTGTTTTTTTTTTTTGATCAGTAAAATGAAAAAAAAAATACGACACCTATCAGGAAGTGGAAGTTAGTTCAAGTGGAAGGCTAAAAAAGGACAAGAAACAGGTCCAAGAGGATATAGTTAGAAGTAGTGAGAAAAGATATAAGGATTTATGACTTCACTGAGATTATGGCCCTTGATAGAGCAGAATGGCAAACTAGGATTCATACAGCCGACCCCAAATAGTTGGAAAAAGGCTCTAATGATAATTAGTGAAATAAAATATATTTCGCATATGTATTTTTCCTTTTCATATCGTTTGCACACCAAATATGTTGTGCTAGTTGCACATTAATGTCTCTCATCAATGCTGATGTCAACACAATAAATGCGACGTAGCCGGTAACAATTGACCATGCTTTTCCATTGTATTGTTGGTTTTGCCCAACAAGTGGGAAACTTCACCGAAATGAAAATGATTTAAATTTAAAATCTTGGTGGAGAAAAAAACTTCACAACCCCACACAACAAAATCATATCTATATGGCATTGTGACGTACTTTCTAAACAGTGAACTCGTAAAAATCACTGAAGTACATCTCAGAAAAAAAAAGTGGCCAGGTTAAAACAATACCCTGTGGGGCTATGCATGTTTTGGTTGTCCAAAAACAGAGCTACATTATAACCATCATAGGACACTTCATGCACAGCCCATCAAAATCAGCCTCATGAAATAGAGTATTCTTATGATTGCCCCTTGCATATTGATGAAGAACTTAATTGGAAGTGATTTTAAAGTAGAGAACAGGTCAATTAGTGTTCAAAGATTTGGGAGGACGTTAACAAAAACACTTTATAAGTTGGTGAGCTTGTGTTCGTGTTATATGGTGTATGTAAGTATGGATGCCTAAGTACAAACATCCACACACCCATGCGCGCACACACAAAGTCACAGATAATAACCATTGTTTAAAAACTCGGCCAAGTAACTCAGCCTCATAACTCTGCTGAGGCCAAGTTAAAAATAAAATTTTTTTACTAATAATAATTAATGACACAAAAACATGTTTCTATATAATGTTTATGTTTATTATAAGGGAAAAGTTTATATAGAGTCGAGGCTCTAAACAATCAAATTTGAGCCTACCTCCAAAATTTCACTAGAAGAGGTTGTTTGGATGCCCAAATATCTTCAAATTTATCATCTTGCCATCAAGATGCATGGACATGAAAAAAGAATGGATTGCAAGTTTTAGAAATAGTATATTTTATAACGCATTTTTGTATCGCTAATTTTCAAGATTTTCAAGTTTTCATAGATATGTCGATCTACACTATTTTTGAAGCTTTAAACTTCATAAATAAATATGAAACTATATTTTAAGGCTATCACAAAGATTTCCAATATTGAAACCACATTTTTTGACACTATTTGAAGGTAGACTCTAATTTGATTGTTTGAAGCCTAGGCTCTATACAAACCTCACCCTTATTATAATGATCTATGAGTTTTTCTTATAATATGCACTATTTTTTTATTTTTCCATAATTCCTTTTTTTTTTTTGATATAAATCAATTGTTTCCCATACTCCCACTTCTCTCTCTCTCTCTCTCTCTCTCTCTCTCTCTCTCTCTCTATATATATATATATATATATATATATATATATATATATATATATAAACTTCTAATGTTGTTTATTACTTTCAGCTTTTAAACTCTTTTTTTTTCTTTTATCATTTTGCATTTTGCATTTTTTAGCCCTTTTTGGGCTCCTACACTAATTAGGCGGTTCACTGCAAACCTGACTAGTCCAAATCCTTTTTTAAATTTCAGAATCTTCATCTTGGGGGTCAAGAGGATGGATTCACAGATTTTTGAGTCCCCAATTAAAAATATGGAAACCTGAGGCCACCAGTTACTTTTCTATACACAAATAAATATGTACACATATATGTTGGCTAGTCTGCATGATGTGCACTGAACTAAAATCTATTGGTAGACATGATATCTATCGTACTGAGACTCAAGCATTTGTTTCTGCCATATTATGCTATTTATGTGATATGCAGCTTGGACAAGTACAGACTATGTAATGAACATAGACATACAGTTTTATCAGGCAACATCTGAACTGTCGAAACACGGTTAACATTTATCCGCAAGTACCATCCAGGCGATTTCTACATGTTTCTTGTAGGACATCACAGACTCATCCCGTGGTAACTCAGTCCAGGACACAAGCAATTACTAATCAAAGTAAAAATCTCCAGTCATTGTCTTCTAGCTTCCTTTGTTTCTTACAAGTGCTAAAAAGCTATGAGGCCTTTTGTTTAGAACTTTATGGTTTTGTTAAATGACCCTCTCACACGATGGTCACCAACAAACCGAAAGTCTCAAATTTTGTGTGTGAAAAGTAAATAAACAAACAGTACCCAATTCTCCACATGCGGGTTATGTTGATGTTTTGGGAATAGCCCTCCGGTGTAACAATTGATGGTCTGTTAATTACATCCACAGGGGCAAACCCTGAGTTTCCAAAGCAAAGAAGAATTGTATAGACCTGACAAAAATTAAGAAATGCCACATGGACTGTCCTTTACAATGTACTCTTATGGACCACCCCCCCTCCTCCTCTTCCTCCCTCCCTACCTCCCTCCGACCTTCTTGCTTGGTCTCTCTCTAATCTTTTGTGTTGACTTCCCTCTAGATTTATCACTGTTCCCCTCTTAGGAGCGCTTTGGAAGAGTTATAACTACATCACTACCTTTCAGAACCCTCTGTGGCGTGCCAAGTGTCGGTGACAGAGGGCTTCATGCCTATAAAGGGAGAGTGGGGTCAATTGGCCTTCCTGTCCTCATTTTGTGTAGAGTGGGAGTTATAACCATAGTTAGAAAGTCTCCGTTTAAAACACAATTTTTTCAAAAAATCTTCGATTTTTCGAAATCCGTTAAGAACTCCAAGTTTTTCAAACGATCTTCAAAAACTTGAACTTTTTTAATGGAACCGATATAAATTCATATTTTATTTTTTTTCAAAAATACTTTTTCCCTATAAATTTATTTCTTCATTAACTTAACATTATTAAATTTTGGTTTAAAGATAAGCACATTAATAGTGGGAGTAAATTAAGAATCTTGATTCAACAAAAAATTCCATCAAAAATTTCACCAATAAGTTCCGTTAAAAAATGTATGAAAAATACAAGCAATATATTCCTCAAAAACTAAGATATCAAAATAATCCTATATCTCACAATAATAGGTAGAGTTCGAAGAAGAGTAACTCAATGAGAAATCTTTTTATTTTTGTAAAAGAGCGAGAGAGAGAGAGATGCAATGATACTAAGGATTTAGGCAGCTAGGAATTCAATGTGGCATTTGAATTTGCTTAAGCATGTTGTTGCTTTCTTTATGCGTAGAGAAGTTTGATTAATTTCATGTTTTTATTTTTATTTTTTATTTCATTGGTGTATATAACATAGCATTTTGAATGGATCACTATTTTACATACTTAGATGTTTGTGTTTTATTTTACAGAGTAAGCATTGTTGTTGGCTTTATTGAGAGTTTCAACAAAAAAATATCTAGTACTACTGTAGTGACACCAGGTAAGGCCATAAAATTCTTGTTCAATAGCTTCAATGTATCTATACAATAACTGCAAATCATAATCATATATTGTGCCATTTTTACATATCCCATCTTTCACTCCGTTTTTTTGAGCCGAGTCCGAAATATTCACGATTCTATAACTTACCTTATTTTTGGGTTATCCCTATATTTGACCCGACTTTTTCCTCCGACTTTTTAAAATACAACTGATTTATTACCAATGTTTTAGTTTGCCGATATTTTTATTTATTTATTTATTTTGTCAAGGTTACATAGGAATGAAACTTGAGACCTCATGCTATGGAAACCCAGCTTCAATTGTCTTGACCCAACCCCGATTCCTAGTTTGCCGATATATTATTCCCCGATTTGCTAAGTATGGTTATAACCTCCATATCTCTCTTCCTCTTTGAGTTAGGAGGTTCAGACCTGCTTCCCTTTACATCAATTATCATTCATATCAATTTTCGCAAGCCCCCTTACAAGGATGGGTAGACTATCGGGGCAGGTTATTTTCACCACCAAGAATATCTGGCCAAACGATTGTCACTGCTAATGTCTACTTACGCCAAATTTCAAAAGATTTCCATTGTTTCACCGTCGATGAACACAGCCAAATTTTTGTGAGTCTTATGTGTCCTTGGCATTCTCACAGCTGATAAGTACCAGTTTAGGTGACTTTTTGTATCCTGAGCATTCTCACCCTGATAAACACTAGTTTTTGCGACTTTCTAGTATCCAGTGCATTGTCACCACCCAGGCCCCCACAAAAACTTGACTAATTGATGTCTTCTATACATGTTCAGCAGGAAGCATGAAAAGTATTTCCCAAGCTACACCAAACTTAGTTGATGACCTTCAACGCAAACCCCCCTTCCCCAAGCTTTCTCCTTCTAGAACAAATGAGCACAGGAGATATCATTAATGTCATAGGAAAAGAACCACCAACTACTACTATCATAATATGTAATTAACTGTAACAATTTTGATTCTAGCTTTTATGTTTATCTTGAGGAAATTTTAAGGAACACTTGGTTTCTATAGACTAATTTCTAAGACACAGCAAAGTCTTACACAAACTCAGTAAAACTAGGGACTCCCTCAAGTCACTAAAGGATTTCACGAATCCAAACTCAATTGCCGCTTACCATATTCCTTTTGTTTAAGTCCCATTAGGGACAACGTGATCGAAATTGAGCAGGTCCCAATCTCGTTTTCCCCCATACCCTTTTCTTTTTTGGATGAAAACAGATCCCAATCTCTAGGCCATTTTCCAAAAGTTGCATTTGACAATGTATAAATAGTGTTTCAGCATTTAAGTATAGAACTGAGAAATTGAATACTCATGCATCACCTTAAACGCTCATTGGAACAGCACTGTACACGGCTAATGTTCCACACTGAAAACTAAACATTCTTGTGGCGATTCCCAAAGAAAATTTATATCTTTAAAAATTCCATGCCTGCTCCAACATATTATAATCACATTTCTAGTGATAAGTATAATCAAACTTGGCCAAATAATGCTTTGAGGAATGTGTTATACTAACAACTATTTTGTTATTTTCTCAATGGTGCTCTGACAGTTAAAAAACACAAAAAACAGCCTGCTTTTTCCTCTGAAGTCCAGTTAAAGCATCAAACTCAAGAAATCCAAAAAAAAGAAATGGCGCTGTTAAGGTAGCACATTTGAAACAATATTTACCAGGATTTATGAGATGCAATTTAATGATTCAAGTTTGAGAACTGACCCAATAATTAAAGCGGTCCCTGCAGTGGCCACACAAGAAGGGAGGCTGACATTTCCTGAATTGACGATTTTCTTGATCTCGTCATTCTCAACATGGTGATTGTTTTTCATCTGCTTGCACAACGAAAGTAAATTACAGTAAAATAAAAAATCAGATATCAAGAACAAATTGATGGAAATGAAAAATAAAATGGGAAATAAGTGACTATCTCAACTACTCCCAGTTAGCAAATTCTTCTCAGCTAACAATTGATCAGGAACAGATTAAAGCTAAAATTGCAAGAAACTTCTGTCCCATGGGGATTGATTTGCAAGGTAGTAAGTAGGATTACAAACACAATTGAAAGCTGATTAAGAAGTTAAAACCATAAAAAATAAACTCAATTGATGGTTAAAGAAAAATAAAAGTGAACTCATCATGTCAACTAAATAAGAACCAAGCCTGTAAAGAATCATATAGTGCCACGAGAATGGGATGTCCAGGCCCATATATGCCATGAAACAATGTACGGTAATGATATGGAATAACACTGCAACTCCGACATAGTGCAAACATGAACTTCGCAGCTAAGTAAAAGGCCCTAGTTCCCCTTGCACATTTTCCCTGGCTAAAATGAGAAAAATCATGCATCCTAAACACAAAGCTCAATAATTCAAGATTGTGTCACAACAGTATACCAAAATGCATCACATACCTAAGACATTTTATGAAGTCAATAAAAATGCATAATAAAGCCACAAAATCCTGCAATAATAAGATCATCGAAGTTCGATAGACATATAGAAGGAAGTATACAATGGTCTTTTCCCTCATGCCTTTGATGCCAAGATGGCACCGCTTCAACATAAGATTTTTTCAAAATTTTACATGCTTTTTTGAAGCGTGTGACATGGATATGGCACTCATTTCAAGAATACATCCATTGAGGATTTTCTTCGAAGAAAAATTGGCAATTGCACGTATAAGTGTTCCAAAAGGTGGATTTGGCCAGCTCGGCTGCCGAGAGAGAGAGAGAGAGAGAGCGAGCACAGAATTTCATGCGTTTGTGACATCGAACACTATGTGGCCATATTCTTCCTATTCTTCTTGTTATGTAGAGAAGGAGAGCGCTCGCATCAAACACTTGGAGAGGTCATCTTCTTCTTCTTCTTTTTGATACAGTTAACATTGTATTGATGAAAAAGAGAGATACAAAAAGTCACCGAGAGGTGACCAAAACGAGAAAGCGAAAAAGAGAAAGAAAACGCCACCTAGCGCAGTAGGGGCCAAAAAGAGAGAACCAAAAGAAGAAAAAGAGAAAACCAAACTATCGAGGCCTCAAGGCGCCTAGTAAAGTAGGTGCCAAAAGTCCTCCGCCCCGTAACAACTAGAGGTGTGTATTAGTCTATTAGGTCGAGGATAGTCCAAAGGATGCTCCCCGCTTGGCTAGATCATCAGCGACCTGGTTGGCTTTCCTCCAAATATGTTTGAATGAGACTCATATATCCCTGCATATGTCAAGTATCTCGTCAAAAACATGCCAAAGTCTCTATGGGGGTTGGGCTGCGCTAGAAGCCCATGAGATGATATTCTTGGAGTCTCCCTCGATGGAGAGGGGTTGACCCCAGGAAGGGTCATAACGTTTTAGTCCTTTGAGAAGGGCTTTGGGTTCAGCCTCAGTGGGGTCAGCTATCCCAATGAATTGGGAGTAGAACAGGAGGGTGAAACCGTTGGAGTTTCCAAATATTCCTCCGATCCCCGCCAGGCCAAGGTTACCCAACGACGAACCGTCGAAGTTGAGTTTAATACTACCTCGTTCGAGTGGTCACCAGAGTGCCGAGCGGGGCAGTCTTCTCGGCCTATAAGTGAGGATGTGGTCCCAGTGTGACATGAAGGCCAAGGTGGGGATAAGTTTGAAGAGGTGGCGATTGGTTGCTCAGAAAGTGACCAGGCCCCTGATCGAGTTTATGATTTTGTGGAGCGGTGACCTTTCTCCCTGAAAGATTCTTCTATTGCGTTCCTTCCAGATTGTCGCTAGGGAGGCCCCTAGGGCGGCTCTCCAGAGGAGTGCACCAACTCAAGGTCAGGGAAGAAAAGCTGAAAGGGAGACTAGGTGGGGAACATTTAGTGGCGTAGGGAGGCCAGGTGGGGAACATTTGAGGCGTCAGCCAAGACCAGTTGAAGGGAGCCGAGTTGTGGCTCCAAATGATTTTTGCAATTGGGCAATGGAGAAAGAGATGGCTGTTGTTTTCCTCTACCTCAACACACATGACGCACCGGTTCAAGATCTGGAGACCTCTCACTTGGATCTAGTCGACGGTGAGGACCCTTCCCCAGAGTGCGAGCCAAGAGAAGAATTGCATCCTGGGAGGGATGAAGCTATTCCACGCTCTGGGGATGGAAGGGTGGCTAGGCAAAAAGCCCGAAGAGGCCCTGAAGAGAGACCAAAAGAGGGAATTGACAGAGAATAGACCAGAGGTGGAGGCAAACCAGATAAGACAATCTTCTCCACAGGGGAAGGAGGGGCACGAAGCGATGAGAGAGGAGAGCTCTTAGAACGCTGGGACCTCAGAGTCACGGAGGGTATAGTTTCAAAAAGTGCTAGGCGGGTCCTGGGCGACCTGGGGGTCCAAGCCGCCGAGTGCTTAGGCAAGCGCCCAAAACCTGGGCGGTCCAGTTTAATCCAAATAAGGATTCTGGCATTCTCCAGAACCTGGGCGGCTCAGTTGATTGCTCAATCTTCAAAATTCCACCTCAAAGATGCTTCTAAATACTCAAAATCTTCTAAAAACCCTCTAATAACTTTGCAAAACATCAAAAAGTAAATATAATACCAATGAGTGATGTTTTGATCAATTTTTGTTAACTTTAAGTAACCCTTCGATCCTAAAAAATTCACCACAATCTAGTTTTTTGGGGCCTTTCTCTCTCTAAATTTGGCTCCAACAAGTTTTAGGTTTCAAATGAACCTAAAATCCTAATTTTTGGCCCTTGAAAACAAAGAAAAAAGGATGAAAAATGCCCTCACCAAATGATTTTTCCGCCCCTGGGCGGGGCGCAGGACGCCCAAGGCTGGGCACCCGCCTAGGCGGGTTCCGTATCGCCTAGGCGGCCGCCCAGGGATCGACCGTTCAGATTGGCCGCCTAGGCCTGGGCGATGCACCCAGGTCTTCTGACCTCCTAGGCACTAGGCGGTCTGCTTTTTGAATCACTGACGAAGGGAGAGACAGAAGTCTGGGCCCTAGGACCTGGAACCATTCTTGAATGGGAAGAGTACTTGGATAGAGGCCGAAGGGTTTTGGGCCAAGTGAAAGAGGCGGGAGTAAAAGGTTGAGAGAGGAGAAGGGGAAATCCAAGGGTCTACCCAGAACCGAACCTCCCTAAGGTAGAAACTGATGTGATTCTTAAAGATAGGTAGGGCATGGAATATGGATTTCCATAAGCTAAAAGCCTGCTGTTGGAGTCTCTCAGGTATAGCCAAAGGGGATGAGGAGAGGCGGTATTTTGAGAAGAGGATGCGATGCCACAAATGGTCGCCTTGAGAGGTGAGTTTCCACCACCATTTGCAAAGGAGAGCGAGGTTGGTTAATTTACGGCTACGAATCCTCAAGCCCCAGCGATATGGGAAGGCAAACCTTCTTCCAGGAAAGAAGATGAAATTTTTGGAGGAACCATCTCCAGACCAGAGAAAATTCCTCATGAGTTGCTCGAGTCTCGTGCGGACTGAGGTCGAGAGATGGAACAGGGACATGAGGTAGATGGGTTTCCCCGAGAGGACCGCTTTAATAAGGGTGAGACGACCTGCAGGAGATAGGAATCTCCCTTTTCAGAAGGCCAACTTTTTTTCCACCCTATCTATGACTTGGCTCTATTGCAACTAACGTGGCTTGCCATAGCAAAGTGACAGACCGAGGTAGGTCGAGGGGAGGGAATCGATATCGCAGCCCCAATCATCAATAAATGATTGAGGGGTCTCTAGGGCCAACGAGATTCCTACCATCTTGGATTTGTGGAAGTTAACGTTGAAGCCCGTAGCAAAGTAGAAGATGTGCAAGATCAAAAGCACTTTATTGGCTTGAATAGGACACACAACGCAGAACAAGAGAGTATCGTCAGCGTGTTGGAGGTGCGTGACGGTCAGGCCTTGAGGCCCGAGCAAAACCAAAGACCCACCCCGATTCATAGAGCTTGTCGATCATTCTACTGAAGACCTCGCCTGCGATGGTGAAGAGGAATGGAGATAAGGGGTCTCCTTGCCTAAGGCCCCTGTGGGATTGGAAGAACCCTTGGGGGGAGCCGTTGATTAGCATGGAGAAATAGGGGCCCCTTACACATGCCCGGATCCATTTTCTCCAACGGGCTCCGAAGCCCATTCTTCTCTTAGTTTCTTCGAGGAGGTCCCAATCGACATGATCGTAGGCCCTTTCCCAGTCTAGTTTAAGATCAGTTCCATGGTTTTCACGATCGTCCTAGAGTGAATATACTTGTGGGCTATTAAAGCCCCTCTAGGATCTATCTGTCTTTCACGAACGCGGACTGGTTGGGAGAGATGATGGAACTAAGGACGTGTTTCAGGCGGGTTGCAAGAACCTTGTAGGAGCTATTGATCAAGCTAATGGGAAGTCCTTAAGTTTTGTGGCTCCTTCAATCTTGGGTATGAGGGCCATGAAAAGTGGCATTCATACCCTTGTGAATAACACCCCTCTCGTAGAACTCTGAGAAGAAGGCAAGAAAGTTGGTGCGAAAAGTGTTCCAAAATCTGTTGAAGTTGGCCACTGGGAAACCATCGGGGCCAGGGGCCTAGTCTTGGCCTAGGCCTCTAATAGCCCGCAGGATCTCAGTTTCCTCAAACAGCCAGTCAAGCCGGGCCGCTTGAGAGGCAGTGAGAGAGGCAAAAGAGGTCATTCAGCTAAGGTGCTGGTCCATGGGGTGCTCTGAAAAGATGTTGGAAGTAGCTCAAGATGGTAGAGTTGATGGCTGATGGTACATCAAAAGTGACCCCCTGGTGAGAGATCATGAGGATGGAGTTCTCCCTCCTAAAATTGGCGATTTTATGGAAATAACCCGTGTTGAGGTCACCACTCTTGAGCCACTTAACACGGGATCTTTGTGTCCAATACAATTCTTCTTTTTTAAGGATGGCCGAAAGATAGGGTTTTTACTAGGGCCTTGAAGCGGCTTCACCCGAAGAGAGGGGACGAGTCCTCGGCGAGATCCAAGTCTCTAATGGTGGAGATAATGGAAGATTTGAGAGTTTGGAAGTTTCCAGGTAGAGTGGTTCTCCATGAATTGAGGGAGGATTTAAGGAGGGAGAGTTTCTTTTGCAGTTTGAAACCTGCCCATCCAAAAGTCACGGGAGAGAAAGAGGACCACCATGAGGAGAGGTAGTCGTTAAAGTTAGGTTCCTCCGCCCATAGCAACTTGAACATGAAGGGGCTAGGCCCTCTGAGGACGGGGTGGGTATTCAGAAAGATGGGTTTATGGTCGGAAGTGGTACAGGGGAGAGCTTAAGAGATCGAACCAGAGAACGAGGTGTCCCAGTCCTGCGACCACAGGAATCTATCAAGTCTGGATTTGGAGTAAGTGTTGGACCAGGTGAACATCAGCCCCTGCAAGGGGATGTCCAGGAGCTTGTGTCGGCTGATAAAATCAGCGAACCTCAACATGGCAGGCAAGACCCGGGAGGAGGTGCTACGCACTTGGGACCAATGGGTGATGTTGAAGTCTCTACCCAGGCACCACGGAGATGGGGCGAGGGAAGCGGCACCGTCCAGCTATTCCCACAAAGCTGATTGGTCAACGTTGGGACCGTAGACCGTAGTGAACTTCCAGGGAACCCATTCGAAGAGCGACTGAGGGAAATATTGACTGAGAGCGAAGCACGACAGGAGTCGAAGAGGGAGTAGCAGGAAGGGTCCCAAACTATCTAGATGCCCCCAAAAGCTCCTATGGCAGGAATCGCGACCCATTGGCAAGGTCTGCGACCCTATACCCTCCTCACCTGACCGAGGGAGGGTTCAGGCATTTTGGTCTCAACCATAGCCAAAATGTCTGGGAGAAGTTTGGAGCAGTAGTTCCAAACGGCTCGGTTTTTGAAAGGGGTACCAAGTCCTCGGACATTCCAAACAAGGAGTTTCATCTTCCTGGCAGCGACCGCGCCCTCCTAGACTGACGGTGAGGAGGTGGAGAGGCACAAGGGTCGGGGGTAGCCTTTGAGGTCTCCCCCCTTGACCTATGAGAGTCGTAGTTGATATCGCAGGAAAGATTGTCGAGCTCCTTGGAGCCCTTCTTGTGTACCTTGAACTTCGATTCTACACTAAATCGGAAGAAGGCTTTTACATCCAGGCAGAGGCTCCAAGCTAGGAAGAGGAGCAGACGGAGAGGGGGGAGAGGGGATGGGAGCAAGAGGGGGGGGGGGAGGAAGAAAAAGCTGGGGTGGTGGGGGTGTGACCAAGGAAGAAGCCAGCGATGGAATGGCCAAAGAAGGGGCCAAGGGGGAAGGGGACATGGTGGTGGAGGGTAAGGGAAAAGGAGGCCAAATGGGGAAACAAGAAAAGGAGAGGAGGAAATCAGAGGGGCCAATGGAAGGGATTGAAGAGGGGGGTCAAGGGAGGGAGAAAGAAAGCGGGGCGATAGAGGCAAGGAAGGGGAGGGCAGATGACAAGAGGATCTCCACCGACGGGAATGAGAGCGTCGCAGCATGATAGCAAGAGGTGGACATAGGCGAGGCTAAGAGGGGGAATAGGGCCACAAGGAAGTCAAGGGGGCAGAAGAGGAGGGAGACGAGAGGCCATTGTGGTTGGCGGGGGGGAGGAGAAGGCGAAGAAGGAAGGGAGGTCTCGGGAAGATAAGGAAATGATGGGTCTGTCGACTGGGAGGCGACCGATGGGGACGGGGAAATGACGGGGAGAGAGGCGGTAGCAATAAATGGGGGTTGAGGCGAAGGAGAGGTAAGGGGAGCAAGAGGGGAAGAGAGGGGAGGGAGAAAGGGCAAGAGGTGGGAAGAGGAACGAGTGGGGGGGATCCCGAGGATGGGGGGTTTAGGTGTCGGGACGAGGGCAGGGCTGGAGGCCGCATGGCAGATAGGGGCACGCGGCTCAAGGGAGCAAGGCTTGGGGGAGAACAAAGAGAGGAGAGGAGGGGGGAGAAAGGGAGAGAAAGGTTGCAGGGGGTAGGAGAAAAAACTTCAGGTAGGTGTATGATAGAGAGGGGAACCAAGAGAGGGGGAGGAGCGCATGGATGATAGGGGGCACACAGCGGCGTCAGGGTGACAAGTGAAGTAAGAGCCTCAGGAACTGCAGACAAAGAGGAGAAGGGAGGAGGGCTACAGAGAGAGGGTCTGTCATCGCCGTCGCATGGGTGGGGGTAGGAGCGAGAAGCTTAACAGTGGGGGCAGGGCAGCGCAACATGTCAAGTCCAGGTGGCAAGCCTATGTCAGCCGAAGATGGATGGTATGATAACATACTGGGGTTGACGGCCGCCGCCGAAGGATCTGGTAGGGCCGATGTTTCGTCAGGGTGGAAGGCTGAGCAGGCGGAGCCACAGTGGCGTCTCCCCGCGAAGGCGGAGCAGGTGGCAAAAGCAGTGGAGCATCCCCGAGCCTGAAGGGCTGGGAAGTCCGCCAGAGGCCCACTAGCAAAGAGCGCCCAAGGGTGAGAGGTTTGGCGCGAGGCCTCTTGCAGGTGACAGTGGTCCAACCATCCTTAGGCAAGGATCTGGGGCAAGAAGATGCCCGCAAGGCCGCAGGAGAAGCCAATTGCCAGGAGAGAGATAAGTGAAACATGTCGCCAGCAATGCAAGTCCGTAGAGATGAGGGGATCATCGAAGTGTCGATCACCTCAAGCAACAATGTAATACCTCCTAGGGGTAGATATTCACAGGACTGCCAATTGGTGGTGATAACCTTGTTGCACAGGGATCCGATAGCCAAGAAGGAATCCAGATGCCAAGCATGGAGGGGAATCCCGTTTATTCGAAGCCAGACATGAAGAGGGGGAGCAATGTCCAGGGTGGGAGACCAGTGAGTTAAGGAAAGGGACACTCCTTTGAACCAACCGAAGGGAAGCGGGAGGCACAAGCCAGGCTGTCAGATGAAGAAACGAAGAACAGAACTCTGTTTGTTCGAGAAGGAACAACAAGAGAGGTCGAGGTCGTGCCATACAAACTAAGCCCACCTCTCAATGCCACGGAGATCGTTTATGAGGGGATGAAAAGTGCCTACAAGGGCGGAGTCCAAACGGAGAGAGGAGGCAGACGAAGGTATAGGTCTAAGCGGTAAGAAGGCGGATGGAGGCCAAAAGGAGGAGAGGAAGGTGGAAGGGGGAGGGGAGGGGAGGGGAGGGGGAAAGCAGGAGAAGGGAGAGCGGAACAGAACTCCTTTAGTTGTGCGATGACACCTCATCTTCTCTCCATCTCTCCCACGTTTCTATATTAGCTCTCCTCTCTCTCTCTAATGTAAATTTCTTTCATATATTTAAAATCATCAACGCCATTTGTTTTCAATTTTAAAGAACTTTTTTATATTTTTTGTAAAAATTATTTAATTTATATTAATGAATAATATACATGTAAATGCAAAAAATAGGGAAAAAATAATTATAATTAATCATAAATACAAATTACAAAGGTACTAACATAATTGAAATTATTTGTAGAAATAACTGCCTCAAAATCAAGGCGCATTAGAAATAAAAAAATTAAAAATTATAGTATCACTATAATTAGTAATTGCAAAAAAAAAGAAAACTCTTCCGATATGCTTTATTCATTTATGTTTTTCTTCTTCTATTTCTTTCATTTTCTATCTGTACTTTTTTTAAAATTTTAAATAAAATTTAAAAAAAAAAAAAATTACTATCATAAAAAGAGGAAAAATAAATAATCCAAACACTATGAATAGTTTTGATTGCAATAGATACATGTTCATTATAATTTTATTTTATGAATCATATGACATTTTTATATTTTCATATTCTCTATTTTTTTTTAATTTTTTACTTAAAGTGAATAGTATATGTACTTTTGTAATTAAAAATAAAATTAATTATATTAAAATAATATAACCAAAAATATAAAAATAGAAAATAATTAATAACAATACAAATTATATAAGTTAATAATATAGTAAAACTTATATTGCTAAATGAAAAAACAAAAGAAAAAGATAATTTATTTATTGTTTTTCTTTTTTTCATCTTTAGTTTTTGTTAATTTATGGGTGAACAGTTGGCCCACGAGTGGGGGCAAAAATGAAATTCTCCCCATGAACCCCGGGGAATAGAGGGGAAAAGAGTTTGGGGGTACTAACCCATCCAAAACCTCATTAGAATCACTTTTGGTAGCTCTTTGATGATCAAAAACCCACAAAATAATAATAAGAATAACAATTCTCTTGCGATTTTCTTAAATCCAAAGTTTTCAAGAAAAGAGTTAAAGATTATTTGGGTTATCCATTGAGATTACCTCGGGCATTATTTTAAGGAAAGTGTTTTGATAGGGCAGTGCAGCCTTATCAAAATAAGTAAAGCCTTATCATAAAACTCACTGAAATTTGCAGATCTGGCATCTGGAAGTTTTCAAATCGATCATCTCGGTCTTGACCATTATGGTCTTGAAATAAAATAGGAATTCAAACCCTACAAAAAGTGCATATTGTAACACATTATCGAGACCATCCATTTCGCCCTAAAAATAAGTGTTCACGGATCCGCAAAATCTATACAATTTTTTAGCTTCAAATTTAGTAGTCAGTATTGGAAATTGATTTTAGAGTCATCATAGAAACTGCTAACGTCCGAAGTGCTTCCTGGACGAGGATTCGGGGTGAGGCTTTACTTTGTTTTCATAAAGCCTAGGCCTTATAGAACTTGCAGCCCTATTTTTAAGGTGTTTGGAATTGGATTCACCAACTAATCAAGGGTTTTCAAGGGCCGAGAAGAAATTTTTGATTTCTTTGGATTATTTGGTAAATTTTCACTTCCTACTACTCTTTCTTGGGCAATGTCTTCATCATCTTCAAGCAATAAGGATCTCACTTGGAAATATTCCAACTCAAAAATCCAAAAGATCAAAATTGTGTTATTTTGTAATGTATGTGGAAGTACTTATATGGGAGATACTTTCTAGCGAAAAAAACAACTAGCCATTATTAGTGAAAATGTTAGAGCATGCCAACAAGCAACCGATGAGATCAAAACGGAGATTAGTGAATACATGGATAGCCTAAAAAACAAAAAGAAAAGAAAATGCGACAAAAAAATTATTGGAGAAAATTCAATTACTTGATGATGACGAAGATGATGAAGAAGATGCATTAGAAGTGGGAAATAGCATTGGGCGGTTACCAGGGTGAAGGTTATAAATATTGGTGGTAAAAATACTAGAGGAAAATCAACTATGTGGCTGGTATACCTTTCAATACTGTAAGCCTCGATAGTTTCAAGGTTGGGGACGAGGACTCAAGGCCCCTTCATTACATGAGCTTCAAGATTCTCTTTTGAAGAAGTTGCTGTAAATGAAGCTGCGAAAATTTTGAGAAAAAAAGGGCGGGAAAAGTATGAGGTGACCATCATCATCATGTGTGATGGAAGGTCTATCAAAAAGTCTCGGGCATTCATTACTTTTTTGGTCAACTATGCATTAGGTCGATAGTTTGGGTCGATAATCCAGGAGAATGGAGAGATTGCAGAAGATATCACGCATGGAATCAGAGATGCATAGGCAAAGTGAAGATGTGTATCCGGAGTTTTATGTGATCGCCATATACCCAATGAAACTAAAGGGGAAATTCTATAGGAAGGTTGTAAAACCAGCCATGCTTTATGGTACAGAATGTTGGGCGGTCAAGAAACAACATATCCATAGGATGAGTATAGCTAAGATGAGGATATTGAGATGGATGAGTGCCAAGACAAGAAATGATAGATTCAAAATGAATACATCTGAGGAAACTTAGGGGTGGCTTGAATACTCGATACGATGAGGGAAAGTAGACTTAGGTGAGCTGGCCATGTGAAACATAAACCTAATACAACACCCGTTAGGAGGGGCGATTTAGCTCAAGTGGAAGGATCTAAATGGGGAAGGCCCAAAGAACATGGATGGAACTAGTGAGAACAAAAACAGTGACTTGTATTCTGACTGTGAGAACAAAAATGGTGACTTGTATTCTGACTGAAGCTATGGCCCTTGTAAGAGCAGAACGGCGGAACAAAATTCGTGTAGCTGATCCCACATAGTTGGGATAAGGTGATGCGCATGCATCGGGAGTGCATCGAGCCGCATCGGGTCCCAGCCACATCAGGAGTGTATCCCGCATTTTAGAACATTAGATTCTATAAATTCCATTTATTTGGAATTGGGACCTACACAACTAAGCTAGAAGTCTATTAAGTTTATACAACCATTCATTATCCTTTTTTTCTTTTGATTGCTACAAATTCTTAATGGCTCAAGATTAAGCTAAGGAGTAAACGATTGATGTAGAAGATTTGCCTGCATAGAAAGTTATCAACCAGTGCCTCAAGAGCAATGCTGGCACTAAGACAATCTTCACTAATTCAAAAGGAAGTGAAAAATAAATTTCTTCTTTGTACTTGCATGAAGATGCTTATACAATGAGACTAACTCCAGTGAAAGTGAAAGCCTGACACTTGAGAAATTTTCATATGCTTACAAGAAAGATGCCTCCTGCTGCTCTGGAAAATTCAGAAATAATTCCATGTAAAACTTAAAGGTCCAGCTACAGCTCCAGATAACCAAGTCAGTCAGCTTTAAATTTATTGCAACAATGAATTAGTATTCTTTAATGAAAAAGAAAATGTAGTATTCTAGCACATGTGATATAAGAGCGCCCGAGAACCTATTTCCATAATTAGAGACATTTACTGAAGCCAAACCTACACAGCGCATGAGGAAACCTATTTGAATCCAAATCAATATTTTGCCAGTACTCCATTAATTTCAGTAGCTGCCACACCATAGAAAGCATGCATAAATATTTAGTTGCAATAGCCACACATATATGACGTAGTCAATAGCCACATTTGCCTAAGAAACATTGTATCATCTTATTTACAAGGAACACTAGGCATAGACTATTGTATACAGCCATCATTAGAGCTTCCAAAACAGATGTGAATAAGGCTACTTGCCCAAACAAATGATGACCTACCACAGATTCTTTTCTCTTCATAGTATTATCCCACAAGTTTCAAAAGAGATACAAAAAGGACAGTCTCCAAATTCAAATACCAAGATGGATGTCAAGAATATCACATATATGTAATGAGACGATTTGTTAAAATGTTTTCCTTACAAATGGCAATTAATCTATGATCTATCTCTCATCTATTCAATAATGAGATGGCAACTCCAATGCCATACACAGATCACTTCCAATCCAGTCTTCCATCAGCAAACAAATTATTTTGAGTTGGAGTAAGCTTTTATCAATGAATGCACCACGGCTGGTGGTTGAATCACATCCATACATCTTCTCTTACAAGAAGGTCAATAACAATATAAACAAAGATATGACCAAAGATTATCACCCGGTATCACCAGCAAAATTTTGCTTACAGACCTTAAACAATAATGTTGGGGGCAAGAGCTAAAGTTGTCAGTGTATATAATTACATCTACATATAGGGAAGCTACATCCTTTTATCTCAAAGGACTTGGGATCATAGTGTTGCAAAAGTAATTTTTGTATTAGAAGGAAATCTAATCATTTCCTATGATCAATATTGTTTAGGCCTTGTTGTCAAATCGGTTATAGTGCTGGTGCATTCTAACCATTTCCCCAACCTTATGGGCTGGTCTTGAAAAAATAGAATATAAATGCAAAATATTGAATAAAATACAAAAACCTTTCAGCCATCCCTACATATCCAACACCAAAACAACATTTTTCTCTAGGCAACTTTTTGGTTTTTGACATGGACTAGACAGTGATTAGGCCCGGTACCTGACCAAACTGGTACAACAGCTGGTCCGGTCCAGTGCAGTCTTTGTAACAATTATTATGATATTATCTTGTAGTCCATTCCTTCAAATAGAAGGATGGGTTTTTTCAATTCCTTTCCAACTATTTTCTCTCATTTAAATATGTTTGAACGTTATAGAAAAAATGAGATGCCATTTGTTTTTCTTTTACCAATATTTAAGTTATGTGAGCATCTAGCTAAAAACATAAAATGAAAAAAAATTGTTTGTCTTCAATGCAATAACAAGCCTTTAGAATCCTTTGTAGCTTATGCCCGTCGATATTTGTGTGTGACCAACCACCGAGTGCCAATATATTTCTTCTATTGGGACAAGAGTTCAAAGTGACATGGCACGGAAATGTCCTTTAAAAATGTAAGAAAATGCATACAGAGGCACAGAAATTATTTTCTAATAAGAACAAACCTGAACACAACTCCAAAAAACAAGCAAGGGCTAAATGTTAAAACATACTCAAATAGGAAAGTGCATGTCCTAAAACAAAAGGCATGAGATAAGAAAGACACTCACTGCTTCCTCTATTGACTCCAGCCTTTTTTCAACCCTTTCCTGATGTAGGTAACGTAACGAGTATCCTATAACACAATTTTAGGATGAGAAGCTAAAAAAAGGACCCAATTCTCAATGAAAACCTACGGCATCTAGCAAAGTATCAGCAAAAACTTTAATAATTTTTATCAAAGACCAAACATCTACTAAATCAACAGTGTAACACGAAATAACAACAAAATTCAAATTGTTATATCTTGTTACAGAATAACAACTTAAATTTTTGTTGTATATTCTAAGCCATGCAATAACATAACACATGGTCATATAATAATACCAGTCCATAACTATGTAATAACACGTGTGTCCCCACTAGACATGTGTGTCCACATATACAGACATGTGAAATATTTGTCAAGATACCTCTCGAAATTTTCATGTTTTGGATTTGCAGAAATGGCAAGCCAGTCCACAAACTGGGAATACGCCACACACGTATCCTTTTCATAAAACATGTGTATCCCAATTGTAAAACATGTGTCTATTTTGTAAACACATCTGTGGTGCACATTTCTAATGATTTAGACACATGGATCTTTAATTTGGACACACGTCTTAGTTAAATTTATTATTAAAAGGTTGGTGATTAATTTTATATATAAATATATATATAAACACTGAACTTGGGAAAACATATGTAGGTGAATCAGATTCTTCGAATTTGTGTCAGACAAATTCTCATATCCATGTCCCTGTAAACTTGCTCCAAACCCATATCCAGTGTGGACGAACTTCGTAGTGGTTTATAAAGGATATTAGTGTTTACATATTGGAAATTTCAATTTTTAATAATTAAAAATAACTGTTCATATAATTTTGTACTATGATGTTAGTAGACTTTAAAAATTACAAACACAAATAAAGACGTATTCCAATTTTTTTCAATATATAACCATCTAAGCCAACCTTTCTTTTTAATTGCATCCTTTCATGGCAATATTAGTTTTGGATGCATCTTTTGTTTTCTTCTTTTCTCAATACAAATTTCCTCTCTCAAAACTAAGTGATATGATATAAATTTTCCCTCTAATCTATCCAACAGCAATATAATATTTCCCTCTCAAAACCTATTCTACATGCTTTTTGTAAAACTTCTAAAGGCAATGGGAGTTGAGAGGTTAATGGTTTTGTATACAGGAACCAGTGAACGAAAATTCGGCCTAGTGCCATCCCTTTAAAAAAAAAAAAATTCAAATCTACCAAAAAAAATTGAAGCCTAGTATTTATGTTCTCTCTCTCTCTCTCTCTCTCTCTCTCTCTCTCTCTCTCTCTCTCTCTCTCGGGTCCATGTGCTCTCTCGACATATGAAAAGAAGAAAATATGGACTCCAAGTGTTCAATGCGAGGCCTCACTCACACACAAGTAGATACACATGGACCCATATGCTCCCTCTTTACATGTAAGAAGAAGAAAAATAAGAAAATGACCTCCAAGTGTTCGGCGTGAGGTCCCTCTCTCTCACAGACTCTCTCTCTCTCTCTCTCTCTCTCTCTCTCTCTCTCTCTCTCTCGACATATCCTCCAAGTGCTTGAGACCTCTCTCACAAATTCGGATCCAAAAGGAAAAAAAAGAAAAAGAAAAAAGGAAGATGATCTTTAAGAATTTGTGCATGCACATACACACACTACACACATGCACACACATTGACAAAACACACACACAAAACAACATATGGCCCCTACCCACCCCCTTCCCTTAGGGTCACCTAGGTATCTGGGCGCTCGCCTTGGCACCTAGGCGGTTCAGACCCCTGGCCGCCTAAGCGGCCGCATTCGCCTTTTTGAACATTGATAGGAACCAAAGCTGTGGAAAGGATTTCTATCAGAATTGAGATGATATCAAGATCTATTTTGAGAGGCAGTATTGTACCTTCTTGTTATTATGAACATATCAACATACTAGACTACTTGATCAGAATACCCTTTATTTGTCCCATCACCATATTGTTATCAAACCACCTCAACGAGAATTGCAAATAACAAATAATGATCGAAAAATGACCTCTAACTCCAAATTTTTTAAATCTTTGTAATCGGGCGGTCTCTATAAGCCCCTTTTTTGTACATGATAAACTAACGCATTTTTTTACCAAGTCACCCCTAGCGGGTGAGTTCGGACTCTCACATCCATGTAAACATCACTCATCAGTAATACAATGTTCACCTTCTCTCAAAAAAAAAAAAGGTTTCAAAAAACAGTAGGCAGCCTGGTTTGACCTAGCGTGCCCAGTGCCTAGGTGGCAACCACGACCTGGTTGGCGGTGGGGGGCTGCTTAGGCCCTAAGGCAGGTGCTTAGGCGGGCGTCCAAACCCAAAGGCGGCTAGTGTTTTTTTCTTTTCTTTTTTTTAAAAAATTTGGATCCCCCAAACCTCCCCCCATTTTACTAAATATAAAATTATATGTTTTATTATTTAATAAGTAAGTTTTGTATATAATATATTGTTAAAATGCCGGAAGCACAGATCAAACCTAAACATTTACAACTTTAGATTGTAATTGAAATAAGGTCAAGCTTAACACCTAAGCCTGAAAACTAAACAAAAAGCCAAGGTCAAACTTGAAAGAATTAGAAATGGTCATCTAAAAAATTAACAATAGGAAGTGACTCTGACCCTTTAATAAATTGGGTTCTTATGAAGCCAAAAAATAAATCTAAGTAAAGTATACATATCAAAATTGCAATGATATAACACATTCAAAAAAGAATATCACACATGCAATTATTTAATACGCATTAAGCAAATATTAAAGTAACTAATAAAATAATTATGCTTTATGAATCACACATCGAGAAAACACATTACACATGCAAATATTTAATAAGCAATTAAGAATTAAGAAATTATTAAACTAATTAATAAAATAATAATAATCCAAATAGACAACAACATATCAAATATATATCACAAAGTATCAAAGAAAAAATCCAAATAGAAAACAATATCATTAGACAATAAGGGCAAAAAATAAAAAACCTCGTGAAAACTATTGAAATATACCAACCTTCTTGAATGGACTCAATTTCGAGCCAAACCGAAATGTTTGGAATCCCAAATTTCCTCTTTTACAATCCCTATAAGCCTCAAAAAGATTGGGGATGAATATCTTTCAATATCGTGACCATTCAAGGATTTCCAAAAAATTTCGGTCTCTCAAAAAATCTTCAAATCTAGATTTGTTTCAAGTTGTTTCTCACTCTGAAGTTCACTAAAATTGTTTTTGGGGGCAAGAATAGCCCCCCAAACCCTTATCCCCCCTTTTAAGGGGGTAAAATGACATTTTTTGCTCCCTCCCGAAAACTTTTTCCACCAAACTCGTGCATGCCGCCTAAGCAGCTGCCTTTTCGTGCCTTTTCGACCGTCCGGGCGCCTAGTTATGGCTGCCTAATAGTGTCCACATTAAGAATGCCTAAGCGATAGAGCAGACAACTTTTCGAACATTGGTGAAAAGTTAATGAAAAACATAAACAACTATATAGTGTATCAGTTCCAACTCTTTACACTCCATAGTGGCATACAACCGTCGTACACAATTACATATGGACCCCAAGTCTTCAATAAGACCGATAAAAATTAATGCAATATCATAGTTAAGGGAACCTTGTTGGTAGGGTGATGATCCCTCTCCGAAACCTCGATCCCATGGTTCCTGCAAGGGATCTTTTAGGGACCCCGTTTTTTCGATTTTGGGATCTCGCTCCCAAAAAAAGGGGACCACATTCCATCCATCAGTGGAATCCAGTTCCATTTCGAAATAGATCCCCCGCTCCCATCAACCATGGTCCAAGGTTTTGGTATATTAAAATCTTGGGTTCCATGTTTGTGGTAACTACTTTCATTAACAGATGATACCAGGTTAGAGATTATCATTGTCTGAAGTTCTCATTATTTAGGAACCATAAGTTCGATGATGTTAAAATCTAGTCCCTTTTTTGCATAGCACAAAGTTTCATTATTTTAGATTTTTAATTTGAACTAGGCATAGTCTAGAGTGACCCGTTGTTTTATTAAGTCTTATTGTGTAAGTCATCCTTCTTAGTTGTGAGAATATATATTTCAATTAAAATCTTATATTCATGATGTCCTATTGTTTTAGAGTCTTAAATCTGATTACAGTTGTGAGATGAGAATATATGCTTTCATTTCAAGCTTTAAAAAGCTTCTTTTACATCAGTCAGAGAGAGAGAGAGAGAGAAAGAGAGAGAGTAGTTCATCTTGTCCCTTGTCCCTTTAGAGAGCCAGCCTTTGAGAAACAATGGAAACAGAGGAGACTACATTCGAAGAAGATGACTCTTGAGTAGTAGGATTCTGGGTTGCCGAGAACTCAAAGGGAATGGTGTATGCCAAACTGGTGTTATGGCCTGAATATGTAGTAGTCATAAGAAAGACCGACTTATAGAACTACATAATTAATACGCTGTTATTCACACAAAAAGAAATAAATCCATTGTTAAGGGTGGGGGGGACTTGATAAGGGATCCCAGATAAATGGCACTTGCGTTCCTCGGGGCCAATCAGTTGAGGACCTTGATTCCTATACTTTAAGAATCTCGATATCAGAACAGGAGGAACCCCGGTATATGACATACTTAAACCTCGATTCCTTAACCAAGGGAATTCGTACTAACTCTACTTACAACATCATTTTTCTGTATAGTGGAGCATAGATTCCTGCTAGTCAAAACATCAAACCCATTGACATCGGATCTCGCTCCCATACACCTAAGGATCTCTCTCCTTGTCTTATTCAATGTACGGACACCGATCCCAACCCGAGGGAGCTTCCACTATAGGGCGGATCCCGCTCCAGATCTCGCTCCCGCCTCCAACAACTATGTGAAGTATAAAAGAGAAAATGAAATACAAAAGAACAGCGAAGATCTTGAATTCTTCAAATCAACAATTCACCCCAAAAGTCTTCTAATACCCTCACTAGCACCCTAAAAATAATTCCAATAAGATTGGGCAAGCTTATGGATGATTCTTTGAATTTCACAATTTTTCCCGATTCAGAACACCCCAAATGAACTGTTTACCCCTATTTGATGGGTCAAAAAGACCCAAAATGCCCTTCACGATCAATATTTCTGCCAAAATAGGGCCCAATTCCTGGACGCCCGGGCAGGACAGGGTGCTGGGCAGGCACCCAAACAGGACTGGGCACTGGGAGGGCAGCTAGGAACTGGCGCCCATAAATGCCCACCCAGGTTTAGGCGAGGAGGCCTAAGACTCCTTGGCTGCCTAGGTGCTGGGCAGGCCATTTTTTGAAACGATTCTAAATGTAAACGTATCATAATTATTTATTTCAAAAACTATCATGCATGAAAAGCAACCAAGTATCATGCAACTAACACGACTATGAACACTGACAGCACTCAGGTTGCTCAACTGAGGAGCTAATGGCATTCCTTCCAGTCAACTAGGAGTATCGAGCAGCAATAAGAAACAATTTTGTGAAGACCTACCATCAGTATGCAACACAAGGTGGCAGCAAGGGGTAGCAGTCACATCTGGAAGAGATAACTAATGTCAGAGGTTTTGTTGTGGAGGATGGTCGCCACATTGAATCCAACTCTCCAATAGGAGTTCTTCTAGAATGGCTAAAGCAATTCAACAAATAGTTATTTCCAATTGTTTGTAAGTTTAAATCTGATTGACTTCTCCTTTTACATGGAACTGGTAAGTTTCCTTGTTTTCTATTATTTCATAAAGAAGATGGGCCAATTGACTTGTATGAAGAACTTCAAGTTTCTAAGTTGTTCTCTAGCAGCACTAAGGAAAACGATTTTTCCAATTCTCGAATCATGCACTAGCCAGGTTTTGGTCATTCATTAACATGTACTAAAGACAATTAGTGCTTTGATTTTTCTAGTAGTCCATTGGATTCATTTACAGTAGTTTCGCGAAAATTCATAATTAAATCATGGGTTACTTTGTAATCTAAAGTGTGGTGATAGGAGTTGACAAACAATTACTGAAAGTTGAGAGCTACTAATCTTGGGCTACTTTCCAAAACCTAACTAGGGCTGAAGAGGTTTTTTGAAGCCTCCAATTTAGGAAACTACTTATTTTTGTATCAGGACCCCTCCTTTCTAGGGGGTTTCACACAACCAATGTTTCAAAAAGCGCTAGGCGACACCTAGGCGGTCGGGGGGGTCCAAGCCGCTCAGCACCTAGACGGGCGCCCAGAACCAGGGTGGCTCAGTAAAAAAAAAAATATTTTGGTTTTTCTCTCTCTAAAATAGCCTCTAATAGGTTTTAGGTTCATTTGAAACCTAAAACCCATAATTTTACACCTTTAGTATTAAAAAAAAGACCCAAAATGACCCAAAAATGGCCTCAATGAGCGGCATTTCTACCCCTGGACGGGGCTCAGGCTCTGAGCAGCTGCCCAGGCAGCCGCTTAGGCGGGTTCAGGCAGCCGCCTAGGAGGGTTCCAGGGCGCCTAGGCGAGTTCAAGCAGCCGCCTAGGCGGGTTCCCGGGCGCCTAGGAGGGTTCCTGGGCGCCTAGGCGGGTGCCTGAGGATACCGCCTAATTTGGCCGCCTAGGCCTGGGCGATGTGCCTAGGCCTTCTGAACTGCCTTGGCGGCCGCCCAGGCGCCCGGCGGTCCGCGTTTTGAAACACTGCACGTAACATAAAGATTGCATGTAAAATGGACAACTGGAGAGAAAGGATATCTTGTTTGAAAATGGGGCTCATCCTTGCCAATAATAGTTTCTCTCCTCCACTATAAAGCTCTTCTGCTCTTACAACATGGCTCGCACTCTCACACAACACATCAGACTTGCTCATTGTGCTTCTATATACTGCCCTCGCTGCTAAATGTGGTGCAATATAACTCATCCAGTAACCAAGCACCCTAGAGTCAATCAAGACCCCAAGGAACCAATTGACGTGATGCAACAGTCTACATGAACAAATTTTAACTTTCCTAGATAAATTAGTAAAAATTAGTGTTTAAAAAAGCGCTAGGCCTAGGCGACCGGGGGGGTCCAGGCCGCCCAACGCCTAGGCGGGCACCCAAAACCTGGGCGGCCCAGTAAAAAGAAAAATGTTTGTAAGAATCTAAGTCAAATAGTATAACTATATAACACATAATCCATATTTCCATGAATGAGGAGCATTTAGAACATCCATAATCCATATTTTCATACCATGCTAGAACCATACAAGCACACACAAAAGAATTAGATAGTAGAAACTAGAAAATAAAAAAAAATATACAAAAAATATACAGTCTAAGACTCAATAGTCAACACCAAGAGTCAAGTGTCTTCATTCTTCAATCATTATCATCATCATCATCAGAAGCAGTAGGGTAAGCCTCATCATATGCATCAGATTCGAGGCCATCATCATCAGAGTCATCTCTTTCTTTAACATAACGCTCGTCCTCCTCTGGTTTTCTGAATCTGCCTATCCCTCATCTTACTCTATGCAAATGAGGCCCTAGGAATCTTGCTTGCTCTACCTGGTGCCTCTTCACCCTTTTCTTTCTTTTTGTGCTTTCCTGAACTCAAATATTGTATAATCTCTTCCCTGATAGTCTCAGGAACATTTTTACATGGGGCAACATCCCCCTTAATAGGCAAGGTGTTTCTTGAACCGGTAAATACCCCCATTAGTATCCTTTCCATAATAATTACACCTAATACAATTTTGGTCATTTGGATTTAGGTTATGGCCATACTTCCAACCGGGATCACCATTTTTAGAAGAACCTGGAGAAGATATTTCCATAGAACAAGGCTCATTTTCTTCCTTTTCTAGTTCTACTAAATTCAAATATTGTCTAATCTCATCCCGAATAGGTTAAATAACGTTTTTACAAGAAGCAACATTCCCTTTAATACCAACAAGGTCTTTCTTGAATCGATTAATACCCTCATTGGTATCCTTTTCACAAAAATTACAACCTTACACAACTTTTATTATTTAGTTTCGGGTTATAACCATACTTCTAACCCCGATCACCTCTTCTAGCAAAACAAGAAATAGAACTATCCAAATGATAAGGAATTTGCTCCTGTTTGTGTTTGACTGAATTTATATATTGGTTAATCTCCTCTTTGATAGCGTCAGAAATATTTTTCCAAGGTGCAACATTCCCCCTAATAACGACAAGATGTTCTTAAATCGGTTTATGCCCCTTTTGTATTCTTTCTACATTAATTGCATCTTATGCAATTTTTATCCAAAGGATTCGGGTTATATCCATATTTCCAATCCAGATCACCACTTCGACTAGATCCTGAAGAAGACATCTCAAAATAATGGGTGATGTTTGGATCCATTTCTCGTAACTTTGAGAAACACTTTGATCCACTAAAAATCACAAAATCGTTTTTTTTTTTTGAGGTTTCTCTTTCTCTAAAATGGGGTCTAGTGGTTTTAGGTTTAAATGAACCTAAAACACACCTTTAAAAACATTTTTTTCCAAAAAACCCACTCAACAAAAGGCATTTCCACCCCTAGGCGAGGCACAGGCCCTGGGCACCCAGGGATCTCCTGCCCGATTTGGCCGCCTAGGCCTGCGCGATGCGCCCAGGCCTTCTGGACCACCTAGGCAGCCGCTCATGCACTAGGCGGTCCACTTTTTAAATCACTGGTAAAAATTTTAGATGATTACTTCCTTAGAATTTATCTTAACATTCTATCTAGAGGATTTTGTGATTGCTTTATAGCAGTCTAGACAACCTTCATAATTCCTTTGATTTCAACCTCAACATGGACCTACCTTACAGATGCTGATGTTTTGTACATAGATTAAAGACGAAACAAAAGCATAAGAAAAATAAAAGAATACCCTAAGATATGCTTGATGCCTCATTTACAAAACTATGCTCAAGTAACAAGCAAAACTCAGCAAGAGAAACAAACTTAAAAATTGCCCAGACTCACCCTCTAGGACTTTGTATACCCTCTAGGACCCATCAGAGTGTCTCAACTTGACAGGTACGACACTAACGGAAAGAAAAACATATTGGAGCTATCAATATTATTCAACAACAACGTAGACATTTGTGACGGGACAGCTGACATATACCATCAAATACCTTACTGTTGCGCTAAATGCCATTGACAATAATGGAGTGAACGATAGAAGCACATAGCACAACCAAAGGCAATATCAAATTCCAAGAACTTGAGTAGGTCTGTGTCTATCCAAAATAGTAGTACAAGAAGCATAGCAAGACCCCTGGAGCAGATCTACAAAAAACAAATAAGTCAAGAAAGGAACAAAGAAGGAGAAGCCCTGATTTAAGAGAAGCCAAGGTACATCCAGAATGCTAGATGCCTAGCCAAAAGCAGATTCCAAGTATGAAACAATGCTCAGAGCAGGAGTGTGTGGCTTGGCTCTCAATAGCTCTAATAAAACTCACATCACATGGAATATTTAATGTGAGCTGCAACAAGGCCATGATTGCCAGTTCTATCACAAACACATCATTAGAACATAAATGAATGAAGGAAAGGAATAGATATTTATGATTAAAAGAAATAGAAAGAAGAAAGATCTAGCTGGAGAAAGGTAGCTGCTACTACAGTTGAAGTCTTTCTGCAAATCTTATGATCTCTAAAGGAACAGAGATTACTATGGAACTTTTTTTAGCGTAACCTTTTTCTTTTGGGCTTGGGCCTAGCACATTGAGACACATGTACAGAAAATTTTGAGTAATAGAAAAGTTCAAGTCAACATTCAAGAAAGAAAACGAATATTCTGGAATTCTCTCAGGAAGAGCACAGTCTGGTGACACAATAACTGAACACAAATATAATTCAACAATTCATGTCAAAGGAGACAAAACTTAAAACCCATTAGCATGAAATAAATGAACTGTCTTTTTTCCCGGCGTGATGGTTGAGGAGGAACTATTGGGGATCATAATGGGAAACGTGTAGCTGCCTTCTTTGATCATTTTGGAGAAACTACAAATAATGCAGCTGAGTTACGAGCTTTGAACAGGGGAGCGCAAATGGTGCAACAAATTAACCTAGGAGCATTGAGATTGAAAGTGACTCTAAACTTGTGGTGAGCTCAATGCAGAATTTTGTGAGAGTTCCATGGAGATACCATATTTTACTTCACAATCGTATTTGGTGACTTTGAGATTGCTAGTGGAGTTTCAAACACATTTGTCATGAGGATAATCACGTCCCAGATTTATTGGCCAAAAGAGGTGCAATGGCCTCAACTACCACAGTTTGGTGAATAAGACCACCAAATTATTTCTCTTCTTTTTCCTTCAGATGTCACGAATATTCACCATCAAAGGGATATCCCTTTGTACTTAATGTATTTTAGTTTTATATCAATGAAAATGGGTAGGGGACAGAATTTCTCTGTGATTTACACCAAAAAAAAAACAGATGGGTGATGACAACTTTTTTAATACATGGCTGTCTTTTCTTCATATATCAAACCATACATAGCATTTTGAAATCAAAATGCCATACATATGGGGATCACAATTTTTACCTCCAACTCTCATTACATTCAATGAATATGGAGAGTTGCAATTATTTTACCCTTTTGGGTTACAATACAAATGCAAGCATTTAGTCCAATTGTTTCAGCATTTGTGAGTTTTCCATTTCTCATGCTCTCTCCCCTCAATTCCAAAAAAATCCTCCCACACCAAATCGGTAGTTGAATAATTCTAGAGACTATTTATTTTGAGGAATATTCTAGAGACTATTTATTCCAAAAAAAAAATATTAAAGAAGTTGCATTCAGCAACTAAAGACTTGTTTCATTCACAACACAAAGGGAAGTAAAAATGGCCTCTCGAAACATCCATTTCAGTGAATAACAGAGAATGCAAAAGCAACACCAATAAGGTACAGTAGCAATTATTGAATTCAGCTGTAAAACGAGAGGCCCATTGCCAATTAACTAGCTGCAGAGAAAAAAAAAAAAATCAAAGCCATAAATAAGAAAAACCATGAAGCCGACCTGCCCATGCAACAGCAAGCGAAGCAATGGAACTACCAACAGTGAAAACCACCCTATGCCTCTCAAAAACATCCTAAAACCCGGAAAATAAAACGGATGGTTATATATATCAAGCACTAAACATCAAAAAGTCAATGAGTAGGGAAAAACATGGAAGAGAGAGAGAAACCCTAACGATCAATACCTTGGTAGAGAGATAAGTGTCCTGCACTGAATACCAAGAATTAGAAGCTTTTTTCCTCAAGGTGGGCAGAGCCAAGGATCCCAGAATTGCCGTCCCTGATCTTCTGAGACGCTGCATATTGTCTGTAAATTACCACCTGTTCTTTCCCTCGCGTTCAAATGCATGCCTCCAAAAACCAGGTATTTTGAGAGCGCAGAAGGCGCTCTGTAGACTCCAGAGAGTCGTAAAACTCCGTAAAAATTGTGAAAAGTTTTCGACTTTTAATGGCGGCAAGCGGGGAGAGTACGCGGCCGCGGACCAAACATAGACTTGCGTCAAAAGAATCGTTTTGGTGAGTCCGCAGCTACGGTGCCGTCTCTTCTCGCATTCATTTTCACGAGATTTTTAATTTTCTATGTTAAATAAGGAAAATTTATTTTTGTACACCTAGATTTTCTAAAATGATGTATCTTCTAATACATTGGATCCAATTGATCATTTTTTACGCATGTGTTTTGCTCAAACAAAAACTAAAAAGTCAATTCTATATGTCTATTAAACCTCTCTCTATACCTTTATTTCTTTTCTCTCTATAACATCTCTATATACGACTCTCCCCATTCTCTCTATAGCATCTCTATATACGACTCTCCCCATGGAGCCGAGAGACACATTATAGAGAGAGAAATAAAGACATATAGAGAAAAATTTAGTAGACAGATATAAATGTCTTTTTAGTTTTTGTTTGGGTAAAATATGAGCAGTCAAAATGGGTAAATTAGTTCAAGGGATTAAAAAATATATTTTTAAAGAACCGCCAAAATGTTTTAAAAACCTTAGGTTCATAGGAAATGGTATGCGAAAACAGGATATACGGAGATATTTTCCTAATAATAATCTCAATTGCCATAGTTATGAATATCTTAAAAGGCTTGGTTTGTATAAGGTTGAAGCTCTAAACAACCTAAGTAAGGTGCACCTTTAAATAGTATCGAAATATATTGTTTCAGTATTAGAAATCTTTGACATGAAATCCATTTTTTCGCATGTCTATACATATTAAGGTTGAGATGAATGATTGAGGATTTTTGGACATCGAACAACCTCTTCTAGTGAAATTTTGAGGTGTGCCTTAGTTTTATTGTTTAGAGCCTTGCCCTTAGATAAATTTTTTCCTATCTTAAAATATAGGGATTGTATACAATGAGATCGTTTACCTTTGAGACAAGGAGGTCAGAATTGCTTACAACCATTCGATGTGAAATTTGATAGCTTAGGTGTGTCACAAAGTTTGAGAAAATTTCTTTTGAAGTTTGAGCTTAGTCAATAGAATAAATGCAGCCATCTAATTTGACATCCAATGGTCAAGATCAATTGTGATCACCTTATACTAAAAGTAAACGGTCTCGTTGTATACGTTTCTTAAAATATATGTTTTAAATATTAAAATAGTTGATTTTGAACTCTAGGACACGTGCCCCTCTCTAATCGGGTTCTAGATAGTTATGCCAATTGATATTCTACCCCCAAATTTGGGGGATGTAACGTCTTCAACCCATATATTAAGCTCAATGAAAAGATTTTTTAATTGTGCCCTCTATGCATATGAAAAAAATAATGTATTGAAATTGAATAAACTCCATCCCATTTTTAGATGACAAGATCTAATTGTTAGAAAACTCAAATGTTAATTTTTATTTTTATTTTCACATTGAAAAAATCTTTCCAAATAGGTCTTTTGGCCGAGGGAGTAGAAGTAAACTATACTCTTGAGGGAGCATAGTATAAATACTCAACAGCAGGATTTTAAGAGATAAAAAGGGAGACATGAGGAACACAAAAGGGTTTTGTTACAGTACACGACTTTGCGGTGTAGACTCTTCAAGTCCACGACATTTTTTTACTAAAAAATAGTCAAATTAAATACATTTAAATAAGATTGATTTACGTAAGGCCCCTAAAAAAGTTAGAAAAATACGAGATGCTTTGTTTATACCCGTACATCACAAAGAAGGTCCGTCAACGCGTGGTTTTTTTATTTTTTAAAAAATGCCCCTCTGTCTGAGGGTAGCATTCTCATATTGAATTTGAATTATTATTCTTTTTAGTTTTTTCTTTAGCAATGCAGTGCTTAGGCAATCCGACGTTAGACTCTTCATACCAATCTTTCACTTTTTAAAAAAAAAACTTCAGTTTTAGGAGGGTTCGAAGTCCCCATCTTCGGATTGCTCTTTATTTATTGAAAAAATAGCTGCTCGAGAATGAGAACCTCATTCTCAGACCGCTCCTTCTCTCCATCGTCATTGCAAGGAGGAAACACACGCTTTGATAAAGATTGTAACACTACCTGCAGACATGCAATGGATGAAATACCTTTCATATTTCTAGGGAAACTTTTCATTTACCATGGAACAATGTAATGATTTAAAATTGAAAATATGCCTGCCTAACACTTGGCACCTAGAAAACCACATGGGTAATTATATTTATTTCACCTATTGTACTTTTCGAGTGTTTTGGTGATGGTAGGTGTAACAATCCTAAAATTTCAAAAAAAAAAAAAAAAGGGGGAGAAATGATGCTTTTAATAGGTGATGGTCTGATTGAGTATGATGGTCCTTGGGGACCATCACTATTTTCAAAACTTTTACTTTGGTTTAACTTTTGCTTTGCCTGCTTTTGCCTCCTGCTGCTTGCAGCTGGCAACGTCCTTTAGCGGACGTGGTTTTCGTACGATAAAAGCAGACTTTTAACGCGACACCTCAAGTATGAGGTAGAGCGTAATAAAATAATATAATAATACGTTATAAGAATTTAAATAGGGGATGTGAGCACTCCCACCCTAAAACAAAATTTTTAGATCTCTCTCTCTGGTCGAAACACAGTGAACTTCTCTCTCGAACCGAATTTTTTTATCGGAAGCTCCCTCTCAAATAATTGTGGGTAAGTGACATCGTCTTCCTGAAAAATAGTTTATTGCTAATAAATAGTGATATTTCCGTCTAGGATCTTTATTTTATAAGTTTTGTGTGTAAGTGACATCGTCTTCTTGAAAAATAGTCTGTTTTTAATAAATAGTGATATTTTCGTTCAGGATATTTATTTTATAAGTTTTGTGTGTAAGTGACATCGTCTTTCTGAAAAATAGTCTGTTTTTAATAAATAGTGATATTTCCGTCCAGGATCTTTATTTTATAAGTTTTGTGTGTAAGTGACCCCATTGTCTCGAAAAATAATCCATTCTTTTTAAAAATGAAATGAAATAATTATTTCTGCTCATTATCATGAATTTTAGGCATGATAAATTTTATGCGCACGTGACCCCATTATCTTGAAAAATAATCTTTTTAATAAAAATTGTGATATTTTATCTATGTTAGAAATTTTGAATGCTGTAAATTAGAAAAATAAAATTATTTATTTTTCTTGTCTATTGTTAGAAATAAATGTGATATTTCTGCTTTTAGTAAAATTGTGATATTTCTTTCTACTGTTTTGAATATTTAGACATTGTAAAATTCATGTGCAAATGACTGCCTTATTATTTAAAAAAATTGACATTTTTGTAATTGATTATAGTATTGTTGTGAAATGTTTATTTGTAGATTGATATCCCATAAATTGTGATAATTCTGTATTCTTGAATTTTTATAAGAATTTTTCTATACATATTAAATTGGCAGTTATGCCAGAATGCCTTTACAAACTGCTACCTTGCTAAATTTGAGCCCACAATATTTGATTGGTTATTTTTGAAATGTTATAGAGAGTGATTGTTATTAATGGTCTAAGTGAGATTCATATTAATGGTTTCAGTGATATGTTGAGTACATGATATTGCTGCTTTCGAATGTTTAAAGAGATTTAGAAATAATTTAAGTATGCAAGTGGACTCATCTGGTTTGCCGGTGAGGTATAAGTGGACCTATCTGGGATGCCAGTAGGGATTAAGTGGACTCATCCGGTACGCCGGTGAGGTATAAGTGGACCTGCAGGGATTAAGTGGACCTATCTGGGACGCCGATAGGGATTAAGTGGACCCATCAGGAAGCTGATGGGGTATATAGGTGACCTACTTGGGACGCCAGTAGGGTATTTTGTGAAATTCTTTGAATTATGTACTGCCGTTAAAAGTGTTATAAGCATTTCAATTACTCGGATTATACTTAAATTATGCATTTATTGAAAGTGAAACTGCTGATGCATTTCTGTTAATAGATCTCATTTTAGAAAATATTGATATCTTTCAATCATGATTATTTTTAGGATTATGATGATCACTTACTGAGTAGCCAAACTCATCAAACTATGGTAAACATTTTTTTCAGGATAACTACGGATTCATTTTGAGTGCTAGTCAAGATCAACCTTGGAAGATACTGTTGTTGTGCTAGCTTTCTTCATTTACTATGTAAGACCTCGCCACTGTGAATTTGTCCTATCAATAGATGTATATATGTTTTGTCCGTCACATCTCAGGAATAATAGTATTGTGAATTCTTGGGGTGTGACAGTAGGTGTACAAGAGAGTCCAAGTTGATTATCGATCCAAGGAGCGGTCTGATGTTAACATTTTCATACCACTATTTTCCCCAAATGATAACGAGTGGCCCGAAGTTCCCATTCTCATAATGTTATTTTTTCAAATAATGAGCAATCCGAAGATGGTGACCTCATCTGCTGTTTTTTGTTTAAAAAGAGAGAAAGATCAGTCAGAAGATTTTAACTTTGGACCACCTGAGCATTGCCCCTAAAACTTAAGGCATTGCCCTACTAAAGAAACAAGTGCAAAAATAAAAAATAAAACTTCGATCAGACGATGCCATTATCAGACTGAGGGGCATTTTTGTAAAAATAATAAAAATAAAAATAAAAAATATGTGTTGACCGACCTTCTTTATATATAAGGGTATAAATGGAGCATTTCGTATTTTTTAAATTTTTTAAGGGGCCGTACGTAAATCACTCTTTAAATAATAAGTGTTTACAATGCAAATTTTAGAGATTTTCAATTGAGAATCTCCTCAATCTGAGCGCAAACTGGTTAACTAAAAATAATAGATTCGTGGGGAATCAGTCAAATTATAACCTCCAAGTTAATCTATTTGAGTGAACAGATCTTCTCTTAGATCATAGGCAGGAAAGACTTGATCTCTTCACTAAAATACGTAGGAGAATGCAATTAAAATCAAGATCTAACTAATAATTATTAAATAAGAATAAAAGAGAAACTTACATGTCCGCACCAGTTGGCCCGGGACACCCGAAGCTTGAAGCTTCGCTGTATTAGGACTGCGACTGTGTTTACCTCATATGTCCCCTTCGTTGTCTTTAGAATTGACCAAGCCTTAGCTTTGGTTGAAATATGACTACTAGGTTTCTAAGTCAGATTTGTCCTCGATCTAATATTTAGAGGCTGACATATGGGTTTTGTTAATAGAATTCATTGTTCTTCCCTCTTTTAAAATTTCTTAGTATCTCACTTCATTCATTAATGCCTAAACTAACTAGAGCCTAAGTGACTTCAGTGTTGAGATTTGGGTGATTAGGGTTTTGGAGATAAAATAACCCCAAAACGTGTAAATCGCATATTAAGGTTTTTAGTTCATTTTTTAATGTTCATTTCTCTTATTTGATTGTGATTAAAAATGGGATTCGGAGGAATAAAGTTTTGGGGATAAAATAACCCCAAAATGTTTGTCTTTTTATGATGCACAGTTCCTTTGATGTACGAAGTTTTGAGTTCGGTTTTTAGGGGGGGAAGTTTCGTTTGAATATATGGTTTTAACTGTTCATAGGGCCTCTTGTGATTTTGGGAGATAAAAGCAGTGTCGGATCATTAACATGGAGATTACATAAAGCATCCTTTTCCATATGGATGTGGTTTGTATAGAGCCGAGGCTCTAAACAATCAAAGTAAAACACACATTCAAATAATATTGAGAAATGTGATTTTTATACTGAAAATCTTTGTGATAGCCTTAAAATATATTTTCATCTTTAATTATAAAATTTAAAGCTTCAAAAATAGTGTAGATCAAGCATATCTATAAAAATTTGAAAATCTTGAAAATTTATAGTCCAAAAATGCATTACAAGATGCACTATTTCTAAAACTTGAAATCCATTTTTTTTCTCATGTCCATGCATCTTGATGTTGAGATGATCAATTGGAGTGTATTTGGGCATTAAAACAACCTCTTCTAGTAAAATTTTGTGGTACTCTCTAATTTAATTGTTTAGAGCCTCGGCTCTATATAAATTTTATCCTTTCCATATTTCATTTTTTTTTTTTTCTAAATACCCAATCTTTTTGAACCTTTAAAATTTATAAGAACTGAACTGTAATTTGTCAGCATGATATCTAGCTCAAATTCTAGTAAATGATCATGTATAAATCATACTTAACCAAAAAAACGAAAAGAAAAGAAAATCATGTATAAATCATGTGGTTGTTCCTTTATCATGTCATTCTTATGTTCAATTTGTTGTTTAAAAGACCCATATTTATTATGAGCGTGTGAAGATGCAATTCCCATCTCTCTGTATCGTATTTGTGTATATATGTGTTTAAGTGGTGGGCGAGTACCAGTTAATATCCACCTTCTTAATATATATATATATATTTCTATGATATCCACACCTTCTCATTCTTTTTATCTCTACAAATCTCTATTTTTTTTTGTTACATGCCATATTTTTTTATTTTATTTTCTTTACCATACCGAGTATATATATATTGACTTCCATTCTAAGTATCTTCTCTTCTTTTCTTTCTCCCTAAAGCCTCTGAGATGTTGCCTATATTTCCTCATCCAGATTTTCATGCACAAGGTTATTTTCATATCTAATTGTTGTAAATGCAAGTCATGTAAAGCAACTGTAGTAATAACAAATCGAACAAAACTATTTTTTTTACTAGTTAGATTTTATTGAAATTTGTGCCTTCTTTTAAGTAATATCCCTTCATGAATCATGCTTTATAATTTTTCTCTGCCTTCATCATTGCACCCTTCTTTGATCCCCAAAATAACTATATATTGAAAATAACCATATATAAAATAATTAAATTTCGTGACTGGTAAATTGTATATGATTATACTTTGAAATTATTATTCGTCTCTTTATATATTGTGATGATTTTAAGTTAAGGTGAGATTGGTGCACTTAAGTGTATACGTCATTTACTTTAGTATGGATGTTATCAACATATCATGACATGCATTTCAGAGCCTACGACACATGAAGATGAATTGTTGTACATGAAAAATGACCAACTTTGAATATCAGTTGTTGTTGGCTTGGAGAGACAGAAAATTTATATTAATGAGGGTTTTAGCACCATTAAAAATTGCCCCTTATAGCTGAGCAAGAGGATTTGGTTCAAAAAATGGGGCTATGGCCTCTTGTTCAGTACACTAACATAGCGGTGATAGAGAGATGGCGCCTAGAGGAATTCACTACACTGTCTGCGACATGTTGGTGAGATAATGCCAACCTTAAAAATGTGTACATCAATGCTATGGCATAATCAGAAAAAAAATATATAAAAAAACATATACATATAGCATAGTCAGATAATAAGAATAAAACTGAGATCGAATAAAAGCAACCTAAAATCTAGATTTGGGGTCTTTTGCTATAAGATTGCATAACTTAAATCTTTTAGATAAAACAAAAAGGGAAATGCTTCTTTGTGGCCCCAACAATATAAGTTTTATGTGACCCCACTTTTTAGCCGTTCAATCTGAATTAAACAACTACAGCTATTCATACCCCAATGCCATGCCAAACAATGTTTTATTTTTCCTTTTTTTTCTACAAAATATTTTTAGCAAAAATTTTGGATGTCCTATTATATACTTATGGTGAACCTGGGAAAAATAAAAAAAATATATTTTCTATAAAAATAAATTACCAAAATGCCCCTGAAATTTTCAAGGGTGTTCAGGTAATTGTTTATCATTAAAAATATTTTATTATTATTATTATCATATGTACCCCTATCAGATCTATGCATACCCCAAATTTTATTTCAAAATTATTTAGAATAAAAACTAAAATAAAAAACTTTGAGCCATCCGATCAAGATCTGAAGATTAAATGCAATTTGTGACATTGTAACTCAAGCCATCTTAGCCATCTACTTAGATCTAATGGCTAAGACTTAGGGGTCATATATACTATAAATGTGGGTGGGGTCACATAGAAATCCTTACTAAACAAAAAACTCCTTAGTTTTGAGATTTATTTTCTATGACCAACAATACACTCTTGCAGGAGCATAAAATATTTTTGTACTAACAAAGTAAGATAATATGGCGTGATTGAAGCTATCCCCACTACATTCAATCAATAAAAATCTATTAAACCCTAAGTCTATATGAACTCAAATTTTTTTGATAAAATAATAGATTTGCAAAAAGGGAACCCCACCACTATATTTAAGACATTCCCGGTCCTTCTTTCTTCTTAATCAATCAATAAACATTTATTCTCGATTCAATTGAATATTCAACAAGACATAACAATGCATATTTTCAATCATTATCGAATAGAAAAATGAATATTCATAAGTGAACCAAAAACACCCTAAGTCACCGTTTACAAATTTAGGGGTTATTTTATCCCCAAAACCCTAATCCCCCAAAACTCATTTTCCAAAAATAAAATGAAACATACTTGATAATAATGTGTATAAAAAAGTAAAATGTATAGTTTTCAGTTGTTCTTTATTGTCATTGTATATTTGTGTAGCGATGATGTGATCTACATTAAATATGTATTTCTATATAAACCCTTTTAGGGTTTCATTCCTTGTGAATGAGAGTTGATCAAGATAGTTTCTCTCTCTAGACTGTTCTTGAGCTATGCATCTTCTCTAAATCTAACATGATATCAGAGCGCCAAAGATCCGATCATCTCTTCTCTACTGCTACCCATAGATTACTTTTCTTGTGAAGGTCAGTAATCCATTTATGTTTACTTTGCCTAATCATCCATGATTGGAGCAATCATTGATCTCTGAAACTTCAATATGTAAATTTTTTGTTGTAAATTTGCAACTCTTTTGGTGCATATGCATATTTGCAACTCTTTCATGTTCTCAACTCTTTGAAACCCTTTGTTGCATCGCAGTTGCATAAACCCTTCACATTATGCCTCTTCTAGTTTATTCCCTTATAAACCCTACGCTACTAATTTGCAGCCGTCTCATTGTAAATTTCGTTGCAAATAGTTGCGTATACAATTTTTTAGTGAAAGCCAATCACTTGCCTTTGACTTCAAATTGTCATGCAAGCTCTCTCTCTCTCTACAATGCTCCACCGCATGTGATTTGCTTCTTTCGCAGCCAATACCAATTGTTCATGGTTCGTACCTGATGGTCTCATAGAGAAAGAAAGTACGAGATTATTCTCTCGCTTTTTGGCCCTCAAATTTATCTTTCGATATACATCGTCTACTTTTGGAGAGTCATTGGCTCATTAAAAATATTGGTTTCAATCCACTATTCAATGCTCGGAGAAACTGATTGCCTATATATATATATATATATATATAAATAGAAAAAATATGGGATTAGCCCACTAGCTCATATGAATATATGAACCCAACGGCTCAGATTGAATCTGGGCCGATTTGACGATCACAGATATCTGATAGTACTTGAATTTTTATTATTTTTTCTACAACTCCAAACCATTTGAAATTTTACGTGTGTGTTCTCTCACTAAGGGTCACCTAATAAAAATATAAAAAAATGTATTTGTGAAAAAAAAGATCAAAATACCCTCCAAAACTTTCAAGGGTATTTTGGTCAATTTATTTCATGTAAAATATGTTTTTGATATTTTTAGAAGATTCATCTATTTTTCATAAATACGCGCCTAAAATTTCAAGTGATTTCAATTTGTAGAAAAAAAACTAAAATTCAAATACTACTAGACATCCGTGATCGTTAGATTGGCCCAAATTGAATCTGGGACGTTGGGCTCATATGTTCATATGAGCTAGTGGGTTAATCACATCTTTTTCCATATATATATATATATATTGGCCGATTTTTACCCCATCGAGTTTGAGTTGTTTTGGTATTCTAGTAGCTTTGCTTTTGAGTTCTTCTATACTCTTGCATCCTCGTGTACTTCGTGGCAGTCATACCTCTTATTATTATGGAATCAAAGAATAATATCGAGAGTTCTACAATTTCTGTATGTCTTGATGGGAAGAGCTATTATTTGTGGTCTTTCCAAATGAGACTTTTTCTCATGGTACGTAAGTTATAGGGCTATATTGATGGTTATGTTTCCCAGCCTAAGTATGAGAATGGGCGTAGTGATTGGCTTGCTATAGATTGCTCTATTGTGACATGGATTATGAACTTAGTTGAGCCCAAAATTGGACGCAACCTCACGCATCAATCTAGTACTAAAGCAATGTAGGATTATTTACAAAAGATTTATTCTCAAGCCAATATTGCCCATCTGTATACCCTTGAACAAGAGAGCATGAAGACACAACAAGGGCACTCATCAACTCAAGATTATTTTAATACTCTTTCAGGTATATGAAATGAGATGGACTCGATGGAGATAGAGGCACCACTGAAACTATTACTAAAGCATGAAATTGGTCTCGTTTATTTTATTTTCTTATGGAGTTGTGATCGGAGTAGGAAAGCATGAGAGCATAAATCATTCATCGAACTCTCACTCCACCATTAGATGATTGCCTCTCAGATCTCCTTACTAAAGAAACTCTCTTAAGCTCTCTTGGGGTTCGCAAATCCATATCACAATATGTCACTAATGTGGCCTTAGCCATATCCAATTTCCCTAACAAAGATATTAATTGTGTCCAAATGTAATATTACACATGCAAACAAAGAGGCCACACGACCAATTGGTGTAAGAAGCGCATTTTTTGCAATTATTGTAAGAAGTTTGGGCATGTAATAAATGATTATCGAAAATTCCCTCAGGCACGTTGGAAGCCTCTTGTACCTAGTCAAACTCAATGGGTTGCAATCTCCTTCATTCCTAGTCCCCCCCAACATGGAGGATGCCACTTTCAGTCACTCTCATTCTGCCTCCACATCTGTTACCCATGTATCTATGCCAGATATTCGCTCTATTGACTCAACTATACTCCAACAACTTGTTCAGGCTTTGGCTGCCATGGGCTTTTTAGGTAACTCAGATCTTTTATCAAATACTTGGATCATAGACTCAGGAGCATCAAATCACTTGACATGACAACTTTTACATTTATTCTCGATAAAACCCCATTCTGAAAATATGACTTATTTTACTGCTAATGGGTCTCCACTTCGTGTTACCCACTATGGTAATACCAGTGTCCGTGGTCCATCTGGTAACTTCTTAGCATTGAAAGATATTCATCATACTTCCAACCTTCCTTCGAATTTAATATCTGTTGGCCAGTTAGTTGATAACAAGTGCCTTGTTTCTTTTTCTAATAAAAGTTATGTAGTGCATGATCTAGCAACATAGAAAGTGATTGAGAGAGGTACTAAGAAAGGTCATCTTTTCACAGTTAGTTTCAGTGAAGCTCATTCCCATCTTTCACAATCTCTGCCAGTTTGTCATCTATCCCCTTCTCCTCATGAGATAAGTCAATCAATTTCTCTTTGATATGTTTGGCATTGTAGATTAGAAAACCCACATTCTCAAAAAATGCTTTCTCTTTTAAATTCTAGGCTTTTACCTATTGTTTTCTCTCGTAAAAAATTTGATAAGAATATTGTTTGTGAGAGTTGCAAGTTGGTAAAACACTTGAGTCAACCTTTTTCTCATAGCAATAATAAAAGTATCTATCATTTGTCTTTAATACACTCTGATATTTGGGGCCCTGCTCTTGTTCGTTCAATTAATGGATTTTCTTATTATATGAGATTTATTGATGATTTTTCTAAATATACTTAGATTTATTTTCTCAAACACATGTCAAGTGTGTTTAGTATTTTTAAAGACTTCCAAAATATAATAAAAAATCAATTTGAGAAAAACATTAAAGTTTTTAGGTCTGATTCTAGGGGGAGTATCTATCTAATGAATTTCAAGTATATCTTCGTATAAATGGCATTATCCATCAATATACAAGTCATCATACCCCGGAACAGAATGGAGTTGTTGAAAGAAAACATCGCCATATTTTTGAAACTACTCATTCACTTCTTATTAGCTCTCATTCCCCAAAGAACATTTGGGCTGAAGCGATGTCTACTGTTGTTTATCTTGTTAATCTTCTTCCTACGCCGATTTTACAAATGTTTCACCATTTCAAAAACTTTTTAAAAACCCCTGATTACTCACATTTATGTGTGTTCGGGTGCATATGCTTTGTGTTTTTACCATCTTCTACCTATGATAAAACTCTCACCTAAGTCTGTCAAATGCATGTTTGTAGGTTATCCAACAAATCAAAAAGGATATTATTGTTTTGATCCTTCTATTAATCGTATTAGAATATCTCGGCATGTTACAATTTTCGAGAACATATTCTTCCACCAACATTGCCCACACCCTAATTCAACTACACATGGACCTGAATTTTTATTTTTTCATGGCTTCGATACTCCTCCTTCTCATTATCATGAAAATCAGGGATTATCACATTCAGTAACTAACTTTGATGAACCATCTTTGTCAAGTGTTGATTATGCATCACCTTCAATTGTTGATACTTGTACTGATCCTTTTCACCTGTGGTAGTCACTTCAAAAGCCCGTTCCACCTGATGGTCTTAACTTACCCGTGGTTAGCCCGTACCATACTTGTTCTCCTGCAACCATTACTAATCCATTGTTTCATGAGCCATTTTCTTATTCTCATGCATCTAACCTCCAATGCTGGCATATACCTATGAATGATGAAATTACAGCTTTAGAGGTAAATAACACTTAGGATTTGATCTTGCCCCGAGAAAAGCATACCATTAGTAGTAAATAGGTTTATAAAGTCAAGTTACGAGCCGATGGCACTCTTGATCGACACAAGGCCCAATTACTTGCTCAAGGTTATGCCTAGGAGCATGGCATCGATTATAAAGAAACTTTTATTTCAGTTGGTAAGATGACAACTATTCATACTTTTATTTCACTCGCATTTATTCGTGAGTGACCCATATGAAAGATGGATATAAAAAATGCATTCCTTAATGGCGAACTCCAAGAGGAAGTTTACATGCGTCAACCACCTGGGTTTGTTTCTCAAGATAAGTCATTGATTTATCGAATTCGTAAAGTAATTTATGATCTCAAACAAGCTCTGTGTGTGTGGTTTGAGCGTTTTCGTGCTATCATTCTTGCAACTGGCTTTACTCAAAGTAAACATGGTCACTCCATGTTTATTCGTACCATAAAGCATGGAATTTACATTATTTTATTATATGTTGATGATATTCTTATCTCTGACAATGATTTCACTTCTATCAAGGACATGAAACTACGATTGCAAGAAGAATTTCAAATGAAGGATCTTAGGGAAGTATCTTACTTTATTGGCCTTAGGATCTCTCGCTCTAAACGTGGTATTTACATCCATCAACAGAAGTATGTACTTTATCTTATTTCCAGTGCTCACTTGAATGATACGAATGTTGTTGATACACCCATACAACTCAACGTTAAACTTTATACACATGTTGGAGATCCTCTTCTTGAGCCTACGATGTATCCCTCATCTATCTTACTATGACCATATGTTGTCCATGTTGTGAGTCAATTTGTTTCAGATCCTTGACGACAATATCTATCAGCAGTTCATAGAATTTTATGCTATGTTTGAGGTACTTCCATTTGTGGATTATTCTTTGACTCCATATCCTCTTTATATCTCAATGCATATGCAGATGCAGATTGAGCAGGTGATCCAAACATTTGTTGTTCTACTACAAGATATTGTGCGTTTCTTGGATTATCATTAATATCATGGAAGAGCAAGAAACAATACATTATTTCTTAGTCAAGCACTGAAGCTGAGTATCGTGCTATGTCCTCTACTGCTAGTGAGATTGTTTGGATCCGTGCTCTTCTCAACGAGTTTGGTTTCTCCATTTCAAATCTCATACCTGTATATGCAGATAACCAAAGTGCAATTAAGATTGCATCTAATCCAATTTTTCATGAGCAAACAAAGCATATTAACGTAAATTGTCATTATGTTCGTGATCGCTATCTTGATGGTACATTATCTCTCCCTTATGTTTCTTTTACTGCGTAAACGATTGGTATTTTCACCAAATCTGTTACTCGGAGCCACCATGATTTTCTAGTAGATAAGCTAATGATTTCCTCATGTCCGCATCAGCTTAAAGGGGGATAATAATGGGTATACATAAATAAAATGTATAGTTTTCAGTTGTCTTTTATTGTCATTGTATATTTGTGTAGGGATAATATGGTCTACATGAAATATGTATTTGTATATAAACCCTTTTAGGGTTTCATTCCTTAACAATGAGAATTGATCAAGGTAGTTTCTCTCTCTAGACTGTTATTGAGCTCTGCATCTTCTCTAAATATAACACCTGATTCAATTGTGGTTTGAAAAGGTTGCTTGAATGTTACAAAGACGGATGGGCTTCAGGAAGGACAGAGTGAGATAAGGCTTGGGCTTCACCAAACAGAGAGCGAGGGAGTAGAACAGAGAAAAGAGAGAGCAGAGCAACAAAATGGGGCTCCTAATGTTTAAGAGCAGCAACTAGTTGTCTGGTATTTTGAACACCAGATAACAAAACTTAACTTGAAAAAATATAAAATTCCATTTCTAATATTTCCAACACTAGATAGCAAACTTAAAACTTAAAAAGCGCACAACATCTAATTCGAACACCGGATAGATGTTTTGCTTGGAAAGATATAAACCTCATGTCTAGTGTTCGCGTTACTGGACATGGGGGTAACTGGGGGGGGTAAAAAACATCCCCCAGGGGAGGGGGGGGGGGGGGGGGCGGCACAGGCATAATTTCTGGTAAATATGAGCCCATTTGACAATTGACCCCCCAATTGTGTCTGTACATAAATTTCTCAGACTAATATACTGATATAGTGGAACATAAACTCATTGGTCTTTAATGGACCATACTAGGCAAATGTTATTTTTTGATATCCAGGCTTGGCTAGACGAGCTAGGCCAATCAAGTTGAAAAACCCATGATACTTAATCATGATACTAAATCGATGAGGGTTTTGTGAGTCATCCCTTAATGAAGTTGGAGCTGTTTGGATGAGTAAGCTGATAAACTATGTGAGCCTTGCGTAAGATGGTTGTCTTTTAGAGACGAAGGGCAAAGCCTCATCACCAAACCATCGCACTACATGCACATATGATAGCCGTATCGGGAAAGCGAACCACCTTTAAGCTTTTAGGGTGAAGCGTGTACATTTACCAGAGATTACCCCTATGCACCATAGAGTTATAGTTGCATAAGGTCTAGATGACCTTGGCTTGTCTCTAGGGGAGAACCTGTAGTCTAGAGGCTGAGATTATGTCCCCTTATTTATTGGCTGACTTTAGTGGCCCCATCATCAACCCTTGCGATGGTCTATGGGTCATGGGAACCGTTGGGTCAGTTTGAAAAAATAAGTGTGGATTATAGTCCACAGTAGAAGGTGCAGTGCTTTAATGATTTTATAATTCTCAGACATTGTCGGATCCGATTCCCATCAAAATTATTTGGTTTTAACTATTTTGATGATATATATATTTAGATTGATTATTTGAATTTTTGTGAATATCTAGATGCTTTATTTTTTACAAATTGGATTTATAAAAACTTTTTTTGTATTTAAATATTTAGAAAAAAAAATTTATTTTCAATATTCTAAAAACCATTTTAATAATTTTATAATTTATAAATATTTGAGAGGGCCCATGGGGACCTACCAAGTCCACCATTGTGATGTGTGTGGGGCTCACATAAGGGCCCCATGGATGGCACATCCCACTTAGTGGGGATACTTCTGTATATTTTATCCTCTTCAATTAAGGTAATCAAACAAGAGAAAATTTATGGAAATTGTTGTGTAGAGATTTTGATAGAAACAAGATAAGAAAGTTTTGAAAATTAAGAGACTTGACTCTCAAGTTCAAGTATGTATAAGAAGATTATGGAAAATAAGAGAATGTATCATATTAGTTTCCATGTTTTATTATTTGATAGGAATTAGGTTTAGGAAGCTGGAGGATAAGGTTCTAGTACATTACTTTTAATCATGATGGTAGATCTAAGGAATGGATGATTTATATCTCTCACCCCACAAGTCTCTTATGATCAATAGCTAGGTCAAATCTTACTAAGGATGGCTAACTCTAAGAAAACCCTAACCTTAGAGAAAGACTATAAATAGAGGCCAAATCTCTATACTTTCTCTACACCTCTCATTTCTCTCTCTCTTCTCTCTACCGATATCTCTCTCCCACTCTAGCCTCTCTAAGATAGAGCTATACTTGAGAAAATAAAAGAGGGGCATTCCTCATGGTTAGGTATTGATGCCTAGTCCATCATACTAGGTATTGAGAACTAGCATATAGTTCCATTATTTTCTTTGCTTTAGTTAAGAGTTGTAGCCAATGCTTTTCCATACTTCAAAGATTTGAGATAGACCATTGATCCCTAGTCGGATGCCTCAATCTCGCCTACCCGAATCTAGGTGATCGAGTGACACGTTTCTCGGGTTCGAAAGACCCGGGACTGAGATCGCTCTCTCGAGACCCTTGTTCACAGAACAAGGGCAGGTGCCCAATTAGTCAGAGAGGAATTTGATATGTGAGGTGGGGACCAACCTCACCTAGGTTTGGGGCTTACTCGGGCTGAATCGCAAGGGCACCCTCTTAGATCTCGACGGAAAGCGCCCTAACTGCTTCAGCTGGTTCAGAATCACCTCCCTTAACCTGCAATTTGTTTTCTACACAACATTATCATGGTTAACTTGCAAGACAAGTGGACTGAAGGACCCACCCTTGTCTTAGGCAATGCACATTCATATGGTGAAGTTAGGGTGATGAAGTGAAAGGTTCAAATAAAAGTAGAAAAGAGAAGAGAACTTGATGAAGGGACGAGACTAGCATGATAGCTGGATAGTGACCGACTCGGAGTGGTAGCAAGACAGGCATGGTACTCAGGACCAGCACAACAACAATACTACTCGAACTGTCCTAATCTGGTGTGACAGCAAGACGGGCATGGTACTCAGGACCAGCACGACGGCAATACTGCTCGACAGCCAGACCGCTATGGCAGTGCTAGACTAAGCCAACCCTCAGTCGAGAAACTAAGAGAATGAAGAGAAGGCGCGAGACGATGAAGAGATGGGGTCCTGATGGCATTAAGCATCGCCACCCACAGCCGTGGAGTAACAATGTCACGGCCCTTGGACGATGCTGGACGCTGCTGCTCACAGCTAGAGGGTGAGCAGTGAACTACAGACGGTGCTAGGCATCGCCGTTGGTAACCTTAGAAGGCAGCACATCCCTTCACAAGAGGCGATGGCTTCTTGTGGAGCTCTCGACGCTAGCCTCCTGCAAAGCGTGCGACAATAGTTACTTATGAAGCACACGTCGGTAGGCGTGGGACGCAAGAGAAACCTGCAGATGGCGACACACACCGAGCACATGAAAGGAAGCTTGCAGACAGCGATAGACACCGAAAGAATAAAGGAAGCTCGTGGACGGCGATAGACACCGAGCGCACGAAAGAAACTTGAGGAGAGCGATTGGCATCACCGCAACCATTTACGGGTGGCAATAGGCAGTGGGCGCGAGAGAAACCGGCGGATGACGATAGGTATTGCCGCGACCCTTTGAAGGCGGCGATAGGCATCACCGTTTGTGATAGGCGTGCAACAGGGTGAGAACCCTGTGGGCGGCGATAAGCATCACCGTCTACACTTCTTGTTGAGAGATAGAGACGAACGAAGAAAGGGAGAAAGAATCTCGGCATGGCGCAGCCAATGCCATGCACGACATGTGAAATGACAGGTGGGGGAAAGAAAGAAAGAAAGAGGCATGCACGGCACTGCCACTGCCGCGCATAGCCTCTAAGAAAAACTCAGACGAAAAAGAAGAAAGAGAAGAAGAGAGGAAAGAAGAGAAGAGAGAGAAAAAGATTTACCTTAAGCTTAGGGGTACCGTCCCAAAAGTTTCTCTCTCCTTCCTCTCTCTCTCTCTCAAGCCATGACCCAACAATGAGAAAAGATGGAGATTTTATTAAGCAAAGTTTGCTCTTCGTACAATGAGAGTACGTGATATATATAGATTTTTGTCTAAAAATGGGTGGATTGGTTGCTGAAAATTAAGATTTAACTGAAATAAATAGGAAAATAGGGTGCAAAATGACTCATTTGCCCTTTTCTAACAATTATCAAAATTCGATGACAGTCCTTGTTGCCGCCCTAGAACGTGTGTGATCTTTCATGGATGATCCGAGGTTGCTCTAGTGTCCGTTTGTATGAAAAATGATTGTTTTCTTATAGGAATCAGCATGGAAATCGATCTGATACCAACTTCGATCCATGGATCGTGTTTTTAAGCCACGATCATATGACTTGAAATTTGAATGGATCTTGTAAACTTCTGATCGATAGTGTACCCGTTCCTTGATGTTTTTCCACGATTTCTTCGCTGGATCACACTGAGCATGCCGTCACGATCGCGTGGCAACAAATGCAGCTCGATTTTGTGCCCGGATAAATATTTCGCACCTTTTGAGTTTTGGCCGGAATCTGGAATTCCGACGCCAAAATTTGCAGCCACTTCATTAGCTTTGTGTGCAAAATGTGGCCACTTATCATGTATGAAGTTCGGACCAATGATAACCATGGACCTTATGCACGCAATGCAACTGGTTTCACATCGATCGAGCTTGCAAACACTGTGATTTAGCAGCTCGAACGAGGCGTGTCGCTGCTGATTTTCCTGCAAGCTTTTCTTCGCGCTTGGGCGTCACGGAGCTTACTACATATCGAAACGCTCATCTTGACGACATGAATATGCTCACAAAATTTGGGCATGATCCAACCTCGGACGAGTGAGATATGAGTATTGCAAGTCACTGTTCGTGACTGTCTCTTTAATGGTGATTACTTGTAGGGTGGCCACAAAGGAATAGCGTGCGGCTCCTTCTGTTTGACCTTTTAACCCTAACGTCTTTTTGGAGTGTCCGTTTAAGCTGAAATTTGACTCTTGAGGGTTTTCAACCATGATGGATCCAATGGCAGTAGTCTCATAGATGTTTGAGGCATCAAAAGTAGGGTTTCAGTTATAGGGGTCCATTTTAGGGTGCTAGAGGATGATTCTGCCGGAACTGTTTCTTAGTCTGCACTGCCTTAAAAAATGTCAGAATGCAACGAAACTTGACAGGAGATGTTTTGGAGTCCTTATAAAGATCTTGAACAGTTCTGGGGCCATTCTGAGACTGTCAAAATTTCCACTGTTTGTCAGGCTTTATTGACCGACGTCTCTTTTTTATTCCACATCGAGGACCCATAGTGCTGAAAAAAGTCTTCAAACAGTATGCCCTACCAAATTTTGTGCTTCGAGAGAAGCGAGAAGGACAACATTCAAAAAAATTTCCTCTGGCTTTAATTCGTTTTTCTTCCTAGCAATAAGACCACATGAACGCCGAGGAGATCCACGTAATGCTGTAACTAGGATGCTCAGACATTTGGATGCAACATACAGGTCCATCAGTGGAGACTTCAAGGGGAGAAGAGACTTTTGAGGGATCTATCAAGGTCATCACCCTCAAGCGACTATTTGAGATTCTAACCGTTGGGGCTTTATGTGGACCTCGTTGGTCAGAATCAGGTTTATCTGGTGGCCAAGTGCTATGAGCCTTCGGTCGGCATTGTTTGCTACTACACTAGGTTTACTTTTGACAATCAAGGTATCTCTATGGGCTCTCATTCTATGGGGTCTAGTCAGGGGCTTTTTGTTGGCCTGTCTCGAAGGTATGGGCCTGTCGGCTAGGGAGGGATTTTGGTGAGGCGGCCTCATGGCAAGGCAGCACCATGAATCTCTGGCAGGTTCTGCCCTGGCTTTGTCAATTTCTTGACTTCGTGAGCATCTTTAGCATTTTGAGGGATTTATTGTTCATCGCTCGCACCCTCGGGGACTTGTTTTTGTTTTTGGCGTTGAAGTGTGGGAGACCTTATGAGGCTCTCACTCTCGGGTGAGCTATTTTGTGTTGTGATTGGATATTGGCAATTGAGAATTTTGTGTGGACTTCATTAGCCAGAATTACGCCTGTTTGGAAATTGGGTGCGGGCTGAGACTGTGATGCTGCATCAACCTGCTTTTTGTTGGTCCAAGCACCCTTTGCGGGTTTTCACCTGGACTGGGGAAGTGGCATCGTAAAGAATTTTTCCATCAAATTTATTTTATTCGGGGCTCTGTTACCCATGACCTTTCAGCCATGTCCACCCTTTTCATTCATTTTTGCTCACAGTGCCTTTTCGGGTTTGCACCATGCCCGAATTTTTGTTTTTTACAGAACTCTTTTACTCATGGTTCCGTGACCATGCATGTCCGTCATTTTTACTCATAGCGTTTCCTTGTTCAGGTATACACCATGCCCGTTATTTTCTTTTTTGTGAAGGCGTGTTTAGGGTCATGCCTTCGAGACCTGTGCGAAGCCTTTTAACATCATGTGACTAGGATGTGCAATATAGTTTAGGGTCATACAGCTGGACCATGGTGAAGATGGATGGCAATGTGTTGAGGCCATGGAGTGAGTATGGTGGTGGTTTGGACTCACTTTGGGGAGATGGCATGAGGTTACCTATGAAAGATGGATGATGTATGTGTGGAAGATGAAAAGTGGTGACCCACTAGCTTATGACGAGTATGGATGGTGGGATGGTTCGCCATGTTGTGAGCATGGGTGAGACTCACTGGGGGATGATAAATAGCAATGAAGAAGTGAATGGATTCACTGGGGAATTTATGAAGGTGATGTGTGCACACAGATGGGTCAGTTAGGGATGGCGTGCATGAAGATGCACGTAAAGAGGGTGTGCGCATATGTTTAAGGTCATGCCTCCGATGTGTTTAAGGTCATGCCTTCGAGACCTGTGCAAAGCAGTTTAACGTCATGCGGCCAGGACGTGCACTATGATTTAAGGTCATATAGCTTGGACCGTGGTTATACAATTTAAAGTCATGCAACTAGGACCATGCAGTTTAAGGTCGGCAACTAGACCTCCGCTACAGTTTAAGGTCTTATAGTTTGGACTATAGTTTAGGGTCGTGCACTTAGACCATTTTAGGTGGGTTGCCATGTAGGTGAAGCTCCATGGGGAATGGGTCCATGGATAACAATTCAACTCCCTTGAGGATAATGATGGTTAATACCAGCAGGAGGTTTAGATGGAGAAGAAGACTTCACTGGGGATTAGGGGACAAGTATAACTCCCTAAGGTGAAAGATGGAACTCCATGGCTTGTGGGAAAGTAACCCAACTCCTTGGGATAGGATGGCTTGGTGCGCGACTGACCCAGGGGATTGAAGGGGTAAGCATGTTACCACGGGGATAATGAGCAATAGTATGCATGTAACTCTACTGAGAATGTCAGGCAGGAGCACAGGTGCAACCCCACTAGAGATTGAAGAGATAAGGATGACCCTAACTCCATGGGGATAATGGGCTGCTATACGGATGTGACTCCTGCTGAGGATGAGGGAGGTACATCCCTTTTGCATATTAAAGTCATGCGCATGGACTATTTGTCGTGCCATTTTAACGTCTTGCTACAAGGACGCTCGTTATAGTTTTAAGGTCTTGTCGCTTGGACCATGGCTATGCAGTTTAAAGTCTTGCAGTTAGGACCATGCAATTTAAGGTCGTGCAACTAGACATCCGCTACAGTTTAAGGTCATATAGTTTGGACCATGGTGCTAAGCCTTTTAATGTCATGCGGCCAGGACGTGTGCTACAGTTTAAGGTCATACAACTGGATAGTGGTTATGCAGTTTAGAGTCATGCAACGAGGACTGTGCAGTTTAAGGTCGTGCGACTAGACCTCCACTATAGTTTAAGGTCATATAGTTTGGACCATGCAGTTTAGGGTCGTGCACTTAGACCATTGCGGTGACAGGGGAATGTGACTCCACGGGGAATAGAGCCGTGACTGGAGACTTGACTTTCTGAGGAGTGAGAACTGTGGTGCAGGGAATGAACTCCCTGGGGATGCAAAGTGGTGGCTTGCTTGTGGAGATGATAGGTCACGATCTGGGGAAAGTGGGAAAAATCCACAGTCAGCAGTGTTATAGCATACACACGGCGTTAGCATAGGAAATGTAAATGGCGTGGCAGACGACGTTTAAGCCTTTGGTGAGGCACACGACGATAACACTTTGTGAAGCGTGCGGCATTAGCTTCTTGGTAAGAGCGTGGCTATAGCCCCTTTGTGAAGCGCGTGGCAATAGCCCTTTGTGAAGCACGTGGCAATAGCTTTTGGTGAAGCACGCGGTGATAACCTCTGTGTGAAGCACGCGATGATAACCTCGGTGTGAAGCGCGTAGTGATAGCGACAGATGGCAACAGGTTCAAGAGGCACAAGCGGCATCGACTCATATTCGGGCCTCAGGCTTGACCCGCTCTGGCCTGGACCTATCACCGCCTGAAGGAGAAGACTGAAGCATCATTTCGAACTCGTGGGGGGCACTTTGTGGCACTGCTGAGTATAAAAGGGGAAAAACCCCATTTTACTATTTTATCGAAAGGTAAAACAGTGAAGAAAGTTTTTAGAGAGAGAGAGAGAGATAGCCAAAGCTTCTGTCAAGAGACTTCCAACAAGAATTTTCGGAACCTTTGCAATGTGCCTGCAGACGTGGGATGGTGACGAGTAGGTAGCGAACCTTTGCAACGTGCCTGCAGACGTTTTAGGAGAGTGTTGAGACCTTCTGAGTAAGGAACAAGGAGCTTCTCAAGGCTTCACCGAGACTTTGACGAAACTGCAAGAGGCGTAGTGGTACTCTAATAAAATTCCAGTGATCTTCCGGTTGTTTTGTGGTTGGGAGAGAAGAAGGAGAAGCAGGAGTGGCTCTGTTGGAAACTTTGCGAGTTTTCTGGTACATAGATGAGTGCGAAAAAGTGAGAAGGGAAACCCATAGGGTCACAAGGGAGTTTCTGCAGGAATTCTGGTGGCTTTCTGTTAGCTTTGTTCACCGATTGAAGAGAGGGAATAGACGGGGAAGGGTTTCTCGGTAGTAGAAGTGAGTTCCTGACGAGGAGAGGAAACACCGATGAGAACCCGAGGCATCGCAAGGTTGTAACGGTCGAGGAGGTGAAGGGCCGTGGGATGGTGAACGGTCACCCTCCGCACGCGCGATGATAGGCCACGCCGCGAGTGTCAGGCGGTGTGCCCAGATTTCGAGGGACGTGGTGTGCCGCACATGTGACAGGTGCAAACAGCTGGAGTGCAAATGTTAAACATAGACGGGGTTAGTCCCTTGGCTCTGTGTTTTGATTCAGTAGACGGTGTTAGCCCACCTTTGATCATGAGAAGGTGATACCCCATCTTTGGCCGTTAGACGACGATAGTCCTGCCTTTGGTTGTGAGACAGCGATAGCCCATGCCTTTGGTGCCTTGCGCTTGGCAGTGAAGCCTTTATCTTAACTTCATGGCCTAGCCTTCAGGCACCATCCCAGATGTGAAGAACCTCCTGCGAGCAGGGGAGAGGTGAACCAATTTGGTTCACTGAGGCTTTGTGTGAACTAAGGTGGCCTTTGAGCATCACCTTTATGAGCGACCACGTTCGGTTTGGGTGAGAGAAGACAATGACGACAATGTGAGGGTAGAGAAAGGTGTAGGCCTCCTGCATTACCTACACCGGAATATAGCCTCGAGCGGGGACTTTCCAACATTAAGCAAGAGGATGGTAAATACCACAGGCATGAAATGGTCCTCTATTGGTCTGCGGGAACAAGGGGAGCACCAATATTTGAAGGGTTACTCATCATGGACTTTGAGAGTGCTGAGCCATTTCAGAGCTATTTTGAGGTGTGCTTCCCTATTGGCCACCATCCAATGCTCGACGGGCTAATATGACTGTTGCTCAAACACAGTCAAAGTATTACTAGAAACTTGGAGCCATGTCAGCAATACATGGCTGCTTGGTCATGGGGAGGCAGGAATATCTCTGATGGACCTACACTTCATTGGTGGGCTTCCGCTCCTCGGTGCCATGTATGATGAGTTTGTACCCACGAACTCAGTCATCTTTGGAGGGGAAAGAGTAGGGAAAGAAGCCCCACCGGCTGGGCTACAGGAACTGTTTGGGATCTACCAGCTATTCTACGATGAGCCCAAAAGTTGACGGGGTCTCCTTCACTGAATGGATAACATTTTTCTACGGCGACTGCACAAATGAAGCTAGATCAACATCAAGGAAGAAGGCGCCCCTAATGGAAGCCCCTTCAGTCTTTGAGCTACGAAAGGAGAATGTGCATATCTTCTTAGTAGCTTACCTGGTACTTTTCTTATACAAGTTTGCTCTGCCAGGAGGGGTAGACATCATTCGTCCAGGCACGTTCTATGTGGCCTATGACATGACACGGGAAGAGTATGCACTCGCACAGCCAGTCCTGTGCAACATCTATTATGGCCTGGGAGCCATTTCTAGAGGGAGATTGTATCAAGGAGAGGAAGGAGGGAATGACATAGTAGATGGTGAGGCCTTCTCAGGGGATTTCAAAACCCCTTTCTCAATCCATTATGTTTGTGGCTGGCTTGGAGCTTACTTACCCGACACCTAACTAAAAAATAGGATATTGGAAGATACCATGTGCCCCTTTTGAAGATTGCCGAGCAGAAGGCAATTTCCACACCCCTAGTCATGCGCACAACTTGTTCTATAACGACCATCTTCACATGAAGCATTCCCAATCGGAGACCTTACAGAGCGTGCATTCGTTGACGAGCTGGGCCACCACCGAGACGGTGATTTCACCAGCCAGAAAGAGCTGATGTTTATGCTGAGCGTCAAGGGCGGAGTCTTTGCCTAACACACCATCCATAGCGTGAAGCTTGAGGGATACTTCCCTCATCGATTCGCCCTGCAGCATGGGCTAGACCAAGGATGCCCGTTCTTAGTATTCTTTGAGAAGCGACATTGCAAGGTTGCTCGCTGGAAGAAGGATCAGTTGGGCACCCACAGGGAGACTTGGCTCCCCAGGCATATCCGTACTGCTTGGGCCACATGCTTGGAGGTCACCAAGATCAACAATTATGTGTTGCCCCATTTTGGCAGAACAGTGCAGGAGACAGAAGCCCACGAACGCTGGTGGTGGATCACCAGTAAGGGGTATTGGGACGTGGACCACCCTTGGAAGGGGGAGAGTAGCCGCTAGAGTCAAGATACAAGGTAGCGAAGGATGGCAAAGGCTCCTCGCCTAGGCGAGATATTCACTCTAGGCTTTCCCCATGATTGGCGCGAGATTGGGCGGTTGCGTTAAATTGCTGTAGACAAGTCCATGCCCAGATTTCTCATTATGGAGAACGAGACAGAGAGTATTTTTGACAATCTATCTACGATCATCCGATGTAAGGAAGGATGCAAGGCTCCCGGGTTCGAGACGTGCCCAGTCCAGGACCTGAACGAACTCATAGGGAGCGGTCCCCACAGTAGAAATGAATGGGGCTAGTGATGGAAGCCTTGGGGCTGCTGCCCAAGAAACTGTGGTGGAGACGGCTCTTGAGTCGTAGGAGGCTATTGCCCCTACTGATGCAGAGGGAGTGAGCAAGGAAGGAATAACCTTGGGGTCGGTCCAGGGAGAAGGATCGGTAGTAGTGGTCATAGAGGAGGCTGATGCTCCAGGGACTGAATAGGGAGTATCTCAGCCCGCGGTTGCCACTCCCAGCGACACGTTGTAGAGTCAGGACCTCTCATAGGGACTGACTTTGAGGGCTCAAAGGCAGTACCCTTGTTGGCAGAAGAGGCGGGCTCCATAGAAGAGCCCATGGCTGAATCGACTGCCAAGGAGGACAAGGGCAAAGAAGAAAAAGAGAGAGGGACTGAACCGGCCGAGGAGGTGACGGTGGTTCAAGAAACGGGAGGACTGAAAGACGAGGCTGCCCCAAGCGAAAGGGACTGTGAGGTGATGGCCTCAGATGGGGATCTAGCTGAAGTTTTTCCAGTTGTCGAAGCAGAAGCCAGCCCCATGAGAGCTGAAGCCATCGAAGGTGAAGACACAATGGTCAATCCAACCACCGAGGTTATGCCTTCCAAAATCGAGGTTGCCCCAGAGATACAAGGGACGACTCTAGCTGAGGTTTCAACAGGTCCCGTGGCTATAGTTGAGGATTTGTTTGTTGTGGTCGCACCTACTGCACTGCCCAAGCCCACTTTCAACGGGATGTCGGGTGTCATCTTTGAGATGCTTCGAACGAGCCTCCAGAAGCTGAAGGAGCTGCCCCTCAAAGAGCTTGGAACAACGATCCTACAACTGAGGGGGATCGCCTTAGGGAGTGCACTGGAAGTCCTGTCTTACTTTGACGGCATCGCCAATGAGCTGGAGGGATGGAGGATAGAGCCTCTGCAGGCGGAAGAGACTACAACGCGACTAGGAGGCTCGCAGCTAGAGTCATTGGAGGCTTCTTTGGAACACAATCGAGAGCTGGCAGAGGCCCAGGTAGGGGAGAAGGAAGCTATCATCTCCCAGAAGTCCACCATTGTTGAGAAGGATGTAACGCACCATAACAAGGTGAAGACCTTAAAGGCGAAGATTGCTAAGTGGGAACATGAGCTCGAAAGGTTGGAGAAGGAGCTGTTGCCCCGATCATCCCGGCCTCATGGGGAAAAGTCTTTTTAAGGTTTCCTATCCCGAACAGACCGTCAAAAGGTGATTTTAAAAGTCCTCACCCTTGTTGGACATGTTGAGGGAAAGTTTAAGGTCCTCACCCACTTTAGACCGTTGTAGAGGTAGGGGGCCGCATGATAAGAAGTGTCATGGGCAGTTAAGGTGCATGATAAAGGCTTAAAAGAGCCACAAATGGTGTATTTCAGCTGGGGGAAATGGGAGCCAGATGGTGAAAGGCCCTATTAGGTGAAATTATATGAAGTCACACGGTCGGAACTGTGGTACGCCTCTTTGGGATATGACATTGTGGAGGCAGACACATGCTGTAGAATCTCACAGTTAGAACTGCGGTACACCTCTTTATCGATGAGGCGGTCGCATGCTATTGCTTCAAAGCCTCACAGTCGGGATTGTGGTACACCTCGTTGGGATATAGCTTTGGTGAAGGCAGTCACATGCTTTGGAATCTCACAGTTAGAACTGCGGTACTCCTCTTTATTGATGGGACGATTGCATGCTCTACTTCGAAGCCTCATAACCGGAACTATGGTATGCCTCTTGGAGAGACGAGTGCATGCCTTGATGATTAAATGCTCTGATTCGAAGCCTCAGAGTCGGAACTGTGATACACCTCTTTGAGATATAGCGTTAGTAGAGGCGGTCGCATGCTTCAGAATCTCACAATTAGAACTGTGGTATGGCTCTTTGTCGATGAGACGATTGCATGCTCTGCTTCGAAGCCTCATAGCTAGAACTGTGGTACGCCTCTTGGAGAGAAGAGTGCATGCCTTGATGATTACATGCTCTGCTTCGAAACTTCACAGCCAGAACTATGGTACGCCTCTTTGAGATATGGCTTTGTAGAGGCGGGCGCATGCTTTGAAATGCACGCTTTGTTCCAAATCCTCACAGTTGCAACCGAGGTACACCTTGACTAGGGAGGACACCTCGAAAGGGTGGTGTCCTTTCACTAGGGGCTTGTGAAAAAGGATGTAGTAGGGGATGTGTAGGAGTTTGTCATGCGGTAACTCCATAGAGATATGTAGGAACAAGAAGCAGTTTATAGTCGTGAGAATGGACTATATGTCGTGCCGTTTAACGTCTTGCTATAGGGACGTGAGACATTTTTACTCGCGCTGACTCATAACGCAAGATCAACATGCCCGTCATTTGAGAGGGAGTGCCCCGAAGGGTTTTCATCACATCCCTTTTGTTTCGACACTCTTGCCCATAGTGCCCTTCTGAGTTTTCACTATGCCTATCTTTTTCTTTCTCTTTTTTTTTTCTAACATATTTTGCCCATGGTGACCTTTGGCCTTTGGGGTGCACACTGTGCCTGTCATTTTTTTACATTTTTACCCATGACGCCCTTGCGGGTTTTTCATCATGCGTCTTCTTCTTCTCTCTTTTTTTCTTTTTTTTTGCGGAAGGGTGTTTAAGGTCATGCCACCGCGACCATCAATTTGGTGTGTTTTAAGGTGACCCGCCGAGACCTGAGGGCATGTTTAAGGTCTTGCCTCCGAGACTGTATGTTGTGCACTTTAACGTTGTGCTACTAGGACATGTGTTATAGTTTAGGATTGTATAGCTTGGACCGTGTGTAGCACCAGATCACTAGTAGAATCAGGCCCCAAGTTCAGTTTTCCCATGTCTATGAAGTTTTGGATGATGTCCTTGGCGACACATCACTACTCAGTCCTGTGACCAAGTCCCCTATGATATTGGCAATTATTGGGCTTGCTTTCCCTTCCCTCGACCTTTTTGGCACAGGTAGCTCGATCATCCCTTTTGATAAGAGAGTCGTAAGCAACTTGGGGGTCATACACTCGTTAAAGGAATAATCCTCGTGTCGGCTTTGGCTTGAGGAGTATATGGTATTTGTTACTGCAACTGATAATTGATCATCATCTTTGACTGATGTGAAGGGTCCAGATATACTTCTGTGGTGCTTGAGCAAACCTTCAATTTGTACTACCTTGTTGACCATCTTGGAGGGGGCCATGATGAAGTGACATAACAAGCCAATTCTAGGTGCATCCCGTCTATGCAGTACTCCATCTCTTGAGGCTCACCTATTGGTGTGGCCAGATTGCACCACCTTTCGATGTACTCGATCACTAGCTCGTGTTGCTTTTGTTTCACTTTAAAGAGCTCAAAGAGTAGCACTTTCCTTTGTATGTCACATAAGCGCTTAAGGAACTCTTCCTCCATTTATGCCTATGATGAGATTGACCCTAGTGGTAACCAAGAGTACCATTTGAATGCTACTCTTGTAAGGGACCCAACAAATTGCTGAAGCAATAGATGCTCATCATTCGCTGTATTGCCATAGGCTGCAATGAAATGGGCTATGTGGTGCTGCGATGAGCCAGTACTGTCAAACTTGGGGAAGTCAAGTCTTTGATAGCCCAGTGGACATGGAGTTGGTCAACATATGCTGGGTAAGGCTTTTGATAGCGATTCGGCTCTTTCATCACTGGGATACCGTACTTTTTCAATGCTTTTGCTACCATGCCTTTCACTAATTCTTTGTTTCCATCCTGAGCTAATGGGGAAGAGACTGACAATGAGGGAGGTGAGGGTGGGAGTACCCTTTCTTTTGAAGGTGTTGTTTCAATGACCTGATACTGTGCTGGAGGGACGGTGAAGAGGGTTTGGTGCCCTGAGGGGGTACACTCATGCTTACGAGACACTAATACCTCTTGGCGCAAAGTTTCCATCATTTCATCTTTTGACCTCATCTCAGTTTGTAACTGCCTCAATGTGGCCTTAAGCTACGCAATCTCGTCTCCATAGGATTCTGGTACTTCATTGATCACCATAGCTTCGACACCAGGCATGCTTGAGGGCTCTTCTTCTATTGGAGGAGTAGGTTGCTCACCATTGGGAAGCAAAGGGATAAGGGAGGCTTTGGGGCTGATTGCCTCGAAAGCTTCCTTTTCATTTGGGATTGTACACTCCAATAAAGTTTGCTCAACACATGCCTCTTGCTCAATGGAGTTCTCGGCCATGGGCTCAACGACTACTGCTTTGCCTTCACTGAGCCTTTCTTTAGATTCGCTTCATCGTCCAAGGCTTGGGTATCCTCATCATCTAATGAGAATCTGAAACTCTCACATGACGACGAGGTCACTTGATCACCATTTGGGAAGCCTTTTTCGAGACACGGGGCGAACATGTGATCAGCCATATAAGGAGCCATGACATCTTCAAGACATGGAGGCCGTATGTAGTCAGCCTCACAAAGAATCATGGCATTTTTGGGAGCTGGAGGTGCCATTTCATTGGGGTGGTCAGCGAAGGGAATACTGCCTATCTCATCCTCTATCAAGGAATGATTTTCCTCGAATGACAGTGACGAGCTTTTGTTAGAGGTAGGAGTCATGGGGTGCATGAAGATGAGGGATGTCGCCCCACCATAATTGAGCTCTTCATCACCAAACAGGAATGTGAAACCCTCATAAGACAAGGCTGTACTATAATCGTCAAAAGCGCATATGTAGCATGCATGACATGGGGGAAGCATGCGACTGGCTTTGCAGGGAATCACGGTACCTTCAAGGCATAGAGAAGTCATTTTAATGGGGCTGTCAGTAGGGAAAGCGCGACTCATCTTATCCGGTACTGGGAAGTGGCTTTCCTCAAATGAGAGTGACGAAATCTCATCCAAGATAAGAACATTTGGATGAGAGAAGATGAGAGAGGCCACATCATTAGAACCATCTAGAGGGGATGGGACCATCTCACTTGAGTCACCGGGATTGCCTGCAGCGGTGTCTTCCAACTAATCAAGAGTCTAGGGGAAACTGGTTCGGGTCTATGAGCTACCCCGAGCTCAGTTTGCTCGAAGAAACCTTTGCTTTCAATGGCCCGACTTGAAATGGGCTCGAGAGTTTGATTAGGTGGTGACTCAATTGGCTCGGGATGATGGGGTCACCGGGGTCAGACTGTTTCTTGGCCCCATTCGCAGGTTCATTTTTGCCCTAAGTGGGGCCTCGAACCTTATAGATAACCGGTTTTGTTGTGCTCTAAAAAAACTTCTTGGTGTTCAATGCATGACATACTTCTCCAATATCATACAGATCGAGGGGAGTAAGAGGGGGGAAAGAGCTCTCATTATTGGAAGGGAAGTCTTCAATCACTTTCTTTCCTTTGCCCCTAAGCTAGGCCTTCAATGCCATGGTCTCCCGGCCCCATTTTCGGGCCCGACCATGATTTCCCTTCTTCATGGCCAGATAGAACTGTCGTCTGGTAAAGGCGAACTGTTCTTCCAACCGTTCACGTGATTGCCCTTGAAACTGGGTAGAGTGCTAGATCCATGCATGTGTGCATAATGCAAAGGTGTGCTAAGGGCAGGTGGCTAGATTGGCACATGTGTGCCCCTCGAAGAATGACTTCAGGTGATCTGGGGGTCAACCCGGGCTTGAGTAGCATGTCTGGCCTTAAGAGACCCAGTGTCGTGAGCATGTGTGTGTGATTGGATGGTCGTGTGACCATCCCTCACAGAATGAGCGAGAATGTGCTAGGAGGGGGACTAGGAGGTTCTCCCTCATGTGCTCGGGCAGACGCAACAACAAGACAGCTCCGAGTGATGCATTGCATATGCAAGGGGTGTACAGGGCCGGGCCCAAGAAGAGCTGAACTTTGACAGTGTCCCGAGGTAACTTGAGGGTTGCCCCGAGTGGTGCGATGTGTATACCAAAGAGGTGCAGGGCTCGGTTCATGAAAACCCAAACCCTAACAGTGTCCCAAAGTAGCCCCGAGATGTAGCTGGAATGGATGGTCCACTAGCTTTGATGGGTGTGTGTGAGGTGGTGGCTTGTGTGCCGCCAATGCAGGGTGCGTTAGTAGATGGTCCACCATTGCAAAAAGGTAGGGAGCGAGGGACTTTTAGGCACATCCTCACCTCTATCCAGGTAATGACCTGGGAGCACGACACAGGGTTGATGCTCAAGAGAAAGGTCGAGAATAAGGTTTGTGGAACCTGTTCTTGATAAGACTCATGAGTGCGAGGATTACAAAATCTCCGACTCGGATGAAGGGGTTGAGCAACCCAAGAAGACATGTGTGTATATAGTGAGCAAGAAATAGAGGAAAGGAAAGGCCAAGCAAGAATGATCCAATGATGAGGTAGCGTGTCCTCAGTACAGTCGCCAAGCTGGCTAGATGCCTCAATCTTGCCCCTGGATCTAGATAATCTGGTGGCACGTGTTGGGGGTTTCAAGAAAAACCCCGGACTTGAGACCGCTCTCTCAGGAACCTTGTTAAGAAACAAGGTCAAGTACACCAACCGGTGAGATAGGAATTTGATGTGAGGCGAGACATACCTCACCTAGATCCATGACTCACACGGGCTAACTCACACGAGCGCCCTATTAGATCATAGAAGAAAGCCCCCTAGTTCTACAACTGGTTCAAAATCTCCTCCCTTGACCTGTACTCTCATGTTTCTGTAATCTTACGTACATGCTTAATTTACAAGATAAGTGGGCCAAGGGACCCCACCTTGTCTTTGGGGGTGGGCACACAAGCATGCACATTCAAAATAAGATAGGGAAGAATAATGAGATGAAGATTGTGGTGATAAAAGGAGAAGGAAAAAATAGTATAGAGGAAAGAGAAGAGAAGAAAGATAAATTTGACCAAGTGGCTAGAACAGTACGGTGACTGACTTGGCGTGGTAGCAAAACGGGCACTGTGACTTAGACCTGCACAACGGCTTAACTACTCGATGGCAAGACCATCATGACAGTGCTAGACTTAATCTATCCCTTGATCAAACGAGAGGAGGAGAGAGAGAAGGAGAAAGAAAAGGAAAAAAGAATGAAAGAAGAATAAATAAGAAAGAGAGAGATTAGAAGAAAAGAGAAGAGTAGGGAAGAGGAAAGAGAAAAAAGAAGAGAGAGGACAAAAGAGAGAACGAGAAGAGCAGAGAAAAGAGAGAAGAGAGAAGAAAAAAGAGAGAGAGAAGAAAGAAGAGACAAGAAAGAAGAGAGAGAGAGAAGTGAGAAGAGAGAAGAAAAAGGGAAGAGGAGAACATAAAAGATAGAAGAGGAAGAGAAGAAGGGACAGTGAAGAGAGAAGGAAGGAGAAGAGAGAGAAGAAAAAAAGAGAGATGAAGAATAAGAGAAAAGAAATATGGACGGCGATGGGGTTCCACCGTCCATAATAGAGGAGAGAGAAAATGGAAAGAAGCATGGAAGGTGATGGGGTTCCACCGCCCATGACAGAAGAAAGAGAAAGGGGAAAGAAGCATGGACGACGACACTATCCATGACAGCGGAGAGAAAGAGGACAGGGGGAAGAAACACAGACGGCGATGGGTTCTAATGTCGATGATAGGAGAGAGAGAGAGAGAGAGAGAGAGAGAGAGAGAGAGAGAGAGCAAGAGAGAACATGGTGTAGACACCCCATTTTAAATCTGGAAAATTCTTTGATTTCCTAAACCCTTAAGACCACATTATCCTAGTAAACCCAAAATCCATAGTTCACATAGCCTACCCTGTGACCTAGAACCAATCTGCCGATCCAAAATCCTGTAGATATCCTATTTTGACCCAGAATCCTACAAACGCCTTGTTTTACCAAAAAAATCATTGAAAATAGTAAAAAAAATCCCTTTTGACTCAAATTTTCTCTAAGAGATTCACAAGAACACACTTGAAAAGAAAAAATTTAATTCGGACAACATTTGGTTTGGGCGACACTGGCAGTGTCGCCCAGCCTAGACTGGGTGACACGAGTGGTGTCGCCCAGACTTGGGCGACACTACCAGTGTCCCCCAGGTGACACCATTGGTCTTTCCCAACCCTTTTGGTCTCAAGTTGGAAATTTCCTCTCGGGCTTGGTTTCTTAAATTTTTTTAGGGATTTTTGCCTTTTATTTCGGCAACACTAGGCGTGTCGCATGGGTGACACCACCAGTGTCGCCCAGATCCATACCCCCAAAAATGGAATTTTTGTCTAAAGATCTGTTGGTTATGGAACGTTATCCTTCCCAACAAATCCTTGACCCATATAAAGTCACTTTTTCATGGCCATTTGAGGGGATGAGGATTGAAACCCTAGAAAAAGATTGAAACCTTAGAGAGACCGCTGCTTGAGAAAAGAGTTAGCTGAGAAAACCCTATCCCTAACCCTAGTCTTAAACCATCCTTAGGGCATAAAAACACTTTGAAATCATACATCTTCTAGTCAACATCCGAATCAGAAAGGCAAAGAGGACGTTGGTTCTAATACGGGCGAGCCCTCGAAGGCTCGGGAGTCCCGGGACATCCGACCCGGTTTGGTATCATTTTTTGTCTCTTTCTTTCTTTTTCTCATTACTGTTTGATTCTATTTTATTTTATTTTGATCTGTTAATTTTCTTTAAAATGGTGTTTTTGATGTTTTGGATCATTCTGGCTTAGCCACAGATCTGAGAGTGGATCTGCTCGTTTCCGGGCAGATTTGACCTCAGATCTGAATTCGATTTGTCCCACTTTCTCTACCACATATTTTTTATCAATTTAAAGTGTCAAGATCCGAGAGATCTTCGTCGAAAGATGTATCATATTTTCATTGTAAACAGTTCGGTGCCCACTGTGAGGTGTTTCGAGCTTGATCCAAGCGCCAAAATACAATTCTTAATCATTGGTTTTCACTGATTTTAGTCACAAAAGGTACCAAAAGTTGGTTGTGACCAGGACCTAGGGTTTCGGTACTGCGAAACCCTGTTTTTCTTGGGTGACACCAGCAATGTCTCCAGGGCAACACCAAAAATGTCTCACGGGCAGCATCATCAGTGCTGCCCAAATCCAGGGCGACGCTCCCCATGTCGGCCAAATTTAGAAGTTTCAAGATATTTTGGACAGACTTGTTCTAGGGACTCTCTTGTGACTTCTCAAAAAAGTTTAGATCAAAATAAAATTTTTAAAAATATAAAAAAAACATTTTACTTGATACATGTATGTTTTGTCTCCATTGTACTGCTTTACTCTGTTTTAATTTATTTATTTCATCATAAATATTATTTTCTCTGCTTCTGAAATATTACTTTAACCTTATTTAAACAATTTAAACAATATAAAAATAAATAAATAAATAAATAAAATTTAGTGTCACCCAGTCTGCAAGGGCGACACCAATAGTGCTGCCCTGGTGACACCACCAGTGTCGCCCAGTTTCTGTGGTCCCAAAAACATTATGGGACCCCACAATCATATTCCAAGGGCTTTTGGCTTCTTTTTCATCACATTTTGGCTCAAAATAAAATTTTTAAAAATATAAAAAAAAATATTTTTCTTCAGATAGGTCTATTCTGTTCTTAGCTTTCTGATTTTATTTTAGTTTGTTACTTTTGATTGAAATCATATTTTCCCTTCTTTCACCATGCTTAGTTTAATTGTGTTTCATCAACTTTTAAAAGATAAAAAAAATAAAAAAATACATTGAGGGTTGCTTGCACCCTCCCTAAACCGTGTCCCGTTCGAGCCGCCCTCGACTCGGGTCACGCTTGACTTAGCACGAACTATGCTTGGTCTCACTTTTTTTATTGTACTTTCTTAGGGGTTGCCTACCCCTCCATCTACATTGTGCTTCGAGCGAGCTTCTCCTCGAAGCACAGATCGCTAGGCATGACTGCTGCTAAGCGCTCACTTTATTTCTTCATTACATTGTGTTCTTTAAAATTATTTTTGATTGCGTGCTGCTTTACACACTCTAGCACACATCGAGCCAGGAATGCCCGGGAAACCAACAAACAAATATTTAAAAAACCCCCCAAAATATGTGTTAACGGCGTGAGGGGAACCTTAATTTGAGAGTCGAAGCGGTTGCAATTCGTATAACTTTAACTGTGAGCGCCCCTCTGTAATCCTTTACCTCAAAGCAACTCCGTGTATAATAGGACCTGGTGAACATCCTATAACATGAGGCTAGGACCTATGTGGGGACCTATATCAGCCTTGCTGCATTTCAATAGTTAGGAACTCACTCTCAAGCCATGCCTACCTATAATCTAGGTCAAAAGTTTTTGTGTGTTGTGCTTTTATTTCTATTGGTTAATCTTAGATCTCAGCCCGGGCCTGCTTTTGGTTCTAGTTGAACCCTCTAGGTCCAAGTCCAAGCTTGTACCTAGCTTAGTACAGGTCCAAACCAGGTTTCCCCTTAGTTCGAACTTAGGCCCCCTCTTGGTCCGAGCTGAAGGCTCATTCCTAGTTCATCTTTGATCCAATCGGGGTCCTACCGGGTCTGATCATCAAAACTCTCTGGGTCCAAGTTTAGGCTTATACCCCTCCTAGCCTAAGTTTGAACCAGGTTCACACCTAGGTCCGAACCTAGGCCCCCTTTTGGTCTGAGCCAAGGGCTCATGCTTAGCTCAACCTTAATCTAGTCCGAGTCCACACCCAGTCTAATCTTCACAAACTCTCTTGGTCCAAGCCCAAGCTTGCACCCAGCACAGTCCAAGTCCGAACCAGGCTCACACCTAGGTCCGAACCTAGAGCCACTTTTGGTCCGAACCGAGACTCGTACCCATCTAGTCTAGATTTCAGTTTAGGTTCTAGCATAGGTCAAAACATAGAGTTGCCTCTAGAGATAGACTAGGCTTACCCTAGTTTAGGGTCTGAACCAAAATCCATTGAGTCTAGCAAGTTTCATCCAGTCTAGCCTTAGCCTAGGTCTCAGTTAAGGTTTTGCCCCTAGAGTCAGGCAAGGTTTGCCCTAACTTGTCGAGTTTAGCTCTTACCTAAGTCTAGATTCCACCCAAAGCAATCACCATGTCAGTCACTCAAAGCGACTATGATGATCGCTCCACGGCCAAATCTAAGACTAACCTGCCCAAACCTAGGGACCAGTATGCCACGATCCCTTGGGATTATCAAAAGAACTCATGTCAATCCATTATCCAACACCTAGGTCTCCAATTAGAAGCAGAGTCCCAAGGATCCACTCCTTATCCTGATATTTGTGTGGTCCGAAAAGCTAGTTCAGCCCAAAAGACTCTGAATAGTCAAAGGGTTCGACCTGGGGTCGTCCAGCAAGGGCTTTTAGGCAACCAAAGCCGAACGAGGGAAGAAGTTCAGGCCGTATCAAACGCCAATTCCTGTAACTCGAACCAAGATAACCCTGAGGCATAGTGATCTCAAAACCAAGACCACCTAGGTCTAGGGGATCCAACCCAACCTCAAGCCACCATAGTACAGCTCATGATGTTCTGAACACTGTACGAAGTAGAGGTATCAATCTAGACCAACCCTTTGGTGAAATAGGCGTCCAAGCTGCCCTTAAAAGTCTAGTTGACTTAGGTTACCCTGCTCACGCCCCAGCTTACGGGTCGATCCCAAGTCAATCAGTGGCATAGGTCAACCCCTAGCACAACCGAGTCAGCCGATTATTCAATCGGTTTCTCTAGTTCATCCGGTCCAACAAACCATGCAATTTTTGCAACCAGTGGCGACACCGATGGGTCAGTACGCCCCTCAAGCACAAATATATCAAATCGCTCAGGCTACTACGGCTCATCAATCTCAGGCCCAAGCAAGCCAACATGTACCTCAAGTCTCGACTCATCAATCTATGCTTGGGAAGCCACCGATCGGTGGGCCTACTGTCACGTCAAATACTCAACATGAATGCACAAACAATGCAGGATATGCTTGTAAGAATGGGAATGCATGAAATTCTACCCCCGTAGGCCTATGTTCATGAGACCCTTGAAGGCATGAAAGACCTTCCCCTGGGATTTGTCATCCCAGAATTTAGAAATACGTTCAATGGAAAGAGCGATCCAGATACTCACGTCAATGCATACCTCCTCTCCGTTCGAGCTTAGCGAGACAAGCCTAACCAACTAAAGGCCATATTTTTACAAACATTGACCTGCGAGGCCTTGAACTGACATCGGAGAATATTGTCCGCTCGACCACACATCACTCTAGACGAAATGTTCAACCTATTCGTCTCTCACTACCACGAGTCGACACCAAGACCTCTCTCCCTGGGCGAGCTCAGTGCAACAAAACAAAACCCAGGATGATCCCTTGAGAATTTTATTGGTTGATTCTGTGAGGCGGCGATGCGGGTCATAGAATGTCCACTTACAGACTTAGTCAAGATCTGCCGCTCCTGAATACTGGACCTTCTTCAGCCAAGGTCTTATCCCCCACTCCTCCGACTCCATGATTGAGCGGGTGGCTCGACATGAAAGGGCCAGAGGGACACCCCTTAACACCAGGTCCGATAATAAATCGATAACAACTCCTCAAAATAAGAACAAAAACAATAATAAGGGGAATGCTTCCTGTCAGGTTAACGAGATTGTCGTTAATGGACTTGCTCAAGGTTTAGTTGCTCAACGCAATAATCAAAACCAAAACCAAAGGGGTAGGCCTAGAGCCAACGCTCAAAATAATAACCAAATGCGAGAGGATAATTTCACCCCTCTGAAAGACCCATTAGAAAAGGTGCGGGAAATACTCTTGGCTAGAAATATGGTTTATCTCCTGCCACCATCTGAACCACCATTTTAAGTCATAGATAAGAGCAAGTAGTGCAAATGGCATCAAAACCATGCTCATGTTACTCAAAATTGCTTGTATTTGAAATGAGAGATTCAAGGGTTAATCAATACAGGGGACATCACTATCGCACCTAGAAATCAACCTGTCGAAGAACCTAATCAAAAGATGGGTATCTTCACAAATCCTCTCCCTTAAAATATGGTCACAATGACTGAAAAGCTTGGAGCTCAAGACAACTCAAAAGAGAACGTCGTCACTCACATGATTGAGAGTGGAGACGAAGAAGATGACCCCAGTCAATTCATATTTGCTTGTGATCATCACTTTCAAGAATCCGAAGAAGATATTTTGAGCCTTCTAAGAGGAAGACCTTCACCTCCAAACCTCGATAACCTTCCCAAGTGGGACCGATATGACAAAGATGATACACTAGAGATCGATATGGTCAGGATCAACGAAAAGCGATCATCTTCCAAACAAGGGGCCAACACCCCGAAATCTCCTATTACTCTCGCTAGGGCTGACCATATCGAGCTTCAGGCTGGTGAGGTTAACTCCCTAACTCGAAGAGGCTAAGTGTTCAAATCCATTAAATTGATGGCCAATACCCTCAATGAAAGAATGAGAAACACCTCAAAAGCCAGACAACCAGCAGGGGTCACAGACCACGAACCAAATAAAGAAAATTAAGGATCCGCAACCACCTATGATCGACCGGCTCATCTCTGGAAAATCCAAGTTCAGATCTCCATCTTGGAGCTATTCACCAACACATAGAGCCCAGATCGAGAAGGTCCTCGCCAAAACACACATCCCGAGCAGCACACAACCAGAAGAGTTATGTGGAATGATCAACTAACTGATGGCACTAATGCCAATCGTGTTCATGAATGATGACATCCCAGCCATCTTCAACCGCTTTCATGTGCAACCTTTACATATCACCTTTTTCTTGCAAGGATATGAGATACGGAGAGTGCTTGTTGATAATGGGGCATCCTTAAACATATGCCCTATGAAAACAATGAAGCAGATAAGCAAAATCTTGGATGACTTTGAGCCATGTCAACTAACTATCACTGCATACGACGGGACCAAGTGATAAGCTGAAGGCATACTGCCTCTCACACTCAAGATCAGCCCTATCGTCCAAGTGATAAAGTTTTATGTCTTGGACATAAAACCTTCATTCAACATGCTGTTAGGAAGACCATGGCTGCATGAAAACCTCATGGTCACCTCTACACTCCATCAATGCCTCAAATTTTCGACTAAAAATGGCGTCGCGAAGGTATGTGCTGAACCCCCTTCTTTTCTCAATCTTAGTATACATAACATGAAGCTAGCTGTAGGGGTCGAGCTTGGAGAAATTCCACATCGATGGATGACATTATCCAATGTCAACATCGATACAGTTTCGGGTCCCTCAAGACTTGGCAAATGCTCTTCTCTCAAGGCTTCCAACCAGGCCAAGGCTTGGTATGTCAAGGGCAAGGCGTAACGGAGGTGATTTCTGAATCACTCCAAGCCAAAACTGAAAACAGGGATCGAAGAGGACTCGGGTGTTCTCTCACCTTACTGCAAAGCCGGATGAAGCCTCATGCCATCCAGATTTTATATCTGGAGGCATTCAAAGACTCGATCCTCTCGATTCCCGTCCTTCAAAAAGGCTGAAGGTGATCCTTGAATCCCCAACAGGGAATTATTCTTCTTCCAGAACTCAACACACAAAAGAACGGCGAACTGAAGGCCTTTTTGCTTACCTGGATTTGAAGGTATGCACAATTGGCTCTAACACAGCCAAGCATGCTCATTCGCCCATTCAAACCTAAGAACGGAATTGGTCGATCATTCCTCTATCTCGAGAATCATTGGAAGCATACCAGCGACACCTTCAAGTCCCGATAAACGCAGGGTGGTCATCTAACCACTTTGCGCATCCAGTCCCCAACATATGTCTCGCGAGTCCCATAAGGGACACCTCTTGTATTATTTTGAAATCCGTTGAAAGTTAAAAACAAGATAAAACTGATAATAATGGAAAAGAATTGAAATGACGAACACTCAAGATAGCCCAATAATGGTGCATAATACCCAAGACAACGAATTGGATGACTAAGATGAAGATCAAGAGAGCTAAGAGTCTGAAGAAATCCCTCAACCTGAGGAACTCACTTCCTATGTTGAGCAATTCAAGAAGAGGTTCGATGGTGACCCAACGGCTATCGTCGAAGAGACGATCGATGTAAACCTACAAATTGAAAAGGACCTCATACTCATTGGTGGCAGAGATTGGCACGAAAAGTTAAATGACGCGCTATGGGCCTACTGAACAACCGAGAAGACTCATATTGGCATGACCCCATACTCATTGATGTATAGTATGGAAGCACTGCCACCCATTAAAGTTGAGATACCATCTCTTCGAGTCTTATCCATAAAGATTCAGATGAGGAACAAAAAATCGAAGCATCAATGGCTGCCCTCGTCACTTTGGATGAAAGGCGACAACGAGCAACACAAAATATCATTGCTTACCAGTGTAGAGTAGAGAGGGCATACCAAAGAAAAGTTGTTCCTCGACAGTTCAGAGAAGGGGACATGGTACTCAACAAAATCTTCCACACTCCTGCAAATTCACACCCTTTGGGCAAGTTCCAACCTAATTGGGAACGGTCATTCATGGTTGCCCGAGTGAATGCAGACAATTCTTACAAGATAAAAAATCAAGAGGGGTACGAACTCAACAACCCCATTAATGCGATGTATCTTAGAAAATACTACTCGTAACGGGCTCAAAAGTGTGGTAAAAACCTAAAAAGGCATCACAAATAAGAAAAAAAAAAATGGACGTGGTAAAAACTTGAAAAGACATCACGGGTAAAGGAAAAAAAAAGGATAAAAAGTCTCCAAGAAGGAGCTTCCAATTCAAAACCTCAAGTACAAATAAGTAATTGCAAGTTACAACAGTATTGCACAAGCAAAACATTCAAGTACAAACAAGTACTTGCAACTTTCAGCAACACTGTCCAAGCAGATCCTGTGGACAAAGACTTCTCTTAAACCCTGCAGGTTCCCAACATAACCAACTCAGAAGGTGTGGAGGGTGACATGAATGAAAAACCGAAGTGACTTCGACGAACCCTGGAAGAACGTCGAGACTTCTCCAAGATGTAAGCCCGACAAGAATCCATAGAACTCTTCATGGACTCGCAAAGCACGGGATGAAAGCTCCAAAGGTGAAAAGACAACTTTGAGTTCTCACAATCCCACAAGGAAATCTTTTCATCATCTTTGGTAAAGCATAATAAAGAAAATTACCACCAAAGGGGCCACAGATAGCAAAACTGTAAGGCCCATCCCTTTTGAAAATGCTTTTCAAATTGACTTTTAAATCATCCATTTTCAAGAGGTTAAATTGTTAGTCAACCTGGCCTCGTTTTCGAAGCCAACTTCCTATGCCTGTTATGAAGGCTTGAAACTAGCCAAGCACTCCATGGTTGTATGAGTATAACTACCAACTACCACATATCGGATATGGGTGAACCTTGCTAATGACAATATTGGCTAGTCTGGAAGCGTTTTTCTCTCGATTGGATCCCCTGAGACAAAATGAGGCAAGCTCATCCCTGTGTGTGTGTACGATGACCCAATAGCCGGAAATTTGAGACAAAAACCCTACAACTAGGGGACTGAATGCGTAGGAATTCAGTTTGAAAAGTGTATGCAAAAAGGAAAAGTGTTCCACTATGCTTCGGTGAATAAAATCGCACACCTATTGGGCCAAGTTGAACAAGGATCCCCCACCACGGGCAATAAATTTTTTTTTTCAAACTCCCAAAAATAAGAGCAAGTTGAAAAAGACTTCCCAACAGAGGCAGAATTTCTAAATAAAAAAAAATGAAAAAAAAAATATATATTTTTTGCCGACACGCCTAGCGCCTCCCAGCCTGTGTGGGCGACACCACGAGTGTCGCCTGAGTGACACTACTAGTGTCGCCCAAATCCTTTTTTATAAAAACTTTTTTTTTTAATCCCCAGCAAACACTTAATATAAAACAAATATATATATATATATATATATATATATATATATATATATATATATATATATATATATATATATATATATATATATATATATATATATATTCATGGGCACCCAGCCTGTGAGGGCAACAACACTCCTTGTGTCGCCCGGGTGACGCCATTGGTCTGTTTACCAAAAAAACCTTTTTTTTTTTTTAATTCCCCCATGTTTTCATCTAATAAAAATAAAAATAAAAATAAAAAATTTGGGTGGACGACACCAGCCATGTGCCCTAGACATGGGCGACACCACTAGTGTCTCCCAAAACTTTTCCCAAAAAAAAGGCCCCCACTCAATTTTTGAGGTCTTTCGGGGAACGATCTCGGGTTTATCATGTATTTTATGATTGTTTTAAAACTTTTAAATTAATTGTCAACATTTTCAAATGCTCCTCGGTGGCACGAGCCTAAACTGCCAACCAATTTTCCAAAAATAAAAATTTCAAAAAATTTAAAAAGAAAATACTCCTCGATGGCACGACCCTAAACTGCCAGCAAAGTCCAATCCAGAAAACGTCAAACTCGTGTGACGTAAAAGAGCCAAGAAAGGAAAAACATCAAACTCGTGCGACGTAAAAGAGCCGAGACAGGAAAAAAAGTCAAACTTGTGCGATGTAAAAGAGCCGAGACAGGTACCGTCTAGCCTCGTATGACGTGAAAGGTCGGGTGTATCCAGTTCAACATCAAACTCATGCAACGTAAAAGAGTCCGTACAGGTGTCGTCTAGCTCAGTATGACACAAAAGGTCGGGTGCATCCAGTTCAACGTTAAACTCTTACGACATAAAAGAGCCGAGGCAGGTAGTGTCTAGCCCCGTATGACGTGAAAGGTCGGGTGTATTCCGTCTAGCACTGTATGATGTGAAAGGTCAGGTGTATTCTGTCGAGCCCCATATGACGTAAAAGATCGGGTGTATTCTGTTTATACCCGTATGACATAAAAGGGTCGGGTGTATTCCATCTATCTCCATATGACATAAAAAGGTCGGGTGTATGGTCCATCGCTGCATGAGGCTAAACTGCTTAGAGGGCTCTATGGTTGTAAGAGTTAAAACTGCTAACCAGCCTTGTTTTTCAAAAAGTCTTTCTCTTTTCAAAAATTTCACTATATGTCATGTGTTTTCAAAAACTTTAATTCCTTTGTTAAAATCGTAACCTATCCTTGCTCCGGGTTCTATTTCAAATCTCCCCCTACTTTCAAAACTTCTAAAACGAATTTAAAAAACGTAAGAGCTTGGACACCCATATATGATGATTACCGCGTTGCTGCCTCGTCTCTCTCTTCGGAATCGGCCAGACAAGTCTCTTCTTATATAACGCCTTTTCTTATAAGCAACCTTAAGAAGCCCTAAGGAAATCAAAGAAGATGCCAGGGTTAAAAAATTTCAAACTGTGAACCCCTGAAGTTAAGTAGCATGGCCAGAAAATCCAACTCAAGTTTCAAGCTTGTGTAACTTATCGACATCTCACACTGAAAACCTTAGGAGGAAAAATGTCCTAAGTAGGTGAGCTCGGTGAGCGCAATGACATGGAGGGATTAGTTAGTGTGCCCTCTAACCACATGACCTTAGAAAAAAATTTAAAATGTCTGCATTTTCTTTGACGTTCACCTGCCCCTCGAAGGATAGAGAACATCAAAGTGCCACTCACCTGTCCCTCGAAGGATAGGGAGTGCCAAAGAGGGACAACTGTAGACACCCCATTTTAAATTTAGAAAATTCTATGGTTTCCTAAACCCTTACGACCACATTATCCTAGTAAACCCAAAATCCATAGTTCACATAGCCTACCCTGTGACCCAGAACCAATCGGCCTACCCAGAACCCGGCAGATATCCTGTTTTGACCCAAAATCCTGCAAACGCCTTTTTTTACCAAAAAAATTATTAAAAATAGTAAAAAAAGTCCTTTTTGACCCAAATTTTCTCTGAGAGCTTCACAAGAGGCTGAGGAACACATCTAAAGAGAAAGAAGGACAACATTTGGTATGGACGACACTGCCAGTGCCGCCCAGGCCTTTTGGGCCCAAGTTCGAAATTTCCTCCCGGGCTTGGTTTCTTACCTTTTTTGAGGGTTCCTTACCTTTCTACTTAGGCGACACTAGGCGTGTCACCAGGGCGACACCACCAATGTCACCCGAGCGACACCATCAGTGTCGCCCAGATCTGTACCCCAAAAAACGGAATTTTTGGCTAGAGATTTGTTTGGTTATGGAAAGTCATCCTTCCCAACATATCCTTGACCCTTATAAAGTCACTTTTTCATGTCCATTTGAGAGGATGGGGATTGAAACCTTAGAAAAAGATTGAAACCCTAGAGAGACCACTGCTTGAGAAAAGAGTTAGCTGAGAAACCCTAACCCTAAGCCTAAGCCTGAAAACTTTAGATCTCTAAGGCACAACAACCCTAGTCTTAAACCGTCCTTAGGGCACAACAACCCTTCGAAACTAGAGATCTGCTGGTCAACATCCGAATCAGAGAGGCAAAGAGGATGTTGGTTCTGCTACGGGCCATCCATGACAGAGGAGAGAGAGGCAGGAGAGAGAAAAGAAAGGAGACACATGGCTTTAAGCATCGCCGTGTGTGTCAAAAGAGACTCAGACACGACCCGGCCTCCCACTTGGGAAAGGGCCTGGTTTTGTGCCTTTGTCAGAGGAGGGGACAGGAAATGTCACGTGCGGCGGTGAGGAACGCCGTGCACGACATGGGAAAGAGGAACTTATATAGAGGCCCAGCCCACCGCTCAGGTTAAGGCTTGGCTCACTGTATCCATTCCAGAAGATAAGAAAAGAAGGGTAATGTCATGCGCGGTGATGGGTAATGACGTGTAGGACTGAGAGAGAGAAAAGACAGAATAGAGTGAGAATAGGAAAGAAGTGAGAGATAGGAAAGGAAGTAGAGAGAGTAGAAAGGAAAGTAAAGAGAGAAAAAAAAAGAGAGAGTTAGGAAAGAGAGAAGAAAGGAAAGTAGAGAGAGAAAGAGAGTTTAGGAAAGAAGATTAAGAAAGAGAGAGAGAGAGAAGATATTAAGAAAGAGAGAAGAAGATTAGGAAAGAGAGAAGAAGAAGATTAAGAAAGAGAGAGAGAGAGAGAAGATATTACGAAAGAGAGAAGAAGATTAAGAAAGAGAGAGAGAAGATATTAGGAAAGAGAGAGATGATATTAGGAAAGAGAGAGAAGAAGATTAGGAAAGAGAGAAGAAAGATAGTGCATGTCGAGAGAGAGAGAAGAAGATAGAGAGAGAGAGAAAGGCATGCACGGTGCTTCCACTACCATGCATATCAAGAGAGGGAAGAAGAGAGAAAAGGAGACAGAGAAGCATGCACGGCGCTGCTACTGCCGTGCATATCAAAAGAGAGAAGAAGAGAGAGCAAGAGACAAAAGAAGCATGCACGACGCTGCCACTGCCATGCATGTTGAGAGTGAGCAGAGAGAGACAATATAGAGAGAAAAGAGCAGAGAGAGAAAGAAGCCAAGGGGAGAAAAGAAGGAAAAGAAGAGAGAGAAAGAAGAAGGAGAGGGAGAAAGAGAAAGAGAAGCACGCACGGCACTGCCACTGTCGTGCATGTCAGGAGAGAGAAGGAGAGAGAGAAAGATAGACATACATAATTGTGCATGTCAACAAAGAAGAAGAGAGAGAAGGAAGAAGAGAAAAGAGAGGAAGAAAGAAGAGAGAGAAAGAAAGAGAAGAAGAGGAGAGAGAAGAAAGGAGGAGAGTGAATTACCTTGATCTAAGGGTACTCGACGTGTTCTTCTCTCTCCTCTCTCTCTCTGTCCTGAACATGGCCCTCAACCTCAAAGATTAACTCTAATTTTTATTAATCCAATTGAAGCTCCTTTACAATGAGACATAACATGTATTTATAGAGTTGGGGCCAAAACATGGGTGGATGCCCAAACCTTAACCTAATTGCTAAAAAATATACAATTTATTTGAATTAAAATAAAATTTAAAAATTGGTGCAAAATTATGGTTTTGCCCCTGCCCAACTATACACGAAACTCCAAAATAGTCCCTGCTACAACCATAGAACGTGTTCGATTTTCATAGGATGATTCAGGGTTAGTCCGGTGCACTCATGGCCAAAAGATGATTACTTTCTCATTGGTCTCGACATGACGATCAATTTGATATTAACTTCGAGTCATGAATCACGTATTTAAGCTAAGATCATGCAACTTGAAATTTTTACGACACTTGAAAACTTCTGATCGATAGTGCACTCGTCTCATGATGTATTTCTTTTGTTTCTTGATAGTGCACTCGTTTCTTGATGTATTTCTTTAGTTTCTTCACTAAAGTGCATTGAGCATACCATCACGATCGCGTTGCAACAAACGCAGCTCGATTTAGTGCCAAAACGAAGATTTTACAATTTTGGGTTTTGGGCTTAAATTTAGGTTTTGGGCCTAAATTTGGATTTCGACGACCGAAATTCTACAGAAAATTTAATGTCGTTGTATGCAAAATCTAAACGTTCATCATGCACGAGGTTTGGACTAGTGGTAGCCTTGAACCTTATGCATGTAATACAGTTGGTTTCGCATTGATTGGGTGTGCGAGCGTCGTGATATGCCGCTACGCACTACTACTCATTTTCTGCAACTCTTGTTCTCGAACATCATCTTCTCTTTAGCTTTTCTCCCTGCTCGGACATCGTCACGGGATGTGCCACATATCAAAATGCTCGTCTTGACGAGATGAACACGCTTGTAAAATTTGAGCGTGACCTGACTCGTAACGAAGGAGATATGAGTCTCGAAATTTATTGGTCGTGACTGTGAAATCCAGTCCCTTTTAATGGAGACTGGTGCAGGGAGGGCACACGAGAATACCATGGGGCCTACTCCTCTTCAATCTTTCACCCATAACTTCGTCTTAGAGTGTCTGTTTAAGATGAAACTTGAACCCTGAGGGTTTTCGACCATGCCGGATCCAATAGTGGTAGTCCCACAACCATTTGATGCTCTGAAATTAGGGTTCCAGTTATAGGGTCCGTTTCAGGATACTAGAGGCTGATTTTTTCAAAATTGTTTCTTTGTCTACATTGCCTTAGACACGTTGGATTGCGATGAATCTTCGCAGGTGGCCTTTTGGGGTCCTTAGGAAGATCCTCACCCGTTCTGGGGCAATTATGAGATTGCAAAAAATTCTACTGTAAGTCAGGGCTTTAATGACCAACTTCTCTTTTATTCCGTATTGGGGACCCAAGGTGCTGAAAAATGTCTTCAAATAGTGGGGTCGCTTGAATTATGAGCTCATAAAAATCCCAGATCTATAGATCTGGTGTTTTTCTGAGTCCATCGGCAGCGCTAGCTCCAAATCCGTATTTTTACTACAAAATACTTCTAAATTTAATTAAATCTAATAATAAATTAATTTTCAAAAAAAATAAAATAAGGAAGAGAATCAAATGAAGAAAAATAATTAAATCAAGCAAAAAAAGATATACTTACCTCTAGGGACCCGAAACCCGAAGTTTTAGGCTTGGAACAGACCGCTCTTTCAATTTGCGCCACCGTATCCTTTTTTTGATGCCTTTTGCTTGCTTTGATAGATCTAAGGTTCTTTGACCTTGATCTAGGGTTCTTAAGGCATGGGAAAAAACTAAGAATTTAGGTAGAGTCTACCTAGGCTTTTCTTGGGATTGGAGAAGAATTTCCCGTAGTTATCTAAGGTTTTTGGGATCTACAAAGGTTAAATATGAATTATGGAATTTTCTGTGATTTTTGAGCAGTTTTTCTAATTTTTTAAGAATTTTCTAATGTTTTTTCCTATGTTTTGGTATTTTTGGGCTATTTTTCTAATTTCAAGAATTTCTAATGAATTTCTTGATTTTGTTTTTTCTTTTTATGGAGGGATATTTATAGGACTTAATTGGTGATTTTTTCTTATTTTTAGGAATGTTTTTTATATTTTTTTGGATTTATCTTGAAGTTTTAGCCTTATCTAATTAAAGAAGTTTTAGCCTTATCTAATTAAAGAAAATGCATTTACTATGTCATCAGGCCGCGTTTAGGCCTGCGGGGCCACGTCACGGCCTAGTCCATAGCCCAACACTTAGGTCTCATAGGGACTAAATTATTATTTGTTAGATCTTTTTTATCCGTAGGTCCAATTCAGACGATTCGTAGACCGTTGGAAAGCTCTCGGGCTCTATTTCAAGTTGGTGATGGTTTTGGGTAGATTTAGAACCATTATATTAGGTCTAGGATGCCTATGGTCTACTAGGGTTTTTGTGGTCCTTCGGGCTTAGAATCGAGGTTTTTAGGAGTTCCTTTAGCCAAAATTTCAAGAGGTTACCTATACCCTCGACAACCTTACTAAGATTCACCCCAGAATCTCAGAAGACTAGTAATTTCGGGGCAGCCCAAGATCTCATTCATTCCAAGGCAGCAATAGTTCCAAAATGGGAGCTTTATAGTCCGCAAGCTCAGCAAATTATGAAGAAAATAGATTATGAGACTGCAACGAACTAAGGGTTGCAAGATGGTAAAGGGGGAGTAGCACCCTTTTGCATTTATTGAATATTGGCATCTCAACACACCCATAAACAAGTTCTTGGGTACCTAGAGTCTACTTACCAGTCATTTATGACTGACCAAGATACCCGTATGACTGTTTCTTTACAAATTTCTCCTCTACCCCTGAAGTCCCTGATAATGAAGATGTTACTTCTTTGGATTCTCAAGCGGTTAGGGTTTCCCTTTCTCAAAATCTCTCTCTTGATGGAGTTAGTTTTTCAAATTTCCAAGAGGAAGAAACACAAAACGTCACTCGAGAATCTGAAATCCCAAAAGAAAAGGGAGGGCTTCTGAATGAAGTGCTCAAAGTAAATGAAGATTCCCCTTATTTCTTTATGTTTGAAGCAGTGGAAGTAAATGAAGCATTTGATGTATTAGAAGATGGTGGGAAAGCCATAGTTGATGACCTTGAAGAGGTTAATTTAGGAAATGAAGATGATCTAAGGCCGACCTTTATCTCAACAGTTATGCCTCCAAAAGAGCAAGAAGAGTGTGTCTCTTCTCTTTGAGCCAATCGAGATGTATTTTCCTGGCATTACAATGAAATGCCTAGGCTTGATCCCTAAATAACAGTTCACCAGCTCGGAATTGACCCATCCTTTAAGCCCATAATGCAGAAATCAAGGAGGTTTTACGAAGATCTTGGGATATAAATTGAAGCAGAGGTGAATAAGCTTAAAGAAGCAGACTTCGTCAGAGAAGTGAATTATCCAAAGTGGTTAGTGGTTAGGTGCCTCGATCTCGCCTCCCCGGATCTAGGTGATTGGGTGACAATGTCTCGGGTTCCGAAAGCCCAAGACTTGAGATTGCTCTCTCGGGAACCTTGTTTAAGAATAAGGGTAAGTATCCAACTAATGAGAGAGGAATTTTGGATGTTAGATGAGGACCAACCTCACCTGGGTCCGTGACTTAATCGAGCTGACTCTCGTGGGGCCCTCTTAGATCACGACGGAAAGCCCCCCAGCTGCTTTAGCTGGTTCAGAATCGCCTCCCTTGACTTGCAATCTCCTTGTTTTTCTGTACAACACTACTATGGTTAATTTGCAAGACAAATGGGTCGAAGGGCCCACCCTTGTCTTAGGGCAATGCACATTCGTGTGGTTAGGAATGCGAGGGGTTAGAGTAATAAAGTGGAAGGTTCAAACAAAAGTCGAAGAGAGAAGAAAACATGAAGAAGGGACGAGACTAGCTTGATAGCCGAACAGTGATCCACTCGGAGTGGTAGCAAGACATGTATGGTACTCAGGACCAGCACGATTGCAACACTACTTGAAATCGAGACCGATGTGGCGGTGCTAGGCTAGATCAACCCTCGATCAGGTGAGAAGAGGAGAGAATGGAGAGAAGGCACGAGACGGTAAAGGATAGGGTCCCGTCGGCGCAAGGCATTGCCACCCACGACTGTGGAGTAGCAGTGTCGCGCCCCTTGGACAACGTTGGACACTGCTGCTCATGGCTTGAGTGGGAACAGGGAACTATAGAGGGCACTAAGCATCGTCATTGGCAGATGGAGAAGAGGAAGAAGGAGAGGAATAGAGAGAAGAAGAAAAGAAAAAGAAGAGAGAAGATTTACTTTGAGCCTAGGGGTACCGGTCCAATAGTTTCTCTCTCCTTACTCTCTCTCTCCCAATGTGACCCAACAATGAAAAGAAAGAGAAGCTCTATTAAGTAAAAACTCTCTTTTGTGAAGAGTTCAAGCGCCTTTTACGTATAATGATGGTACTGTACGTATAGAATTGTGCCCAAACAAGGGTGGATGATCAAAAGTAACCCTAATTGCTGAAAATTAATATTAAAATGAATTAAAAGAAATTAGAAAAGAGGGTGAAAAATGACATATTTGCCCCCTCCTAACAAGTTGTGGAATTTCATAACAGTCCCTGTGTTGCCTTAGAACATGTTTTCATGGATGATTCGGGGTCGTTCCGATGCCCAGTTGATTGAGAAATGATTGTTTTCTTGTAGGGCTTGGCATAACGATCGATTAGATGCCAACTTCAAGCCATGGATCGTGTTTGTAGGGCACAATCATGTGACTTGAAATTTGAATGAATCCTGAAACTTTGGATCGATTGTGTGCACGTTCCTTGACTTTTTTATGTGACTTCTTCGTTGGTTCACACTGAGCATGTCGTCACGATCAAAGGGCAATAAACGCAGCTCGATTCTGTGCTCGGACGAAGATTTTGCAACTTTGAAATTTTGGCTGGCGACGGAATTTGCAGTCACTTCGTCGGCTTCATGTGCAAAATATGACCGTTCATCATGTACAGGGTTTAGGATAGTGACAGCTCGAGACCTTATGCATGAGATGAAATTAGTTTTACGTTGATCGGGCTTACGAGCGGTGTGATTTGGTTGCTTGATTCAGGCATGATGCTACTGATTTTCTTGCAATTTGTTCACGGATCAACAACTTCTCTCTAGCTTTTCTACACGCTCAGGTGTCTTCGTGAAATGTGCCATATATCGAAACGCTCATCTCAATGAGACGAACATGCTCCAACAAGTTTGAATGCGATCCGATCTCAGACGAGGGAGATATAAGTGTCGTAAATCAATGTTTATGACTGTCCCTTTAATGGAACCTTGTTACAGGGTGGTCGTACGGGAATAGCGTGTGACTCCGCCTGTTTCGCTCTTTTACCTATAACTTGTTCTTGAGATGTTTGTTTAAGCTGAAATTTGACCCTTGAGGATTTTCAACCGTGACGAATCCAATGGAAGTACTCTCATAGTGAATTAAGATACTGACAATATAGATCTAGTTATAGGGTCCATTTCAAGGTGCTAGAAGTTGATTTTGTAGGAATTGTTTCTCAGTTTGCACTCCCTTAGACATGTCGAATTGTGACGAAACTTTGCAGGATGCTTTTGAGAGTTCTTATGAAGATCTTGACTACTTTTGGAGTTATTCTAAGACTATCATAATTTTCACTGTTTGCTAGGCTTTTATTGAGCGGGGGCCCCATGATGATGAAAAATATCTTCCAACAGCATGCCCCATCGAATATTGTGCTTCGAGATAATCAAAAAGTACAATCATACAGGAAACTTCCACTAGCTTGCCATAAGAATATGTGAACGTCGAGGAGATCCACACAATGCTGCAACTAGAATGCTCGGACATTTGGACGTAATGTACGTGTCCACCCGTAGAGGCTTGTAAGGTAAGAAGAGCCATTTGAGGGATCCTATTGAAGTCCTCACCCTTGAGGGACTATTCATGATTCTGACAGCTTGAGGATTTTGTAGGGACCTCATTGGCTAGAATCAGGCCTACTTGGAGGCTGAGTGCTATGAACCTTTGGTCGGCATTGTTCGTTGCTACACCAGGTTTGCTTTTGATGATCAGAGTATCTTTGTAGGTCCCGCCTAGTGGGGTCTAGTCGGGGGCTTCTGACCTGCTCGAAAGTTTGGACCTGTCGGCTAAGGGGATTTTGGCAAGGCGACCTCGTGGCTTCGTGATGGACTTTTAGCATATTGGACGGATCTTTCGATCATCGCCCTCACCCTCAAGGACTCTTGTTGTTTGTGGAGGTGAAACATGGGAGATCTTATGCGGCTCTCACTCTGCGATGAGCCATTTTGTTTTGTGATTGAATGATGGCGGCTGAGGATCTTAGGTAGACCTCATAGAATCATGCATGTTTGACAATAGGGTGTCGGCTGAGGCTGTGGTAGTGCGTCAACCTACTTTGTTGGTCCAAGAGCCCTTTGCGGGTTTTTGCTCAAACAAGGGAAGTGGTGTCGTAAAGATGGCTTTCACCAACTTGCTTCATTTTTTGGATCTTTTACCCATGACTTGGGGGCCATGTCCACCCTTTTCATATGTTTTTGCTCACAGTGGCCCTTTGGAGTTTTCACCGTGGTTGGGTTATTGTTTTCACAAAACTCTCTTACTCATGGTTTCGTGACCATGCCCGTCCGTCATTTTTACTCATGGTGTTCCCTTATTTGGGTGTACATTATGCCCTTTGTGAAGGCATGTTTAGGGTCATGCCTTCGAGACCTGTGCGAAGCCTTTTAACTTCATGCGGCCAAGACGTGTACTATAATTTAGGGTCATATAGGTGGACTGTAGTGGTGATGAATGGCAGTCTATGGAGGTCATGGAGTGAGTATGATGACGGTTTTGGCTCACTTTGGGGAGATGGCACGAGGCTACCTATGAAAGGTGGATGATGTATGAATGGTGGGTGAAGAGTGGTGACCTATTAGCTGACAGCTAGTATGGGTGGCGAAATGGCTCGCCGTTTGATGAGCATGGGTGAGACTTACTGGGGAATGATGAATAGTGGTAGTGAAGCAATGAAGGTGGTGCGTGCACACAAATGAGTCGGTTAGGGAAAGTGTGCGTGAAAATGCACATAAAGGGGGTGTGCGCGTATGTGGGGGCAAGTTTAAGGTCGTGCCTCTGTGACCGGCGCAAAGTAGTTTAACGTCATGCAGCTAGGACGTACACTATGGTTTAAGGTCATATAGCTTGAACCGTGCAGTTTAGGGTCGTGTACCTGGACCATGGCTGTACAGTTTAAGGTCATGCAGTGCGGACCTTGTGTGGGTTGTCATGTAGGTGAAGCTGCATATGGGATAGGTCTGTGGATAGCAATCTGACTCCCTGGGGATAAAGATAGTTAATGCTATACACAAGCAGAGAGATTTAGATGAAAGTGGTAGCCTTATGAGGAGTGGCAATCAGAAGTGAACTTCTTTGGGGATTAAAAGGGTAAGTGTAACTCCACGGGGATAATGAGTAATGATATGCATGTAACTCTACTGAAAATGATGGGCCAGAGCACAGATCCAATCCTATTGCGGTGACATGCCGGAGCATAGGTGTAACCCTACTAGGGGTAAAAAGACAAGCATGGCCCTAACTCACTGGGGATAGAGGGTCGCAATAGGGGTGACTCATGCTGGCGTGTCTGTGCGAAGAGACCCACTGGGGATTGAAGGGGTGGCGCGACCCCCTGCTTTCTCGTCATACACCTAACTTCACTGAGGGTGTTAATGAAATGCACCTGGCGAAGAGGTGGTCTCTCTTACAGTTAAGGTTATGCGCATGGACTATTTGTCACGCCATGCGTTACAGTTTTAGGGTCTTGTAGCTCGGACCATGGCTGCACAGTTTTAAAGTCATGCAGGTAGGACCATGCAGTTTAAGGTCATACAACTAGACCTTCGCTACAGTTTAGGATCGTATAGTTTGGACCATATCGCTAAGCCTTTTAATGTCATGCGGTCTGGACGTGCACTATAGTTTAAGGTTATACAGCTGGACCAGGGTCATGCAGTTTAGGGTCGTGCAACGACGACTGTGCAAGTTTTAAGGTTGTGCAACTAGACCTTCGCTATAGTTTAGGGTCGTATAGTTTGGACCATGCGGTTTAGAGTCATGCACCTGGACCATGGCTATGCAGTTTAAGGTCATGTAGTACGGACCATGGCTGTGCAGTTTAAGGTCATGCAACACGGACAGTTTGGACCATGTGGTTTAGAGTCATGCACCTAGACCATGACTGTGCAGTTTAAGGTCATGTAGTGCGCACCATGGCTGTGTAGTTTAAGGTCATGCAACACGGACCATGGCTGTGCAGTTTAAAGTCACGCAGTGTAGATCATGACTATGTAGTTTAAAGTCATGTAGCACTGACCATGGCTGAGTAGTTTAAGGTCATGTAGGGCGGACCATGGCTGTTCAGTTTAAGGTCATGCAGTGCAGACCATGGCCATGCAGTTTAAGGTCATACAGTGCGGACCATGGTTGTACAGTTGAAGGTCATGCAGTGCAGATCATGGCTATGGAGTTTAAGGTCATGCAGTGCGGACTATGCAGTTTAAGGTCATGCAGCACGGACCATGGCTATGCAGTTTATGGTCATGCAGTGCGGACCATGGCTGTGCAGTTTAAGGTCATGCAGTGCAGACCATGGCTGTGCAGTTTAAGGTCATGTAGTGCGGACCATGGCTATACAGTTTAAGGTCATGCGGCACGGACCATGGCTGTGCAGTTTAAGGTCATGCAGTGCGGACCATGGCTGTGCAGTTTAAGGTCATGCAGTGCGAACCATGGCTATGCAGTTTATGGTCATGCAGTACGGACCATGGCTGTGCAGTTTAAGGTCATGCGGCACGGACCATGGCTATGCAGTTTAGGGTCATGCAGCACGGACCATGGCTGTGCAGTTTAAGGTCATGCAGTGCGGACCATGGCTGTACAGTTTAAGGTCATGTAGTGTGGACCATAGTTGGTGAAGGAATGCGACTTCATGGGAAATAGAGCTGTCGCCAAAAACTGGACTCCCTAAGGGGTGAGATGTGGTGCAGGGAATGAACTTCCGGAGGAGACAAGACAATGGTCCAGATGCGAATGTCGTGGCATGATCACAACACTAAGTGTTGGATGGTGCACACAGCATTAGGCCTAGATGTTGCTCGCACGACATTAGGCCCCTTGGTGAGGCGCACGACGATAGCCTTTTGATGAGGCACTCGGCGATGGCTTCTTTGACGAAGGGCACGACAATGGCTTCTTTGACGAAGGGCGCAGTGACAGCCTCTTTGACGAAGGGCGCGGTGATGGCTTCCCTAATGAAGGGCGCAACGATATCCTTTTCGGGTCTAGGGGTTGACTTGCCCCGTCCCGATCTTATTTCCGTTGGGAGCTGGGGACTGAAGCATCATTTCAGATTTGTCAAGGGGTAGTTAGTGGCGTTGCTGAGTATAACTGGGGGAAATCCCCATTCTACTGTTTTACCGAAGGGTAAAATAGTTAAAGAGTTTCTAAAGAGAGAGAACCTGAGCCTTTGGCAAGGGACTTCCGACGAGAGTTTTTCGACTAGAGTTTGCAGCAGACAGGTTTTTCAGGCGAGCTTGAGCAGTTCATGAGCTTCGTACCATGCTTGCGAATGCTTTGAGAGAGTTTTAAGGCTTTCTGAGGGGGAAATAGGCCTTCTCATAGCCTTAGCAAGATTTGTAGTGGTGCTTCTGCCGGGGTTTCGGGTGTTCTTCCGATAGTCCTATGGCTAGAGGGAAGGTTGCAGAGAAGTCAGGGGAGCTGACGGTCCTCTGGTTTTTGGAAGAGAAGAATAAAGAGTAGCATTGGGCTCACTGGAAACTCAGTGGAATTCTGGTGAGTTCGTGGCGAGCTGCTGAAGTGCGAACACATGGAGAAGGGAGACCCACAGGGCCACAGGGAGACCTTCTATGGATTTCGGTGGTTTTTCAATTTTCCTGACTGTTGGTAAGGGAAAAGAATAGGGTCATAGGGGGTTTCTGGCGAGCAGAGAAAGTTTTCGGTGAGAACCCGAAGGGTTGGGAGACCTTAACAGTCGGGAGAAGAAGGACCATGAGGAGGCTGACGGTCGCCCTCCGCACGCGCGAAGACAAGCCACGTCGCGATTGTCAGGCAGCGTGCCCAGATTTCATGGGACATGGTATGATGCACGTGCGATGCATGTGAACAGCTGGAGCACAGGGGCATCAAGTGCTTTACTTCAGTAGACGGTGATAGCCCTTGGTCACAAGACGAAGATAACCCTGCCTTCTGTCCACGTCGATACCATCTCAACGGGCAGATGACTATAGCTTCTTAATCGTGAGATGGCGATAGTCCCTTAGTCGTGAGATGGTTATAGACCTGCCTTCTACACACAACAATACCATCTTAACGAGCAGACGACGATACTCTTGCCCTTAGCTGCGAGACGGTGATAGCTTGCCAGCGTTACGCCTTGAGTGGAATTTCGGCGATACACCCTCGCGAGTGCAGTTTTACGTGGTCGTTTAGCATCTTTTGGTAGTGAAACCTTCGCTCTAGTGGCCCAGCCTTCGGGTGTCATTCCAGACGTGAAGAACCTCCCGCGAGTAGGGGAGCTCGGTACCAACGAATTCGCCGGTGAAAGCCTGGTGAGTGGTGAGCTGATTTTGCTAACTGAAAGCTTATGTAAACCGAGCTGGCCCTTGAGCATCACCTTTGTTAGTGACCCTATCCGATTGGTGATAAGGGATGATAGTAACGGCATTGTGAGTGTAGAGGAAGGGGTGGGCCTCCTGCACTGCCTGCATCGAAACATAGCCTCTAACGAGAACTTGCCTACTCTAGGCAGGTAGATGGTACAAACCCCGGGCATGAAATGGTCTTCCGCTGGCCTGCGGGTACAAGGGGAACACCAGTACCTGAAGGGGTACTCCGCATGAACCATGAAAGTGCTGAGGCGTTTCCAAAATACTTTGAGACGGGCTTCCTTGTCGACCGCCCTCTAGTGCTCTGCGGGCTACTATGATCGTTGCTCAAACGTCGTCAAAGTGTTGTTGGAAACTTGGAGCCGTGTTAGCAACACATGGCTGCTTGGTCATGGGGAGGCAGGGATATCGCTGATGGACCTGCACTTCTTTGCTGGGCTGCTGCTCCTTGGTGTTATGTATGACTAGTTTATTTCCCCAAACTCAGTCATTTTTAGAGGGGAAAAGGTAGGCAGACAAGCCCCACCGGCTGGGCTTCGGGAATTGTTCGGGATCTACCCAACAACTCTATGATGAGCCCAAAAGTGGGCGAGTCACCTTCACCAAATGGATAACACTCTTCTACAGTGGCTTTACAGATGAAGCTGGTCCGTCGCTAAGAAAAGGGGAGAAGGAAACCCCACCAATTTTTGAGTGGAAGGAGAATTAGCATATCTTCCTGACGACTTACTTAGTGCTCTTCTTATGTAAATTTGCCTTGCCAGGAGGGGCAGACGTCATTCATCCCGGCACATTCTATGTGGCCTGCGACATGGCGCAGGGCAAGGAGTACGCACTCGCACAACTTGTTCTGTGTAGTATTTATCATGGCCTGGGAGCCATTTCCAGGGGAAGAGAGTATCAAGGGGATGAGGGAGGGAATGACATAGTAGATGGCATGGCCTTCCCAGGGGATTTCAAGACTTTTTTCCTAGTCCATTATTTATATGGCTGGCTTGGGGCTTATTTTTCGGACAGATATCTCAAAACCAGAGAGTTTGAGTAAACCATGTGCCCATTTTTGCTGAAGATTGCCGGGCAGAAGGCGATCTTCCATACCCCAGGTCATGCATGCAGCTGGTTCTACAACGATCACCTCCACATGACCCGGGTGGCGTTCCCAGTTGGAGGCCTCACAGAGCGTGCTTTTGTCGACGAGCTGGGCCACCACTTGGACGGTGACTTCACCAGCCCGAAAGAACTGATGTTTATGCTGAGCGTCAGAGGCGGAGTTCTTGCCTATCGCACTATCCATATCGTGAAGCTTGAGGGATACTTTCCTCATCGGTTTGCCCAACAACATGAGCTGGATCGAGGCTATATGTTATCTATTTTCTTCGAGAAACGACATAGCAGGGCTACTCGCTGGAAGAACGACCAATTGGGGACCCTCCGGGAGACTTGGTTCCCGATGCATATTCGCATTGCTTGGGCCACATGCTTAGAGGCCACCAAGGTCAATAAGTATGTGCTGCCCCATTTTGGTAGGACGGTATGGGCAACCGAGGCCCACGAGCTCTGGTGGAGAATCACGAACAAGGGTATTGGGACGTGGACCACCCATGGAAAGGGAAGAGTGGCCGCTGGAGCCAAGACACAAGGCAACGAAAAATGGCAATGACCCCTCGCCTAGGAGAAATATTTACCCTAGGTTTCCCCCATGACTGGCGCATGATCGGGCGGCCTCACCACACTACCGTGGACAAATCTTTGCCATGGTTTCTCAATATGAAGACGAAGACAAAGAGTATTTTTGACAACCTCTCTGTTATTTTCAAGTGGAAGGAAGGCGGCAAGGTCCTGGGTCATGAAGGGCGTCCGTTCCAGGATTTGAATGAGTTGATAGGGAGCCGCTCTCATAGCAAGCTGGCCATCAGTTTGTCCAAATCAGTCACCTCGAAGGCTGCTGCACCTGAGCAGGAAAAAGGAAAGAACAGGAAGCAGGCTACCCCAGTGGCTTCTCGTGCTCCAGGTAAGAAGGCAACCAAGGCTTCGAGACGCAAAGGGCGTAAGGTTCCAGTAGTTCGTGAGTCAGAAGACAGCTCCTCACCCTCGACTTCTTTGAAGGGCTGCATGTCTCATGCTATTTCTGCATTACCCTCTGCTCTTGAGGATTCGCCTTCTCCTTCACCTAAACCTTCTCTTGACCCTTCAGAGGCTCAAGCCGGTGCCTTAAAGCCTACTTCCTCGATCGAGATTGCTTCCAATCAGGAAGCGACGTCGGTGGCTGAACGGGGGGGCTCAGCCCCGATGGAGGTGAACGGGGTTGATGAGGCTGGCTCTGATGAGGCGGCAGAGGTGGAGAGGGCCTTTAGGGTTATCAAGGAGAGGGAAGCCCCATTAGAGCTCATGGTTATAAAAGATGATGGAGCCCTAGGGACAGAAGAGGGCCCACCCGAGCAGCAAGAGGTTGTTGGCTTGAGTGATGTATCTGTGGGGGACGTAGAAGCAGGACACCCTCAAGGATCAAGCTTGGAGGGCCTGAAGGCGGCACCCGCGACTGTGGAGGAGGTAGGCCCCATAGGAGAGCCTATAGCTGATGTGGTCACCATGGAAGATCGGGGCGAAGAAGGAGAAGGGGAAGGTGTCAAACCTGCCGAGGTGGTGATGGCGGTTCGAGAAGAGGAGACTCAAGGAGACGACAGTTTGGGAGCCCGAAGATAAGGAACTAGGCCAGAAGGTGCTGGACCTCGAGTACTTCATGGGCGAGCAGCTAGCCCTAGTGGAGCACGAGGCTAGGCTGGCGGCCGAATTGAAAGTGGGCCTTGAGTGAGCGAGAGCCTTGGTTGACGAGTGCAAGGGAAGGGTCAATGAGATCATTGACCGTTTTTTACAACATCTTCTTTCTATTTTTTCTTTCTTTTTTGTAAAGAAACGACACTTGTAATATCCCTTTTTTTATGAATGAGACAATTCTTTTCTTTTCTATGTGATGTATGTCTCTTATTTTCTTCTTTTCCTATTTCATTGCTTCCGCCCTTTCATAGCTTGAGACGAAAAAGAAAATCCCACTCCTTGCTTCGTCTTATGGTAGCCTGTTGTGGCTTCAACGACCTCAAATGGGAGAGCGGTTGCTTCCTCATCCCTTAGCGTTTGATTGGACAGGGGCTCGTAATTCATGGTTCTCATGATTTGGTGAGCCTGTTTGATGTAAATGCTCCAGTCTAGGCGAGCCTTGGCTTCGATTCGAGGTGCATTGCTTTTGAGCTCGTCATAGGTTTGAGTCTTAGGGACGAACCCATTTAAATGCTTTGAAGCGATGTGCATAACCTCCAACTAATTTTGGAGGCTATGAACGTCGCTTCTCAGCTCAACCATTGGGTCTTGTTCCTGAGAGCCAGAAGGCTGGCCTTTCTCTGTCTGTACTTTTTCAGGGGCTTCTGAGAGGTGTAGGACCCTCTTGTAGCTGTTAATGATCTCCTTGTTCAGGGAGAATGGAATTTGGAGTACCTTCATTAGTGGTCGGGGTGACAAATCTACCTTTAGAAGAGCAATGGGGACATGCAAAACCTTTGCTGGTCCGGCTTATAGATGACCCTCGGTGCTGGAAGGTCTACCTCTATGGCTTCCTCAGTTTCAGGGGTTGCTTCTAGCTTGCCATTTTGTTTTGATGAGTTAGAAGTAGAGGGGGAGGCTTCATCTTCGAGAGAGGACACCACAACCTCGCAGAGGTGGCAAGGTATACTCGGGTAGATCGGAGTCAAAGGGAGGATCTTGCCCTGTCTTTTCTCTTCTTTAAATATGCCCATGACCATTCGCCCCTGGTCTTCAACGTCATCATGGGACAAGAGTACCGTCTCTCTCACAGGCTTCCCATCATCATACTTTGACTTTTCTGGCGTTAGAAGGTATGTGAAGTAGTACTTGGTGTCGACATAGTGAGTCTCAGTTACAGGGAATAGTCTTTTGTCAACATAGACTATATACTGCCTCCCATCTCGGCTGTATTTGAAGCATTGGTAGAGTGTGGAAGGAACCACCCCCTAATCGTGAATCAAGGACGACCAAGCAGGACATTATAGGAGGTATCAGTGTTGATTACATGGAACTGAGCGTAATTGTTGAGGTCACCGATCTTGAGACGAAGGCGCACCATGCCAGCTAGCTTCTCTCCTGATTGGTTGAAACCTTGCACGGTGATGTGGGTAGGACTGAGGTCGTCAGATCCTAATCCCAATCGAGTGAGGATCCTTCTTAGGATCAGGTTGACTGCTGACCCTCCATCCAGCATGATTCGGTTGATAGGGTAGGCATGAAGTTCACCATTCACAAAGATGGGGCGATTGTGGAATTTGCCTCCCAACTGAAGGTCGTATTTGGAAAAGGAAATTGCCAAGAGCCCACTCAGAATGGCTGGGTCAACCTCAATGAGCTCCACTTCAGTCTCGTACACCTCTAGGTTAGAAAGAGCTTTAACCAAGGTCATACGATAGTCTATAACAGAAGGACATCATAGATGCTTAGAAGGGCTGAGAGCTTTCTCAAATGCACAATTACGTCGTATGTCACTTTATCCTCATTAGTTTTTTGTGTTCTTGATCCAGTCACTAGAATAGGGAGTAGGGTAAGTTTAGGAACAGGCTTTAGTTGAGTTTTGGTTTGTGGCACTGGCTGACTTCGTTGTTCAGCAGGTGCGATCTGAGTTGATGGAGAAGTAATGGGCATTTGTATTAGGGATGTAGAGGTTTGAGGTTGAGGTTTAGGGAAAAGAGATGGATCAGGAAACTTGAGGACCTTAAGCTTTTGAGGCGTGGGCTATAGCTTCTTCCTTCATCTCAGGTTCATTTTCCCAGTGCTGGGTGGTACTTTCAAAATATGAACCATATGGGAGGCTTCTTTGGAAGAGGAGCTTGATGATGGCTCGATTTTAGCTTGGGTTGCCAAGGCGTAAGCGGCAATTAAGAATCCAGCCGCCTGGGCGAACATCTCTCTGAGGCGCTTTTGTTGTGCCCTGCTAAGGCTGGTGCCTCCGAGCTCTCTGTTTAGAGCGTCAAAGTTTGGGCACTGTCAAGCTGTGCCTGTGGAGAAAATAGAAGAAGAGGGAGGAGAAGAAGAGTTAAAATGTCCCGGGTAGCTTTTTACGTCGTCGTCAAAATTGGATGTGTGCAGGGAGTATTTTAGGTCTTGCCTCGGCTCTGACGGTTGAGGGATGCTTTTAGTGTCATCACCCATTTTGGGCGAATCCCGAGCTGTTGGTGACTCAGGGACGTCCACCTGATTGAACAAAAGGATAAGGCGAGATGCACCTGGAATGAAGTCTTGCAAGGTCGGCAGTGGAGGAAGGGGCTTAAGGAATTCTTCCTCGACTGGTGGCTAAGGGATGGGATTCCTTCAGCTGACTGACCTCGGTGCTCGTCGTCTCCTTCTAGACCCCTGAGGAAGTGTTTGGTCTGCCTCATCGAGTTGGTGAGTAGTCCTAGCCTGGTGGACTGCCTCATGCTTTAAGGATTTGAATATACTTCGCCCATGGTAGACTTCCTAGGGCTGAGAAGTCGAGGGCTCTGAAGGGTCCAGTGTATGCTCATAAGGGACCTGCAGCGGAGTCTCTTCTTGGACGAGAGTGATGGCTTGGAAGTGCTCAGGGAGAACGACGCAGATGATGTGGCCTTCTTGTACCTTCCGAGTGACTATAACTTCGAACCCAGAACATTCTTTCAGCTCGTGGCCCCATACTTGGTGATATGGGTGCCAGAGGTTTTCCATACCCTGGGCAAGGCGTTTAGGCTGCGTGGCGGGATTGGGATTGATGAGACCTTGCTTGAGCATTGCCTCGAAGAGGGCCCATAGAGGGTCTGGCTCAGTGCTTCCCGGGACTTGCGTCGAGGGTTCTTCTTGCACTGGTGGAAGAGGGACTTGGGCGCCCTTCTAGGTTACCATGAGCTTCCTGGCATTGCTGCATTTTCTTTGCCAAGAATTCGTGGAAGCTAGTGCATTCGCTCACGCCATGGCCTCGTATCAGGTGATACGAGCGCCAAAGATTCTCATATCTTGGAGGCAGGAACTTAGCCTGCCTTGTCGGCTTCGGCGTGATGTGTCCCTCCTCGAGCATTACGAAGAATAGTGCATGGAGGATAGCGGGTGCCCCCTCATCCTCATTGATCGTGACTATGTGGGAGGCCTCAATTACCCCGAACACTTTCTTTAACTCTTCAAGCTTTATTTAACGCTTATTAATAAGGGCTTCGATAGTGTCGTTGAGCTTATAGTAGTCATGAGTGGGGTGGCCTACTGTCCTATGATAGGCGCAGTACCTCTCATTCATCTCCTGCCCAGCCGGCTCTAGGGTGTTGAACTCTAGCAGCTAGATCATGTTCTATTCTAGCAGCAGTCAAAGCAGTGCAAGAGTCCACTCCTTGTCGAAGGGGTAAACCTTATTTTAGTCCTGGATCCATAAGTCACTTCGACAAGCATTTTAGGAGGCAGGACCTTATTGTAGGACTGTTGTTTGCCCCCGACCTAGGGCATTTGTGCCTTGGAGAGGTCCAAGGTTTGAGGGATGGCATTCTTGGTGTTAGTCATGGTGACGGTCGTACTGATCACCGCCTTTTGCTGGTTGCCCCAACTGTTGGAGCGAAAATTCAAACAGGAGGGTTGTTGATGAGATCTGCCATGGTGCTTGGATAGACCCTCTATACGAACTGCTTTGGAGATGAGCTCTGACATGGAGGGCAGATCAGAGGCCTCGATATGTAGGGTGATCTCGGGAAGCATGTTCCGTAGACAGGTTTGGACAACTTATTTTTCGGTCATGGGGGTGGCATGAAAGGTTGCCAGCTCTCTCCATCGAGCGATGAACTTATCAACTGGCTCACCAGGGTCTTGAGTTAGAGTAAGGAGCTCGATGGTCACTACGTTCCTTTGGACTTCGTAGAAGCCTTGGTAAACAACTGCTCCATTTTCTGCCAGGTGTGCATCGAGTTTGGAGGCAGCCAAGCATACCACTTGAAGGCTGGCCCTTCGAGAATCTTGACGAACTGACGAAGGAGGAGTTGCCCGTCAGTCGTCATCTCTCTGCAGGCCACTTGGAAGTGGGCGGTATGTTGGTGAGGAGACGTAGTATTATTAAACAGGGGGAGTTTCCCTTTTTGATAGTTTGGGAGAAATGACACTTAGTCAATGTACGAAGGGTACGGTTTTTGGTAGAGCGGCACCTCTTGCATGCCTGAGAACTTTTTCTTGAGGCTATGGGTGACCATGGCATCTATATCGATCTGGGAACCCTCAAGATGCAGAGCTGTCTTGGGAGACTGGTGGGAGAGTTTGCCTGTGAATTGTGTCTTCACCAGACGGGGAATCAGTCTTGTGGTTAGAAGAAGGGGACCTGGAGGCTTCTAGGCATTCCATCTTTTTGAGGATGGACTGCACCATTACCTCAAACCTATTCATCCTTTCCTCTTAGGAGTCGTCATGCTCATTGATCACCATGACACTCACCGTTTCTTCTGGAGGGTCAGAGCCAGGTGGAGCAGTAGACTGTCGAGGTTGGCGAGTCGTATGTGGCAAATCAGTCTGCAGAGGCTCAGCATGCCCCGACTAGACTCGAGCCTTGTATGTTGATCTTATGAGGAACGATTCTCGACGATCTTGGGATCGTGGCTGCTTGGCAGTAATGACCCAGCAATACTCTTGGACTCGCTCAGGTTCTGGAGTTTGGAGAGGGAAAAAGGGATTACGAGACAGGAGGTCTCCAAGAGTAGTGACCTCAACTGCCTTGAAAGCCTCTCTAGTCATGATTTGCAGGTCTCTCTTCTGCTTAATCCTGAGGCTGTTGTGGACTTCACCTCAGAACTGGGCCTAAGGTTTAGACTGCCTCTCTTTTCTTAAACATGCGAGGGCTGTGTCTATTACTTGGAGTAGGGAGTGGGGCCCAAGGACAGGAGGCAACCTGGACTTCTGCTTTGGACGCTGGAGGCTTCTATCAGACATCAGGCCGCTGCTCCGAGTCCCTTTGTGAGGCCCGAATGTGCAGCTGACCTGAGGCTGGCTCAAGATGGTACTCTTAAGAAAAACCTTTGAGTACTAGGTCTTGAAGTGCTTGCTTGGTGAAGGAAGAGCAGCATAAGAAGGAGCTGGTTCATGACTCCACCTGAATCAGGAGCGAGGAGGAACTTGCAAAGTTGGTGCGTATGCACCTTTAGGGTTAGCCGTTCGAGTGACTTGGAAGTCAACCAGGGCTCGTTCAACAGGTTTGACCTTGAAAGGTCGAGACCCACGAGCTTATGTCTGTGAGGGACGAGATATGAACCTATCTCTCACAAGGTGAAGCTGTGTGTGGTGAGAAGGAGGACGAAGCAGTCAACCCTCTGGTGCTCGAGCTGTGGGATGCATGGCGCGCGCAGGGTTCGACCCAAGAAGGCCTAACCTTGAATGTGAGTTTGAGGAAGCGTGAAAGTTGGCCCGAGGTGTGGCTCGAGCGGATGGACCATGACCCTTTAGGTGGAGACCTCAGGATCTCCGCCTTTGTGTGCCGAGCCTCCAGGTGTAAAGGTTCAGGGTAGTTAAGGAGTTCAAGGGGTAGCCTTATAGTGACCCTCAGAAGAGATGGCAACCTGCTTACCTCTCATGAGGGTGGATAGGGCAGCCTTTCGTTGTATCTCAGCAATATGACTGGTAAGAGATTTGCCAGTAGCAGGGTGGGTGTTGTGTGCGGTAGTAGATGTGCTACCAATGCAAGGGGCCTTGATGGAGAGTCCACCAAGGCAAGAAAGCGGGGAAGCAGGGACTTTTAAGCCCCCTCTCATACCAATCTAGGAGAAAACCTGAGAGTCGGACTGTGAATCCTAACTCAGAAGGATTGTAGGGAAGGAAGCATGAGCAACCTGCTTCCCTGGGACAGTCACGAGTGCAAAGATAAGAAAGTCTCCGACTCGGATGAAAGGGTTGAATAACCCAGGTGCCATAGAAAGTAGTGTAGAAAGTGAAAGAAGATACTGATCAAACAAGAGTGAACCGACGAAGGGAAAATAAGTCCTCAGAGGAGTCGCCAAGCTGGTTAGATGCCTCGATCTAGCCTCCCCGGATCTAGGTGATAGGGTGACAATATCTCAGGTTTGGAAAACCCAAGACTTGAGATCGCTCTCTCGGGTACCTTGTTTAAGAACAAGGGCAGGTATCCAACGACGAAAAGCCCCTCAGCTGCTTTAGCTAGTTCGGAATCGCCTCCCTCGACCTACAATCTCCTTGTTTTTCTGCACAACACTACTATGGTTAATTTGCAAGAAAAGTGGGCCGAAGGGCCCACCTTTTTCTTAGGGCAATGAACTTTCGTGTGGCTAGGAACGTGAGGGGTTAGAGTAATAAAATGGAAGGTTCGAACAAAGGCCAAAGAGAGAAGAAAACTTGATGAAGGGACGAGACTAGCTTGATAACCGAACAGTGACCGACTCGAAGTGATAGTAAGGCGGGCATGGTACTCAGGACCACGACGACGACAATACTACTTGAAACTGAGGCCGATATGGCAGTGATAGGCTAGGTCAACCCTCGATTAAGTGAGAAAAGGAGAGAATGGAGAGAAGGCACGAGATGGTGAAGCGATAGGGTCTTGTTGGCGCTAGGCGTTGCCACCCACGACTATGGAGTAGCAGTGCCATGGCCCTTGGACGGCGTTAGACACTACAGCTCACGGCTTGAGTGGGAAAAGGGAACTACAGACGATGCCAAGCATCGTCGTTGGCAACACAAGAAGGCAGCGCGCCTCTGCATGTGCGGCAATATCTTCTTGTGAAGCACGCGACAATAGCCCTTGGTGAAGCATGCGGCGATAGTTCTCATGAGGCCGACGACGATAGGCGTGGGACGCATGAGGAACGACGATGAGCACCAAACACACGAAGGAGGCTCACAGACAGCTATGGGCACCAAGCATGTGAAGGAGGCTCGTGAACGGCAATAGGCACCATGCACGCAAAGGAAGCTCGCGGATGGCGATAGGTATTGTCGAGACCTCTCGCGGATGGCGATAGGTATTGTCGAGACCTCTTGCGAGTGGCGATAGGCATCGCCGTCTGTGATAGACACGCAACAAGGGGAGTCCCTTGCAGGCGGTGATGAGTTTCACCGTCTGCGCTCTTCACTGAGGTGTCGAGGGTACGTCTGCGGACTATGGTGAGCAGCGCCGTCTGCAAACCTCGCTAGGGGACAGAGATGGACAAACAGAAGGAGAAGGAGGCTCGCGCATGGCACTGTCATTGCCATGCGCGACCTGTGAGACCACAGGAGAGGCATGCATGGCACTGCCACTGCTGTGCATGGCCTCTGAGGAGAGCTCAGACAGAGAAGAGGAAGAAGAAGGAGAGGAAGAGAGAGAATAAGAAAAGAAAAAGAAGAGAGAGAATATTTACCTTGAGCCAAGGGGTACCGGTTCAATAGTTTCTCTCTCCTTACTCTCTCTCTCCCAACGTGACCCAACAATGAGAAGAAAGAGAAACTTTATTAAGTAAAAACTCTCTCTTTTGTGAAGAGTTGAAGCCCCTTTTATGTACAATGATGGTAAGGTATATAAAAAACATGGGTGGATGATCAAAAGTAACCGTAAATGTTGGAAATTAATATTAAAATGAATTAAAAAAAAAAGAAAATAAAATGCAAAATGACATATTTGCCCCTTCCTAACAAGTTGTGGAATTTCATAACAGTCCCTGTGTTGCCTTAGAACGTGCATGATTTTTCGTGGATGATCTGGGGTCGTTCTGATGCCCGGTTGATCGAGAGATGATTATTTTCTTGTAGGGCTCGGCATGGCAATCGATTTGATACCAACTTCAAGCCATGGATCGTGTTTTTAGGGCACGATCATGTAACTTGAAATTTGAACGAATCTTAAAACTTTGGATCGATTGTGTGCTCGTTCCTTGATGTTTTTCTGTGACTTCTTCATTGGATCACACTAAGCATGCCGTCATGATCGCGGGGCAATAAACGCAGCTCGATTCCGTGCCCGGATGAAGATTTTGCAACTTTGAATTTTGGCAGAAATCTGGAATTCCGGTGACGGAATTTGCAGTCACTTCGTCGGCTTCGTGTGCAGAATCCGACCGTTCATCATGTACGGGGTTCGGGTCAGAGATAGCCGGAGACCTTATGCATGCAATGGAATTGGGTTTGCATTGATCAGGCTCAGGAGTCGTGTAATTTGGCCGCTCGAGTGAGGGGCAACGTTGCTAATTTTCCTGCATTTTCTTCACGAAACAACAATTTCTGTCTAACTTTTCTACACGCTAGAGCGTCGTCGCGAGGCGTGCCACATATCGAAACGCTTGTCTCAATGAGATGAACACGCTCCAACAAGTTTGAACACAATCTGATCTCGGACGAGGGAGATATGAGCGTCACAAGTCACTGTTCGTGACTGCCCCTATAATGGAGCCTAGTTGCAGGCACATGAATAGCGTGCGTCTCCCCAGGTTTTGCTCTTTTACCTACAACTTCTTCCTGGAATGTCCGTTTAAGTTAAAATTTGACCCCTGAGGGTTTTTAACCGTATCGGATCCAATAGCAGTGGTCCCACAACGAATTGAGACATTGAAAATATAGCTCTAGTTATAGGATCCATTTCAGGGTGCTAGAGCCTGATTCTGTAGGAACTGTTCTTAGTCTGCATTGCCTTAGACATGTTAGATTGTGACGAAACTTGGCAAGAGGCTTTTGAGAGCTCTTATGAAAATCTTGACTAGTTCTGGGGTTATTCTGAGACTGTCAGAATTTTCACTGTTTGCTAGGCTTTTATTGAGTGAGGACCCCAGAATGATGAAAAATATCTTCCAACAGTTAGCAAATGTGGTACCAGTTAAAAAGAAGAATGGACAGACTGTATTGATTTTAGAGACCTGAATGCAGCATGTCCAAAAGATTATTTCCCACTTCCCATTACTGAAATGCTTATCAACTCAACCACCAATTGTCAGGCCCTTTCCTTCATGGGTGGTTATTCAGGGTATAACTCAATTTTGTATAAATAAAAATATTTTCACGGGAAACAAACGTGCCCTTAATTTCACAAGACAGAGAAAAATTTCTTTTGTTTTCTGGAACGAAATTGACTAGATGATCTAAAAATAGATAAATGAAATGTGAACATGTGAAGTTGTGTTTGGCACCATTGAGCTGATTATATTTTCACCATATAAAATTAATATTGCTATCAACTTTCAATTCTCACTTTGTTTTTTTTGAGAAAGTTTTCTATATGCCACTAAGTATAGGAAATTTATATATGGCATTCCTCTCTCAATCGTCCCATCTGAATACACAGTTGAGATGATCTAATCACAAGGTCACGCCTAAAAAATATTTTTTAAAAAAACTTTTGACAAAACTATATTGACACCAAATTTTAGGCATCCCATCCTCTCATAGAGTCACACCCACAAAAAATATTAAAAAATATTTTGAAAATAAAAAATAACCAAAATACACCTAAGTTCTAGGGGTATTTGATCAGTTTATTTTTATAATTTTTTTAAAACATTTTTTATAAGTACGCCTTAATGAAATGATGACACACCAAATTCCATATTTATATTTCACATAAAAATTAAAATAAAACACTCTAAGATGTCATATCTATATCAAACAGTGAGAAATTCACTAATAACATTGTTACTGAAACTGCTCCAGCCATTCATTTAGAGACCATACGGCTATGAGAGAGTGGCATATATGTTTCACAAATTTAGCCTTTTCATTCACTTAATGTAACCGCTGTACATTGATGCCGGTCCTTCCTCTTATTTGTAACCTTGATTTCCTAACTTGGGACCAGTATTCGCAAAATCGAACTAGAATGGTTAACCGGACATGGGGCTGAGAGCAGTTTGAACCGGAACCAGACTAACCGGAGCGGTTAATCGGACTAATAAGTCAAGTAGATTTTTCTTTTTTTTTAAAAAAAAGGGTAAAAAACCCCAAAAAATAAAAATAAAAATAGAAAAACTTTGATTAAGTGTATAATATCTTATTACATACATTTATCTTACAAAAAAAATCCCAAGCAGGTGTTTCCTAGATTAAGATATTCTTTGAAGATATTTTTGTCATGTAACATCTTCTTCCAAGAATTAACATATTCATCCCAAACCTTACATGAAAACCTTTCTAGTTTCTTTTGTACAAAAATCGCTCACATTAGGAATGAAAGTTTATGCACTTTTTTGTAAATAACAAAAGTAGCTTCATGCTATTCACTCAAATAACAATGCCAACTAATTAAGACAAGAAACAGAAAGGACCTCTTCCATATAGTTAGATAATGTATAATTCATACGATACTTTTTCTATGAAGTTAAATAAGGCATACTTCACAAAAAGTACATCTCATGATACGCAAGAAAATGAGAAATCAATGTACAACACACTGATATGTTCTATTGTTCTTATATATTCTTATATGCATCTACCATTTCCATATCAGTGTATTGCGCATTGATTTTATCAAAAAATAAGAAAAATAGAACAAATAATTTTACAAAAGATAATTTTACTAAGCAAAATTGAAAAACACTTACCATATTTATTATAAAACATAGTTTTATTAAAAAACCATAATTTTATCAAAAAATAATTTTGTTAAGCAAAATGGAAAAACAATTCCCATATTCATCATAAAACACAATTTTATTAAAAAACCGTAATTTTATCAAAAAAATAATTTTTTAAGCAAAATAGAAAAACACTTCCCATATTCATCAAAAAACATAATTTTTATTAAAAACATAATTTTATTATAAAGATAATTTATTAAGCAATATAGAAAAAACTTCACATATTGATCAAACCTAATAATTTTATTAAGCAAAATGAATTTTTTTTAGAAAAACCAATTTATCAAAAACCTCTAAACTCGAGCAACATTTCAAGCAAGAAACGACCGTCAATATTTTGATAATCGAACAAATCAACACACATGCATTGTAAAGGCTTCGGTCGTCTTTCAAATGCACCAAATCTCATAAAAAATGATTCGGTATTTTGGATTTGATTAATAAAAATGGCAGACATTTCAAATCTATGAAATTTTCATGACCTCGTGGAAAAACAAATTCACTAAAAAAAAATTACTCAATCATAAATAACATACTAATTTTATTTGAGATATGAAGCCTCAATGATCGAAATCCTCAACTCAATTTGGTAAAAACAATCAATAAATGGATAAAACATATGTGTTTTTGGATCAAACACAGGTTCTCTGAGTAGCGGCTTTTTGGGCAAAAATCAACCCTTGATTTTTGGTTTTTTTGAACAAATTAATACTTGAATCTAGTATATACTTCAAATAGCAATCAAACCCCTCAAATTTCTTCAAGAACCATTAGGTATTGAGGAGATTATTGAAAGAATGGTGAAAATTTTCAAAAACCTAAAAAATCTGTCATTTCAATACAAGAAAGTCTTTTTCTTTCCTACTACAAAAAATGTGAAAAATTGGATTCCCAGTTTTCCTACTACATATAATGACTCCTATTTCAAAATAACACCATTATTTACTAAAAAACACCGTTATATCGGTGAAACGTTCGATTAGCTGAAAACCGGCCGGTTTGACAAGAACATGACCGGTACGACCCCTTACTTATCAGTTTTGGACTCGAATTTTGTTTGAGAGATAGGTTAGACTACTAGTACTACTAAACCGGATCTAATTAGACTCGAAACTCTACCTGTTCTGATTCAAACAGGTCGGTTTTGCGATCAATGCTTGGGACCTTGTAAACGCACCGTCTTAAAAGAAGAATGGTAAGTAATGGAGCGCGTGGTCCATATGAGAGGGGGTGCGGGCCCACTGTTGTGGTTTGGATGGAACCGCTATGCGTCGGTTTCGCGCGCACGCATGCTTAATGAGGGCCTTCCTAGTTCCTAGTGCGAGAAAATAAAAAGAGTGCAGTTTGTATACAACCTAAGCTCTAAACAATCAAAATAAAATGCACTTTTAAATAGTGTTGAGAAATATAGTTTCAATACTGAAAATATTTGTGATAGCCTTAAAGCACGTTTTTAATGTTAATTATAAAATTTAAAGCTTAAAAAACAGTGCAGATGAACAATTCCATAAAAGTTGAAATCTTGAAAATTAACGGTCCAAAAAATCATTACAAGATGCCTACTTCGAAAACTTGAAACTCAATTTTTTCTCATGTTCATACATCTTGACGTCGAGATAATCAATTTGAAGATATTTGAGAATCAAAACTAACATTTTCTGAGGAAAATTTTGAGGTGGGCTCTTATTTAATTGTTTAGAGCCTCGGCTCTATATAAAATTTGCCCTTTTCTCTCTCTCTTTTTCTCTCCCCTCGCCACATCATTAATTCTCTCTCCACTCTTGTCTTTAGTGTCCCCTCTCTCTCCCTTTCTCATCTCTTTTCCTTTATCAGCACATCTTCTCTCTCACCTTTCCCTCATGTCTCCATTTTCTCATTTTATCTAATAAATTCTACCCCTCTTTCTCTCACCTTTCCCCTTTATCTCTCTCTTCCTGTTCTAATTTTCAATCTAATTTCCCTCTTCCTCCTCTCTAAAAAAATCATCCTCTTTTTCTCTCTCTAGAAATATCATCCACTCCCAACTTTTCAAAAACTCTCCAAAGTCCAAACCCAGGCGTAATTAGAATAAAGAAAAAGGGGCGCTTTGTCACCCGTTTATTTCAGCAGCTGCGGCGAAAAGGGTCTGAACATCGATCTCATCTGCCCCTTTTCTCTGTATATCGCCCCTTCTCTCTCTCTAAAGACTTATAAACGTGGATTACGCATTCACCGTTTTCAATTCAACGGATTGCTTGTAATTCGGTTCTGTAATTCTTCAATAAGAGAGAGAGGAATTGGAATTTTCCGCGTTTCACTTTTGAAGCTGAGAATATTCCATGTTACAGAGAGAGAGAAGGGGATTTGAAAGAGAGAGAGAGGGAGAGAATTGAATTGATTTAAAATAAAGGTTGATTGATCCTTAGGGCATTGTATGTCTCATTGTTTGGGGTAATTTGGTTGGGTTTTAATGGAATGTGGTGGTGTTGGTGAAGAAGAAGGAAAGAAGAGTAGTGTTGCTGGGGATGCGGCTTCTTCTCTCTCGTCTCCGATGCCACAGAATTGGCAGCCCCACCACCAAAATGCCGTTTCTCTCTCTTCACCCATCAACCATCTCCAAGGTGAATCCTTTCTTCTTCTTTTTTTAATTCTTCTCTCTGGATCTGCTTTTGCCTTAAATTGGATTGCTCCTGCAATTTTTGTTTGAGAACCGAATTGGTATCCTTTTGCCCCATGATAATTTTTTCCATTATTTGGCATTGCATGGTTAAATTTTGAGAATTTGCTTGATTCACATTGTTTACTCATTTTCTTAAAAGATTTTCTCTAACGAAACATCAACCCTTCTGATTTTCCACTCTTAAATTTGTAGATGAAGCTCTTAGAGCACGGTTTGCATGCTTATATTGAAATAGCATGTCCCATTCTTTGCTTTTTGTTTATTGGGTTTGCCAAAAATTGATTTGGTTCAGTCTTATATTTGAGGTAAGCAGTTATTGATTCATGGAAGAATTTGCTAGGCTGTGACTTAGATTGAAAATGGATTATCTCTGTTTTCTTACATACTTGATACTTCTTGTAGGGCGTGGTTTGCATACTTCTCTTGGCATGGTCTTGTTCATTGCATTTTTGTTTAATTAGATTTAATTTCAGTCTCACATATGCGGTAAAGAGTTATTCATGGAAGATTTGTTAGACTATGATTTAGATTGAAATATATTACCTATGCTTCTATGTAATTGGGTGCCATACTTTGAGACTGCAGAAGCACTATGGAACCTTAGAATTCAGGGCCATGATAGTCAGGAAAGAGCGAACACTCCTTATCCTGAGAGACCAGGACAACCTGATTGTGTATACTATTTAAGGACAGGGATGTGCGGCTATGGGAGCAATTGCCGTTTCAATCATCCTCCTGACCCAAGGCAGGTAAGAAATCCACTGAAACACTCTCCCTGAACAATGTTAGTTATTAGAAAATATAACTTTCTTATCTAAGTTCAATTGTATAACGAATCTTAGTCTCTCTCTCTCTAGGTTGTGCTGTACAGAGGAGAGCTCCCTGAGAGAGATGGCCAGCCGGATTGCCAGGTATTTGGGTTTCAGTTGTGAATCTTGGAGTTTACTTCTAGTTGTCTCTTCACTGGTTTTGCAGCTTTGTTTTCTTTTCAATGGATGGCTTTCTATTTAGATCATGGGATTGCTATAAATTTTCTATTTGGGCATTCTAAAAGTTGTGCTAGTCATTTGTTTTTAATTCATTTTTGCATGCCATATTCTTGACATTACCAAGCCAAAAAAGAAAAAAAAAAAAGGCAAAAAAGATATGCATGATATTTGAAATGTACGGATGTCAGTGGCCTGGCCTGCAATATGATTTATCAGACTAGAACATGCAGTGGCATTGGAAGCAAGTGTTTTGTATTATTTTTGTCTTAGATAGTTACCTCACTAGTGGTATTCTTGATGCACAGTTTGAGAGTTTCATCAAGCCCCTTATGTTGTATACTTTGTATTCTTGAAATAATTTGCAGTATTGTCATTGACTTCATAACTTTTAGCTCCCAATATTATGATTTGCTAAAAGACTTCTATCCTCGAGCATATCCATTTCCTCAAACGCATTGTTGGGTTTTTTACAGAATCTATGGGGTTTGGAATTGCAATCAAGCTTCTCTATTGAAACACTAAAGTTGTCTTACATTTCCAGACTGTAGAATGCATTATTTGGTACCCATTGTCCTGTACCCATGCTTATGATGAGACATTTAAATGTTTGCAATTTGGGTTTCATATTTTGTGAAGAAGAAACTCCAAGCGTGGCTGTTTCGTGGATTTTGGCTTCCCCATTAAACAGCTATTTCATAAGAGTTGCAAAATGATTGTTGTGCAGAGCAAATTTTGCCAAGGAAAACTTTCCTTTTCATTCACTTTGAGACAGATTACCTCTCTTGTTTGCCTGGCCCGACTTATGTTACCACTTCAATGCTTAGGTTGATCCATTCAGACTTTTGAACATGCTTTCTGAACTTCAATATTGGAACACATTCAGCAGTATGCTTACTAGACTGCAAAAGTGTGCTTCAGAGTTAGAAGAGCATTTTTGAATTAGGTCTATCTATTGTCTTGTGACATTCTTCCAGGTTGGGGTTTTTCAAAATAAAAGAAACAAATGGGCCTGTACTGAAATCTATTTGTTGTTAACTGAGCAGTATTTCTTAAAGACTGGAACTTGCAAATTTGGGCCAACATGTAAATATCATCATCCAAGTGACAGGCATGAATCAGGACCTGTTCCACTGAACGTCTCTGGTCTTCCCGTGCGCCAGGTTCCCTTCCCATTTTTATTTGCCAATTTTTCCTCAAGAACTTTTCTTTCCCCATATATTTCATGAAATTAAGAAGTAGTCATGGTGTTTTCTTATTAGAAATGCTTGACTCTTAGCTTCATATGAAGAAATGATGTTCCTTGCAGGGTGAGAAAGCCTGTGCATATTACTTGAGAACTGGTTCATGTAAGTTTGGAGTTGCCTGCAAGTTCAATCACCCCCAACCTGCTGCACTTTCACCTGTTTTGGCAGTTACAGGATCCTCAGGCTATGGATCTGCAGGTTCATCTCTGTCTTTGCCATCAGGTCCGCCACCATATGTGGGTGGACTTTCGGCATGGACTTTGCCAAGGGGACCATATGTTTCCAGTCCTCGTTTACAAGGCTCACCAACTTATATGCCTATAATTCTGTCTCCTTCACAAGGGATGATATCTTCACCACAGGGTTGGAGCTCATACCCTGTGAGTTCTGATACTTCCAACTCGTAACGTATCTTACAAAATGTATGCATTGTATTGATCTTTCACTCTCTCTCCTTCTCTCTCTCTTCTCTCTCTCTCTCTTCTCTCTCTCACTCACTCTCACTCTCACTCTCACGCTCACTCTCACTTCACTCTCACTCTCACTCTCACTCTCACTTCACTCTTACTCTCACTCGCACTCACACACACACATACACACACATTTATTTTTTACATTGCTGCTTGAGGTCCTCTGTATAGGTCATATGTGCACCTTGTGGTGAAATTGTTCCTGCTTTCATAATAAAAAACTCCCTCTTGTGATACATCATACCCTTATCTAAAATTGGAATGTTAAAGGGTTTGACTGTGCATGGAATCTATATTATAGAAAAGAATCCAGAAACTTTATATCTTATAGTTTCGTGTTACTTGTTGGGTGTGCTAGCTTCCTAAATTACAACTAAGTGGTAGACTCCTCCAAATGTTCTGGATTCATGTTCATGTTTTTTTGATACATGCTCATGGATCTTGGGAGGATTTCTTTTAAAAGATTTTAGGTTGCTCTAAGTTTTCATATTTCAAGAATTGTACCATATTCATGTGAAGTAGGACATGTTAGACAATAAAGACAGCCCTGAAGTAAGAGCTAGATTTAATGGAGGACCCCTATAACATTTTTCTCTATTCTGCTGATGACCTCTGGAACGCTGTGGTCTAGTTTAAACGGTTCAGTGGTCAATGGATATCTTGCACAGTAATGTGCCTTGTTTTCTGTGAAATTTGATCATTATAACTTTCTTACACTAACTTTTCCTCATGCCCTTGAATTCTGGTTTTCCAAGATCCTGTTATGGTAGTGGCTCCTCTTGAAGCTAATTTGAGATTCAAAACATTTTTTGTATTGATTGGTTACTGAGAAGCTGTTTTGGCCTTGAGGGACTGCGTGAGATAATAAATACCATGAGTGCAAGGATGGAATTTTTTTTTTCCATGGCGAAATTGACGTTTTACAGTCTGTATTGGTATCTTTGTTTTCTGTCTAGATAAGTGTTGGTTAGATATCTTTTAGTTTCTGGATATTGTTACTTGAGTGGTTTTGGGGAATGGCACACAACAATAGAGCTGATAATGAAATGTGAACATAATTGCTGATTTTGAAATTCCATTTTGCTGTGACAAACCTTAATCATACATTACCACATGTTTGTGTGTGTGTGACTCAGTGACTCTATGTTTTTGGCAAATCATCTAGACTGGTCTAAACTTAATTTAAAGCATTCTAATAGTTTATTCATGGGAAATCATCTATGTGGTAAATAGATGATTGCTACGGTTCTACTTCTGAATACTCATCAACCAAGAGAATTGTATCTGTGTTTTTGGAAATATCGTTCTAAGTTTATATGTTGAACATTAATATATTTATTTATTTAGAAAATGTTTATTTTGATTGATGTGTTGAACATTTAGTTTGTAATAAGAATACACTAATTTCTTGAAGTTCCTTTCCATCCAACATGACATCCTCTATTGCATTAATACGATCAAAACTTAACAAGTGCTAAAATGCATTACTGTATTGCAAGAATGGAAATTTTCTCTAGTGCTATCAGTACCTATTGGAGATTGAACTGGGGAGGGGTCTCGTCTGGTCTAAATCGGTTGGACTGGCTTTAAAACATAAAGAAAAGAGATTCCAAAATCTTTAAAAATTAATTCTTGACAAATCTGACTGGCTCATCACTGCCTTTACTAGCTTTCACCATTTCAGTTGTAAGATAGCATTGGACTGGTTCTAGGCCTGGTCCCCAAATCAACTGTTCAGACCAGCCGCCCAGGTCCAATCCTTGTTACAGTAATATGTACAACCTTCCTCTCACTGGTTCCAAACATGACCTTTTTAGGCTACATGACATGTGCAACCTCCTTCTCTCTTGGTTCCTTTAACTTTTTCTTCCTTTGTTGCAATTGTGAGACATCTTTCAGAAACTTTTAGGCATACCATGAAGCATCCTTCGAGCCTTTTTTTTAGTGTCCCACCGAGTTTGTAAAGTAGAGAAGGAAGAACTTGGTGCTCTTAATGTATCTTACTTGCGATCATCCTCTCTGTTGGAAAAGAGGCAATGAAATGAAAGTGTCTATAAATCATTACCAAAGCAAATATGTTGGTAGATTGGTGGGCTTCACATTTCTAGCTATTGATTATTAGTGGCTGATGACTAAGAAGATAAGTGCATGTACTATTGGAGCCATGTCTACAGTTTGTAAGTGGCTTTATATAGGAAAAAATACTTTTCTTTTGGGCAACTTGCATATGGCCTACATGCAACCCTCTGTAGATTCTTACTTTCGGATACATTTTGGTTTGCAGAACCGGAAGTCCTTTTTTTTTCCCTTCTTCAAAATGTCCTTTTTTTTTTGGTTTGTCACGTTCGTGAGTCTGTGTGGTCTTTAAAACAATAATCAACCATAGCTTGAGAGATAAAAATGTGGGTTCTCCAATCAGGTGTTCTCAGAGTATACACTATTTGTTGATCATTCATATAGGAGTGACTCGTCGTCTGTATCATTGTGTTTTGTTTTTGCATCTAGTGATGATTAGATCCAGACCTTTGGTTCATTGTAAATGCCCATGCCATCCTAAGGATCTGGGTGTTGACATTACTTGGCCTTTAGTGGTGTATTTTAATTCTATCTTGGAACAAATGTGCACAAGATTATCATTCTGCATCTCTTATTGTAAACAACAAAGCAATGGATACTCTAATTGAGTTAAATGCAAGATTTTCTTCTTAGATGGGAAATTCACTAGAGGTTACAACCTATTATAATTTTGATATCCAATGGTTTATTAATGGTTTTATATATTTATTTCATCATTGGTTTCTTTGAAATGTAAGAAGCTAGATACTTCTTCCGAAAACTAATACTAAATGAGAACACAGATCAATGTCTATGACATGCAGCCGATGATTTGACTTTGAGTACCAATAGTGGGTATTTGTGTCCATATGAAACATATAGAGATGCTTAAGTTGTTTCTAATCCGAATGGATGACCTGCAATGGGATTACTTTGCTTGATCACTACTGAAGGATATTGTATGTACTTCTATCTTCTTGAACTCCTTTCCATGGTGAGTTGGTGATATTGCTCGTGTTATTCACATGGCTTCTAGTCCAGTTTTTCGTGAAGGGATGGAGCATTGTGTGAATTTGATTATCATTTCACTGGAAATAAGATGTTGATGAGGGTTCTAACACCATACAGCAATACAAAAGTTAACTTTCATCAAAAAAAAAAAGAAGATGTTGATGAGGGTTATGACTCTTGCTTATGTTTAATCATGTGACCAAATCATATAATTATTTTGCTGAAGCTGCTGTTTATTATTGGTTCTTAGTGGGCAAACTTTCCTTCTTAATGTTATTCATCCAAGTTGCATTGAGGAAGGGGCATTTGAATCTCTCTTTTATGGATAACATTCAGAATCTGTCATTTTGTACCCGAGTACTTTAGTTGATTCTCCAAATTAAGTTGTATGTAAACTGTGTTAGCTCCCGTCACAGTTTAGTGAAATTATTTTTGCATTATCTCTAATTCTTATGGTAAACTCTATTCCTTATATTTTCCCATCGAGATCCTCTGCCTGATTTCAAGTTGTCTTTTCCATTTCTTATTAAGAGGGAGGGATTGGTCTTCATTGTGCATTCTCTAATTCTTGCATTAATATGTTCTTCCTTATCGTCTTCCTGTCGAGATTTAAGATACAAAGCTCTGCCTTATTGGAATTCTTCTTATCCTAGCTGAGAGTGCATATGGTTACGTCTGCACTTGAATTGCAATCTGCCCATTAAATTTATGGTAATGTGTCGATTGAGCAGTTACAAAGTGAGCACAATTCAATTACGCCGTTAGGAAGTCAGAAAATGGGTGACTGTTGGCATAAGTTCCTTTACACTTTGTACTCCAGATCAAGTGTGTGCTATGGGTGGCAATCCTTTGTTTTACTTTCACTAAGATCCCTTTTCACTAGTTACTCCTGTAGTGCACCTTCCTGTCATGCTAATGGCTGCTTTTGGCCAGCCTTGTCCCACGAAATAACAAACCAATTTATTGGCTTTGCTGATACCTAGCCAGGTGTGTATCCTGGATCTGATGTGCACTGCCAGTTTCTTTAGTCTTCTATCCTTATAGACATAGTTTCAAAAAGCGCTAGGCGGCACTCAGGCGGCCATGGGGGTCCGGGCCGCCTAGCGCCTAGATAGGTGTCTAGAACCTAGGGGGCCCAATTGAAAAAAAAAAAGAAAAAAAGATAGTCTAATTCTAATAATCCATAAGAATTTTGATAATCTATAAGACCATAATCCATAAGAATTTTAATAATAGATAAGACCATAATCCCAGTTGAAAAAAAAAAGGATAGAAGTCGAGAAGAGAATTTTGATAATCCATAAGACCAGAATCCATATTTTTATATAATATTAAAAGCCTAAAACAGTAAAACCATACAAGCACACGCTGATAGTCTGATACACTGTAGACTGTACACACAAAAGTTAGATAGTAGAACTAGAAACTAGAAACTAGAAACTAGAAACTAGAAACTAAAAATAAGAAAAAGAAAATATATAGAAATTCAAAAAATATATAGACTTACAGTCTAGGACACAATAGTCAACATTCAACAATCAACAGTCAATACTCAACAGTCAACAATCAATACTCAACAGTCAACAGTCAACACCAAGAGTCTGCAGTCAGCATCATCATCATTATCATCAGAAGGATTAGGGTAAGCATCATCATATGCATCAAATTCGAGGCCATCATAATCAGAGTCATCTCCTTCTTCAATATAACGCTTGTCTTCCTCTGTTTCTTCTAAATCGACATCTTCTTCCTCCTTTTCTACCACCCTTTTACTAGTATGGGCAGATGAGGCCCTAGGAGTCTTGGATGCTCTACCATTTTCTATCTTTTTGTGTTTCTATGAACTCAAATATTGTATAATCTCCTCTCTGGTAGCCTCAGGAACATTTTTACATGGGGCAACATCCCCTTTAATAATGGCAAGGTGTTTTTTAAACTGGTAAATGCTCCCATTAGTATCATTTACACAATAATTACATTTAATACGACTTTTATCATTCGGATTCGGGTAATAACCATACTTCCAACCCGGATCAACACTTCTAGAAGAACCTGGAGAAGATATTTCCATAGAACAAGACTCATTTTCATCATTTTCTGGTTCTTAAATTCAGAAATTGTCTAATCTCATCCCGAATAGCTTCAGGAACTTTTTTACAATAAGCAACATTCCCTTTAATTCCAGCAAGGTGTTTCTTGAATCGGTTAATACCCTGGATCACTTCTTCTAGAAGAAGCAGAAATAGATCTATTCAAATGACAAGGATTTTGTTCTTGTTTTTGTGTTACAGAACTCATATATTGCTTAATCACCTCTCTAATAGCTTCAAGAACATTTTTACAAGGGGCAACATCCCCTTTAATAAAGGCAAAATGTTTCTTAAACCGGTTTATGTCCCCATTTGTATCTTTTTTACAAGAATTGCATCTAATGCAATTTTTGTCATTTGGATTTGGGTTATATCCATATTTCCAACCCGAATCTCCACTTTGACTAGATCTTGAAGAAGACATCTCAAGATAAGCAAGCAATCTAAAAAATAAGAGAAATGATCTAATGCAACGGTTGTATAGTAGTATAATGCAACCACACCTCTAGAAAACCATATTTTTGGCATTAGTATGACCCCAAATTTTGCACACACATTCTCTTCATCCTCATAATAAATCCGGCAAAAAAAAAATTCAATTTGCACCCTAGATATGGTCAAAATTAGTACCCATCCAACAATGAATCTCGACCATCCATTTGGTGAATTTCAAGATCTAGGCCTTAACAAATTCAAAATCACTTTTTTCTTTTTTAGCATTATTAATCTAATGATGATAACGCCATGTAAAAATTTCGAGAATAAAAAAAATCATTCTGAGGCCTATATCTAACCATCTCAATAAAATGGACGACTTATATTAATTGGACTAGAATGAAAACTCTCTAGAGCATTTTTACAAAATTTTCTTTTTTGTGATTGTTCTTCAAAGTGAAAAGAGTGTACATTTAAAAATTCGTGTCAAACAAATGCCTTTAACATGGTTTTTGAAGATGGTTGCATTATCTACTATACAACCATTGCATGAAATCATTCCCCAAAAATAAAGTTTTGCACTTACTTTGATTGCTCGAACTCCAAACTCCCACCTCTGAGATGTTTTCAAGTGCTAAAATAATAAAAAACACCTTGTAATAGGATTATAAAACTCTAAAACTAAATCTAATACCTGGGTGATGTTTGGATCCATTTTTTGAAACTTTGAGAAACACTTCGATCCAATGCAAATCACAAAATTTAGTTTCTTAGAAGTTTCTCTCTCTAAAATGAGTTCTTGTGGGTTTAGGTTTTAAATGAACCTAAACCCCATCCTTAAAAGCCTTTATGTTTAAAAAAAAAAGCAATAGAAAAAAAAAAAAAAAATTCCCCCCCTAAGCTGGGCGTTGAGCGCGTCGCCTAGGCGGGTTCTGTACCGCCTAGGGACTGCCGCCTAGTTTGACTGGCTAGGTGCTGGGCGGTCCGCTTTTTTTAACACTGCTCATAGAAGAAAAGATTCTCCTCCCATGGTTTCTAGATTGTTGATTTAATAAGCATGCCCCATACTTAGTCCTTGTTTTGCGATGTTAGTAAGAGTCCGCCTTTTTTTTTCTTTTCTTTTTAGTAATATAATTTCTGTAGCATATTTCTATTTAGATGTTGCTGGCCTAATTAGTCATAGCTACGTTCACTATGGGAATTCATAGTCTTGCTTGACAAGTTTGGCTCATTTACTGAGTAATAATTGGGGAATTTGCTCATGTTCACCTTTATAAATAGAACAATACTTTGATTAAATGTATTTCTTTTATTTTAGATAAAGAATATGTTGGAACTTGCCTAAGTAGGAAAATTGCTTCAATTGTTGACCTTCCTGGCATAAAACCGAACTGATTTTATGATACGATCACGAGTTTCATATCCTAGTCGTCGCTTAATCAACAATTACTGAGCTAGGGAGGTCAACAATTGAGGCTATTTTCCTTTTTAGGCAATTGATTAAGAACTTTAGGGAGAAGAGAAAAGACCTCCACATGGTCTTTATTGATTTTAAAAAAGCATGCGATAGGGTACCTAGGGAGTTAATTTGTTGGGTGTTGGAAAATAAATGAGTATCTAGAGGATATATTGACATGGTGAAAGATATATGAGGGCATGTAAATTAGTGTGAGGACAACTAGTAGAGAGACAAGTGTGGTTTCAATGACAATAAGCCTACATCAGGGGTCAATATGTAGCCCATATCTCTTTGCTTATGGACGAATTAACTAAGCATCTACAAGATGAGCTACCATGGTGTACATTATTTGCAGATGACAGTTTTGATTGATGAGACTATAGACGACATTACTGTAAAGTTAGAAACTTTGAAGGGATACTCTAGAGTTAAAAGGTTTTAAAATTAGCCAGACTAAGACATAATATATGGAATGCAAGCTTAGTAATAATATAAATAAAAACAAAAACAAGGAATTAGTTACGATTGATGACCAAGAAGCACCTAAAAGAGATTATTTTTTATATCTTGGGTGATAATCCATGAGAATGGAGAGATTGAAGAAGATTTCGCGCATAGAATTAGAGTTAGGTAGATGAAATAGAGATATCCTTCCAAAGTCTTATGTGATAGTCGCATACCAATAAAATTGAAGGGAAGTTTCATAGGATGGCTGTAAGACCAACCATGTTGTATGGGATGGAATATTGGGCGGTCAAGGAACAATCATGGAGTGAATGTATCTAAGATGAGGATGTTGAGATGGATAAGTGGCATGGCAAGAAAGTTTAAAATTCGGAATAAATACATCTGAGGGAACTTAAGGGTGGCTCCAATAAGCAATAAGATGAGAGAAAGTAGACTTAGGTAGGCTGGCCATGTATAACATCGACCTAGAGCAACAATGGTTAGGAGGGGTGTCAAGTGGAAGTCTCTAAAAGAACAAGGGGAAGGCTCAAAAGGACATGGATGGAAGTAGTGAGAAGAGGTATGGTGACTTATGAACTGACTGAGGGTATGGCCCCTGATAAAGCAGAATGGCAGAACAAGATTCGTGTAGTCGACCTCAAATAGTTGGGATAAGGGGTGGATAATGATGATGATGATGATGACGACGACGACGACGACGACGACGACGACGACGATGACGACGACAACGACGACGACGATGACGAGTCACAGACACACACTTGAAAGCGTCAAACACATTTTTCAAGCCTCTAACACTTATTGGCAAACTTTTGCTTGCCATACTTGGCACCTCGTATGCTAGTTGAACATGCATACATATGCAATTGTTTCAATGAAAAACTGAGTAGGATAAGCAAACAAAGCAACCTTGCTAGCTGTTGATAGATCCCTAGAGTTCAGTAATCTCTCTATAATGAGAACTGATTGCTCATGGGCATCAACCTCTTTCTTCTAATTTATTTGGCGTAGAATGCAATAGAGGATACTCATTACAAAATGATTAGATGTGACCATTTTACGGTTAGATTTTGTGACAAGTGATATGATGCAATGCAGAGAACTCTCGATAATCTAATCCACCTGTCAACGACCTAAAATATTGCAGGTCGGTCTTGTGATCATCCAACTTATGAGCAGGGTCCCTGCATCTAGTGAAGCTTGAGGGGTTCAAATGGTCAGCTTCATAGGAAGAACTAAATGAAATCTGGATTTAGTTTTAACTACTTTTTCAAGTTTTAATAACATGCCTTTAAAGACTTAAATTTTTTTTTTGAACCTTCCAAGTGTCACAGGCACAAATAAGAGTCAAGCTTTGGATTATTTGCCTGAAAATGTATTGTAAGGGTACTTAAAATATGCTAGTGATACCATCACTAATTTGACATCATGAGAATGTAATTTCCCATTGAAGCAATGTTATTTTGCAAAATTTTGTATTGAAGTGAATTTTTGGGAAAGTTGCTTTTTCAGAATTTACGATAGTGATCGCATGCTTTGATTGTGAAATTCTGGAATGCAATTTTTCTTAATGACCTTTGGGTGAATTGTTGCAATTTCCCTTTTGACAGTTTTCACTTGTTAAGTGGATCTGTGAATTTACCTGTCAAACTTTTTCTGTAGCACATACTAAAAAAAAACAAAACAAAACATTTTTGGTAGTTGTGTGACAAATTTATTAGATCATGATATTCCTTGATACAGTGTTTTGAAACCTGCCTCCTGCCAGTTCAGGAGGGCCCCAAACTGTAAATGAATCTTCATATTCCTAATAGTGATTTGGGTGATTTTGTATTGGACTTGGGTGAGTCCAAGAGAATTAGGCGATGCCTCCAAGTCTCACGGGGTCTCTTACTTCCCTGTTTATGCAACCCTAGTTCGATTCACCCTTGAAAATTTTCTCCCAAGCATAATTTTGTGCTCTTAATAGAAATTCAGCCAAAAACAAACCCTTGAAATCTTGAATTTTTTATATTTGAATATCGTAATAGGGTTTGGCCGAAAATTTCATGGGCTTTGGATCAACTAGATAGTGAGTCAAGGAAAAAAATTACTTTTCAGCATTTATAATCTTTTTGTATTTTTCTTTTTGTTGATTTTCTTTTCTTATTTTTCCTATTCTTTTCCAGTATTCTTGAACCTTTTTCTTCAACTTGGTCAAGACTCTGCTAGTCAACTCGTGGCTTAACGAGCTGATTCTAGTCAGTCACTCGCGAAGTCCCATTGGTGCTTGTGTTTTTTAGAGTATTGAATGGTGATCATAACGACATGTTCATCATAACTTTCTTCTATTGTTTCTTTTTTTTTATATAATTAACGATTTGATTAAAATGATACGATAGTGTGTAAGTTCCACAAAGTGGGGTGAAAAAGTTGAATAAACAAAATCTCTACATAGTATATGACTGAATTGTTTGTGTTGAAGGTTATTAGTTGCGTATGGCTGGGTGGGTGATTAGCTTTGTCAATTGGGTGTTGGGTCGATCTGGCCTGTGTTCAAGTCTGGCCCCTCCTTTTAGACCCAGCGATAGGTCCCTGTCTAGCTATAATTTGGTCCCGGCCAAGTTAGGGTATGGATCCAGGTCGGGTCAGCCGGAGCCCTATGGGTAAGGGATGTTAAGTCTGTCCCTTTCTTTGCTAGGGAGTCCACTGCTTGGTTTGCAAGTATGTTTGAAAGTGACCAACTGACCATAGGTCCAAGCATAGATGGTGTAATTCATTTAATGCTTGGTTGAGCATCTATTGAGTTGAGGTTTCACTTTTTCCCATGAGATTGTGTTGGCTGAATCGCCTTCAATGACCAAGTAGCTTCCCCAACTTCTGTTAAAGTTATGAATTCCAACAAGAAGGATGAAGCAGCTTTCATAGAGTCGCATATGCCAAATTCTCTAGCGTACATTTGTAGTATATGATCTCGGTGATCTCTAAATTGACCTGCACACCCTGCAGGTCCTGGATTGCCTCTTGACTTCCATCAAAGTTTAGTTTAGCTCTTATTTGATACTCAATTTTTTTTTTTTTTTTTCATATTCATACATCTCGATTTCGAGGTGATTAATTAGAGGGTTTTTCACCATTAAAACAACCTTTTCTGATGAATTTTCGATGTGCATCTTTAATTCTACATTTTAAGGTTGCAACCATATATAAACTAATTCTTTATATAATATTTAGATTTTTGCATTCTTTTAGTGTAGTTTATGACTTCATGAATCATGTCCATCCTACTTTGTTGAATAATAGTATTCAGAGAAGTCTTAAGTTCTAGTTCTTGGTCACTCGTCATGTGGTAAGAGCCCAAAAGGGACAATATAATTCACCACCATTGGAAATTGTGTGAAGAAAACATGCAACCAGTGAAGAAAAGGTTAGCTGCCTGGCCAACAAACTGCCTAGGCGGTGGAGTCCGGGCGGGCATGCCTAAAGCTAGCACCTAGGCGGTCAAGGCGGGCACCCACCTAGTGCCATCCTTCAAAAAAAAAAAAACGAATTTCAAAATCTACCCGAACGAAAATGAGGCCTGGTCTTGCCTCTCTGTCTCTCTCTCTCTCTCTCTCAGGTCCATGTGCTCCCTCTACATATGAGAAGAAGAAGAAGATGGACTCGAAGTGTTCGATGTGTGGCCTCTCTCCCTCTCTCACACATACACATACACATACACATACACATACACATACACATACACACACAAAGATGTACATGGACCCATATGCTCCCACTTTACACGTAAGAAGAAGTGACCTCCAAGTGTTCTATGCGAGGTCCCTCTCTCTCTCACTCTCTCAACATATCCTCCAAGTGCGAGACCTGTCTCTGAAAAATACAAATCCAAAAGAAAAAAAAAAAAAGAAAAGAAAAAAAGAGGATGGATCTTTAAGAATTTCCTGCGCAACCTCACGCACACACATACGTGCGCATGCACAAACACACACTAAACATATACACATGCATTCACAAAACACACACAAAACAACATATTGCTCCACCCGAACCCCCTTCCCTTAGGGCCGCCCAGGTATCTGGGCTTGCAGCCTAGGCGGTCCAGGCCATTGGCCCTCTAGGCAGCTGTATCTGCATTTTTGAACATTGCATGGAACTAATATGATACATAATAACTTAAGATTAAGCTGAAGCTCAAGCTTCGAACTCATGACCTATCAAAGAGATCAAGAGGGACAATAGAGTCTACCACTAAGGGAATTTTGACCTCATATTGGTGGTACCGCAGTTCAGTTTACGCATGCACCCTATGATATGATGCAAAGGAATTTGGATCCTCATAACTTAGGATCTCTATTCCTGATAGTAAGGATCAAGATCCCAAAGTCTAAAAATTGTATAGGAGCAAGATCCCCCACCCTGGAGCACAGGAGCGAGCTTTCAAAGCATGATTGACCCATGGGTGGGAGATCATGGTAACTATGAGTAGCTTGTAGATATGTCTTCTTTTTGTGGGTGAGTCTTTTTGATGGAAGAAGTGGAGTCCATATGGTTTGTGTCACTACAATTTGCACAAAGTCTTGGATTTGTCCATATAGATTGACTGTTAACTGATAGAGTCTAAGATAAATGGCTTCCCATAGAGCATATCCTTGCCATAGGTCATTCCAAAATCTAATATTGTTTCCAAGTTTTGTTATTGCTCTAATCCACTTGGAACCTTGGTTTGGAGCTTTTGGTAACGATCCCAAGTGATGAATCATCTGATGCCAGAGGTGGCCCTGATGGATAGATAATTTCCATAACCATTTTCGAACAAGAGCAGAGGCTGAATCTCTTAATTTTGTAATACACATTTGACCAACCACCTTGTGTTTGCAATAGGGGTATCTCTCCTTTCATTGCTAGGTAAAGGCATTTCCATAGGGCCAATCTTCTCTCGATCTTCTAGAAAACCTTATCCCAAAGCGATTTTATGGGTTTTCCAATGCAAACTGGGAACCTCAGATATGTGTTTGGAAAGCGATCAGTAGTTCGGGAACACACCTGAGTTAGGAAGAGCCACAATTTATCGGAGCTGTATGTCTCAGAACTCTTGAATATCATCTACGTATTGGAGGTGTGTGATAATTAGCTCTCTACTTGAGATGGTGAAAGCCTCTAGGATGCCAGTACTGCATAGACCTTTTGTTGCTCTGCTGAAGACATCTGAGACCAGGCATCTTTTTGAACTGTTCACTGTGTTGGCCCAGGTACGTCATTGAGTATAACATCAGGCAAAAGGATAAGAATTTAGTTCAAGAACTTTATATTGTTAAAGCCTGCACTTCTTCTTTTGTAGATCCATTATTTGGGGTAGTTTGCTTTCATTTGAAATACATTTAAATAAATGTACTTGGACTGTTGGAATACATAAATTGGACAGTTAGGCTGTATATTGAATAAATTAAAGAAATGCCTTGACTATCTCTATTTCTGCTTACATACATAAATTGGAAATTTGGGACACCTCATTTTTTGTTTTTGATTTTGTCTTTTGCTCAATTGCGAGAGAGAGAGAGAGAGAGAGAGAGAGAGAGAGAGAGGTTGCATTCCAAAAACAGAAATTTGGGATCTCAACTAGATGTACCATCTAGAAGTGTTTTCTGGTAATAAAATATGTTGTTTTAAGCATCAGTATGGATTATGTTTAACATTGTTACTTGTTACACATAATCGATCACTTTTTTATTTTCTACCATCCCTGAAGCATGAATCTTGATCTTTGAGGAAATGTGGATCCCCAATCAGAGAAATGATCAGACGTTTGACAAGAGATTTGACTACATGGGTTGCTGAGATATCCAGAATCTTGAAGACTCACATGGCTCCGATTGTTGCACCTAAGAGTACATTTGTTCAACTTTAGAGAATTTGGTAATTGTTCATCTGAACCAGCATTCGAAGGCTACTAGGCATTACACTTAGATTTGGATTTTGGTGGAAAGCATAGGATGTTAAAAGTTAAAAGCAAGCCTTAAAGGCTAAGAAGATGGCTTATACTACAAAGGTTACAGAGCTTGATCGATCTCTATGTTGGTATTAACTGAAACTGTAGCAATATAATTCTTTTTACTGCGATTGGACTTATCTTAATTTACCGTTGGTGCTTCGTGTAATAGCAACAGTGCTTCGTGTAATAGCAACAGTGTTGGTGACTTTTCTGAAGTCTCGGTTGACATGACACTATAATTTACATGGGGAGACCTCTGTTTGATAAAATAAAGGAATTTTTGTTGATCAAGTTATCCATTTGTTTATTTACTGTGCATCAATGTGCTGGTTGTGCCCTATGACCTGCTATGTCCTATTCACTTGTCAGTATCTCATGATAAATGGTTCGTGGGTTCCTCTCTTTAATCGTTGTCCAAGATTTATGGTGTTGTGGACAGTCCATAGCATGCTATCCGTTTTTATCTTGGAACTGATATGAGGCTATGAATATCTTAGAGGTTCATGCATCGTGATAATTAATTTAGAAATTTAGATTTTTGAGTTGCGTGTTGCTCTTTCTTGTTATTCAGAATCCTGGGAGCCCCTTGGCATCTTCTGATGGATCAAATGTGGTATACATGCAATCCACTGAACCAGCTTCGAGTGGCCCCATGCGCATGCCTTCACCCTTTGTGCACCAACTTCTTCCTGCATTACAAAATGGACTTTTCCCGGAAAGACCAGATCAACCTGAATGTCAATATTACATGAAAACAGGAGACTGCAAATTTGGAGCATCTTGCAAGTATCATCATCCCTTAGAAAGAGCTATGCCATTGACTAATTGTGCTCTTGGTCCCCTTGGCCTTCCTCTGAGACCAGTAAGTTTGTCCTAACTGATTGATTGCTCAATTATTATCATGGCATCAGTTTACTTACTCTCTCTCTCTCTCACGATTCGTGATACCAATGCAGGGCCAGCCGCTATGCACATTCTATAGCAAATATGGGATCTGCAAGTTTGGACCCACTTGCAAGTTTGATCACACTGTTGTGGCACCTCTCAATTATGGATTTCCAAATGTATCCACCCCTGAAATGCCTCCGGTATATCAACTATCAAGAACCACTCACACTGAGCGCCCTTCATCAGAAAATTCTTCCCCAAATGCCTCCAATCATGAACAAAAACGACAACGACAAATATTGAGACCGGAGCCCTCTGAAGTTGATCAACTAAAGGCTTCTTCAGATGATGTCATTCCTCAATAAGACCAGTTGTAGTACACACCTGATTATTTGGCATCCCTTCCAATCAGATTAATGGTTTTGTTGTTCTTCCCTTTATGTTGTTCTTTTCTGGACGCCCCTTATTTGATGACAATTTTGCTGATGTGCTCGCTATGTCCCTGAGAGTGAGGGGGCTGAGCTAATGCAGGAGAGTGGTTGACTGTAGTTTTGGAAACCTCAGAAGCTAAGTCTGAGGTGGGAGAAGCATGGAGGGGTTTCTATGAGGAATAAAGGTGGATCTCGATCCTTTTCTTTCATTTATTTATTCCGGAATAATTTGTAATATTTAGATGTCAATTGCCAGTGAATGAGAGAAGTTTTGGGCCTGAGTTGTTTTGTAAATGGTAAAAGAAAAGAAAACCTCTTGCCTTTTGCTTTTCTCCAGCAAAATTCAGTAGCTACTCAACGACGTCAGTACACAACTAGGGAATGGTTTGCTGCATATAATTGCTACAAGGGAATGTAGTCTTAATAAAAATAAATCGATTTGGATGTGTGTATAACTTTCAGGTCTTCCTTATATTTCGCTTTTCTTCTTGGCAATTCTATTGGCTCGCTTTCTTATCAGATGAAAACAATGATAAACCAGACGGTCTCCTAACAATGTAATAATTAGCATCAATTGCCAGGTTTGTGAGGTCTAATAAATTGGATGGTGTAGATCAGACACAAAAAAAGAACATGTATACAATGATAATTAGCATGGATGAGCTATAATTGCGAAATATCATTCAACTACAAATATTTCATCAATGATAATTTTAATGAATAGTTGAAATTGGTTAATTTTTTATTTCCGGATGTTTAGAATTTCAAATTCAATAAAAAACAAAGTTCCCATGCGAGAATTTGTTATCAAAAGCAGTATTTTCTGATTCCAAATGTGAATTCGTATTGGTTATAAGCCCCTAAACCTCCTAGTTTTGGGAGAAGTTCTAGCTTCCAGTTGTCAGGCCTTGAAAGCGCCAACAACAAAATTTATTTATTTTTCTTTTTGAATGCTAGTTTGGGCCCTGACTAAAATTGAGGCCAAAACCATGTTTTATGGCACCTGCCACTGTGATCACCTCTACTTAGAACCCATTCTCAGGGCAACATAGCATGCGTTGTTGCCAGTGTTTAAACCTCAATAGTTGGGTCAGACCAATCATCCACCAGTCCAAGTTGACCATGGAGGCTCGGCCTACAGGGCTAATTCTTTATTACCAAAAATAGAAAACCGAGAAAAAGGAAAAAAAAATGTAAAATAAAAAATTGAAAATCAATTATTTGATTTCATATAATACGGGGTATAAATCAAAGGAAAAAAGTTTATATAAGGTTGATACCTTAAAATATATAACTAAGGGGTATCTCTAAAATCTTTCAAAAAATGATGTTTTGATGTTCTAATTGATGATCTCAACATCGAGATGTATAGATATGGGGAAAAAAAAGAAGAAAAGATTTCAAGTCTTAAAAATAGTACATTTTGCAATGCATTACATGGACCATCAATTTTCAAGATTTTCATGGGCTTATCGATCTGCTTGATTTGAACTATTTGAGGAATATAAAATTTTAAAATTAGAGATAACAATAGATTTTCGCACCATCTTAATATATTTTGACACCAAAATTGCATCTCAGTACAAAGTTTGGACATGCACATTAATTTAATTTGATTGTTTAAGGTTGCAACTTTATGCAAATCATACCCTAAATCAAATCATAAAAAAAAAGTTCAATATCGAAAGAAACACTTGGGGAAGAAATTGGCAAAAATACCAAAAACCAATTATTCAGATTTTTTTTTTGTTTGGTTCAAAAAGCTTTGTTGGGAATTTTGTAGATCAATTTCTTAGACAAATGTAAATGAATTTGATGAAAAATGAAAGAAAAGTTTAAACAAAAAAAAAAACTTGATTTCTTCCACGTTGCTTTTCTTTCCAACTTATTACTATAGAGGTTTGTTAAGAGGCTTAAATAATACCAATTTGAAACAAATTTCAAATTGTGTGATTGAGATTTGAGGGAGAAATTAAGAATTGAGGATTAGGGTTTTGGGGCTGTAAAAACAAAATTTGGACTCTTGATTTCTTTTAATTCTGCATTTTGACACAACAAATTGTTATTGGGGTTCAAATTCAATAGAGAACTTAAAGAGCAAGAAATTAAAATAAATTTCGAAGCATTTAGTAGAGAAAATTGGGAAAATTGAGAGTCAAAAGTAAAAAAGTGACTAGTTTTTTATCTCCCAATCTCATCAAAAAGATGTTTTATCCGAAAATATTTTTAGGGGTATTGTAAATCACCTAAAAATGAATGATTTGCAACAAATTTGAGAGGATCTAGTGAAGAAATGAGAGACATCTGAAATTTCTAAATTTTGGTTTATAAAACAAAAAAATATAAAAAAGTAAAAAGCCTCTAGCATACTATTTGGAACTGATATATCATTAGTGTTTAGAAACCCAACTCGGGTGTGGCTTCTGGGTATGAGTCGGCGACCCAGCGAGCTGGCCCCAATGACTTGGCCAATACATGGAGAGAGAGGGAAGGAGCATTGCCCAAAAAATTAGAAAAATGCATAAAATCAAGTCTTATAATTAAGAAATAAGTCTTATAATTAAGAAATAATTTGATAGTATAGGAGGAATAAATCAAAAAATAAAAAATACAAATAAAAAAAAAAAAGAAAAAAGTTTATATAAGATTGCAACCTTAAAATGTAAAATTAAAGATGCACCTCAAAAATCCATTGAAAATAGTCGTTTTAATGCTGAAAACCCTCTAATTGATCATCTCGAATCAAGATGTATGAATATGACAAATAAATAAAAATTTGACTATTAAAAATAGTGTATCTTGCAAAACATTATCTAGATCGTTCATTTTCAAGATTTTCATATGTTTATAGATCTACTTGATTTTAATTGTTTTGGGAGTTTAAACTTTTATAATTAGAGATAAAAATAGATTTTTAGATAATCCTAAGAATTTTTTACACCAAAATTATATGTTATGATAAAAGTTGGAGGTGCGTCTTAATTGGATTGTTTAAGGTTGCAACCTTATACAAACCACACCTATAAAAAATTACATTTCAGAGAGTAAATAGTGGGGAAAATGCTGAAAAATAATAAAAAATCATCTCCGATATTTTGGTTTTAACTTAACAAACTTTGTTGGGCCTTTTGTAGAACAATCTAATAGAATCATTTTTGGATAAATTTTAATGATTTGATGAAACAATGAAAAAGGGATTGAAGAGTTTTTTATTTTGGGTTCGTAAAATCTGTGGAATCATAATTTATCTTATTTTAGTTGTCGATCCAACAAATTGACGTAGGAATCAGATTGAGGGTTTACATGTGATTAATTTGAAAAAATTTCAAGTTATTTATAAAGAATGATGCTTTGATGAGAAAACCTCATCAAAATTTCAAATTAATCCAAATAATAACGATCAGATGAAGTATAAGTAACATGGGGTCATTTATTGATCCAAACAACAATGAGAAGACTTGAAACTCTATTATTTGTAGTTTTTTCCAACTAAGACTGAAACCGGGATAATCGACCAAGTCCGATTGAGAACCGTCCTCGTACCCCACCGGCATGTGTTCACCGAGCTGATCCCATTAACTCAACAGCTTTTTAATCCCGTTACTCGATCTACCTGACCTGAATTTTGGGCCGGAAATGCTCAAATTATAGACCAAACCATGGGCTCAACTTACTGTTCAAAAGTGGCAGCGATAAGGAGCAGCAGCCGTTTGTTTTGCTCGTCTTTGATAAAAATGAAAAATGCAGATACGCCATGCGGGTTGCTTACTCTCTCCATTTGTTCAGTTTTATATATAAACTCCTGATTGCTTAATTAAAAGCATGAGGAACATAGCCATGTCCCCCTATTGTGACATATTGCTGACTCAGCTGACGCACTTGTGTGCTGTGCAGTTGATGATTGAGGTCTGAAAGTGATACAATGTGGAAAAATTAAAAGGATGAGATAAGTGATTTGGTACGATATATGGCTTACGCTTAAGACCCTTCGGGAGTTGCACGTTTGGCGCGTGATTTCTATCTAAGTTCTTGTTCTTTTGTTAAAATATGAAAGATTAAATTTTTAAACGGATAGAAACGTAATATTTTATAATGTTGGTATTGATCACTATTCATTATGCATAATATAAATACATAACATTAGTATTATTTCATAATATTATATTATATAGTACATATCAATTATATATTATATGTAATATATATTTATTATATTATATATAATATCTATATTATTATTTATTATATTTATATTATTATATTATATATTAATATATAAATATCTTATATTATACTATAAATTATATATAGAGTAATGATCCTATGAGACCCTCCCACACCCATCGGTGTAGGACCCTAAAGGATCACTATTAAATTTGGCACATATCTCTAAAAAAGTTATCACATGAGTATGGGACTTGACTCTTTTAGAGATCTGTGCCAAATTTAATGTTGATATTTTGAGGTCCTACACACATGGGTGTGGGAGGGTCTCATAGGATCATTACTCTTATATATATATATATATATATATTATCAAACACGATACCCAGAACTTATTTAGACCCTCAAGAACAAAACATTCAACTTTCCAGAAGATATCTTTCAAAAAACAAACGCACCTTTAAATGTTTGATATTTTTTAATTAAAAAACTAACAAAGTCAAATTAAACAAATTTAAATAAGAATATTAGCATACAGTCAAGCCTGCACAAGTAGAAATGCGGGCTTGATAATAAATATATCTTTTAAATATAATTTGATCTTAATTTTTAGATAATATATAATCTTTAACATGAAGATTATGAATATGAAAAAATAAATAAATTTTGAAAACTAGAAATAATAATTATATTAAGAAAACATTTGGACTGCTCGTTACAATTGTTTTTAGATCGACCACCTATTTACATCCATATTTAAGATGGATGCTTTATACCTCTGGACCACATATTGTAGAAATACAGTGCAACCTGTATGAAACAATTGTTCTTTAAATAATAAAGGTTTTTTTGTCTCTTTTTTATTGAGGGGGAATTTTCACAGGAACCCTCTCCTACTACTTATTTTGTTTTAAAACATCCCTCCTCTGCTCTCTCCCACTCTCTCTTCCCACCCTTACCCACAATAGATCTCTCTCTCTCTCTCTCTCTCTCTCTCTCTCTCTCTCTCTCTCTCTCTCTCTCTCTCTCTCTCTCTGTTACAAGAGACCTCTCATAGTAGCTCTCTCTGTCAAGAGTGCCCCTTTCTCTCAAGATCCCTCTTTCTCAATGCTCACTCTATTCTTGACTATCACTCAATGCTCACTCTATTCTTGACTATCATATTGCTTTGTTTTAGGGCACGTTGGACTATATAACCCAAGTAAGAGCAAGTGTATATCGATTAAATTTTTTTTCTTCGTTTATTTTCACCACTCAGATTACTTACAGATGTCCAAATACATAATGAAAAAAAAAAAAAAAAATCACAGAATTATAAGGACTCTCACTTACTGCCACTTTAACAACTCTTTTATTACAAAATTTTTTTTGCATAAACTTGATCGTGGGACAATGAATCACATAATAATCATAGGAATCAGAGATCGTTAAAAAGCATAAAAAGAAGATGACAGAGATTACCTCAACCGGGTATAGTACATCCTGGACCGGGTCTCCAATTGTAAACGAAATTGTTTGAAGACATTTTTTAGCATCATGGGTCCCCGAATTGGAATAAAAAAGAGAAGCCGGTCAATAAAGCTTGATAAACGGTGGAAATTTTGACAGTCTCAAAATGACCTAAGAACTGGTCCAGATCTTCATAAGGATTCCAAAAAGTCTTCTACCAAGTTTTCTCACATTCCAACATGTTTAAGGCAGTGCGGACTAAGAAATAGTTCCAATAGAATCAGCCTCTTGCACGCTGAAACGGATCCCTATAATTGGAACCCTATATTTGCTACCCCAAACAGTTGTGGGACCATCGCCATTGGATCCGGAATGGTTCAAAACCCCCTAGGGTCAAATTTCAGTTTAAACGGACACTCCAAGAAGAAGTTAGAGGCAAAAGATCAAAACAGGAAGAGCCGCATACTATTCCCATGCCGCTACCTTGCAAGTAATCACCATTAAAGGGACAGTCACAAATAGTGACCTGCAATGCTCATATCTCACTCGTTCGAGGTCGGATCATTCCCAAAATTTGTGAGCGTATTCGTCTCGTCAAGACAAGCGTTTCGATATGTGGCACGTCCCATGACGACGCCCAAGAGCGAAGAAAAGCTAGGGAGAAGTTACCGATCTGTGAAAGAAATTGCAGGAAAATCAGCAGCGACACGCCTCACTCGAGCGGTAAAATCACAGCACTCGCGAACCCGATCGACGTGAAACTAGTTGGATCATATGCATAAGGTCCATGGCTATCACTGATCCGATCCCCACACATGATAAACTGTCAGATTTCACACACGAAGCCGATGAAGTAGATGTAAATTTCGACGCCAAAATTTCAGATTCCGGCCAAAACTCAAAAGGTACGAAATCTTCTTCTGGGCACAAAATCGAGCTGCGTTTATTGCCACGCGACCGTGACGGCATGCTCAGTGTGGTCCAGTGAAGAAATCACGGAAAAACATCAAGGAACAAGTACACTGTCGATCCGAAGTTCGAAAGATCCATCCAAATTTCTAGTTGTATGATCGTGGCTTAAAAACACGATCCATGGCTCGAAGTTGATATCAAATTAATTGCTATGCCAAGTCCTATGAGAAAACAATCATCTTTCGGACAAACGGACACCCAGAGCAACCCCAGATCATTCATGAAAAATCATGCACGTTCTAGGGTAGCAGCAGGGACTGTTCTAAAATTTTCACAATTGTTAAGAAGGGCAAGTAAGTCATTTTGCACCCTATTTTTCTATTTTATTTAATTAAGTAAAATCTTAATTTTCAGAAATTAGGTTTAATTTTGATCAATCCACTCATGTTTGGGTAAAACTCTATATATATCACGTACTCTCATTGTACGAAGTGCGAATTTTGCTTAATAAAATGTCCATCTTTTCTCATTGTTGGGTCACGACTTGAGAGAGAGAGGAAGAAGAGAGAAACTTTTGGGATGGTATCCATCGGCTTAAGGTAAATCTTTTTCTCGCTCTTTTCTTATTTCCTCTCTTCTTCTCTTTCTTCTTCTTCGTTTGAGTTTTTCTCAGAGGCTATGCGCTGCAGTGGCAGTGCCAAGCATGCCTCTTTCTTTCTTTCTTTCTTTACCCCTCCTGTGGTTTTACAGGTCGTGCATAGTGATGGTAGCGTCATGCCGAGCTTCTTTCTTCCTCTCTTCGTTTGTCTCTGTGTCTCAATAAGGAGTGCCGATGGCGATGCTTATCGCCGCCCACATGAGTCTCACCTTGTTGCGCGCCTATCGCAGACTACGATACCTATCACTACCTTCGAAGGGTCGCTATAATACCTATCGTCGTCCATAGGTTTCTCTCTCGCCCACTGCCTATCGCAGACGGTGAGGCCTATCGCTGCTCGTAAAGGTCGCGGTGATGCCTATCGTCGTTCGCAAGTTTCTTTCGTGTGCTCGGCATCTATCGCCGTTCATGAGCTTCCTTCGTGCGCTCGGTGTCTATCGCCGTCCGCAAGCTTCCTTTCGTACGTGCGATGTCTATCGTCGTCCGCAAGCTTCCTTTCGTGCGCTCGATGTCTATTTTCGTTCGCAAACTTCCTTTCATGAGCTTGGTGCCTGTTGCCATCCATAGGTTTCTCTTGCGTCAAACGTCCACCACCGTCTGCTTCATAAGGAACTATCGCCGCATGCTTCGCAGGAGGCTATCGACGCGCGCTCCATAAGAAGCCATCTCCGCTTATGAAGGGATGTGCTGCCTTCTCATGTTGTCAATGGCGATGCCTAACATCGTCTGTAGTTCACTGCTCACCCTCTAGCTGTGAGCAGCAGCGTCAAGCGCCGTCCAAAAGCTGCGACACTGTTACTCCACGGCTGTGGGTGGCGATGCCTAATGCCATCGGGACGCCATCTCTTCGCCGTCTCGCGCCTTCTCTTCATTTTCTTCTCTTCTCACTTGACTGAGGGTAGGCTTAGTCTAGCACACCATTGAGGTCTGATTGTCGAACAGTATTGCCGTCGTGCTGGTCTTGAGTATCATGCTCGTCTTATTGTTACACCAGATTAGGACAGTCATATCGGCCTTGGTTTCGAGTAGTATTGCCATCGTACTAGTCCTGAGTACCTTGCCCGTCTTGCTACCACTCCGAGTCGGTTACTGTCCAGTTATCATGCTAGTCTTGTCCCTTCATCAAGTTCTCTTCTCTTTTCTACCTTTATTTGAACCTTCCACTTCATCACCCTAACTTCACCATATGAATGTGCATTTTCCTAAGACAAGGATGGGTCCTTTGGCCCACTTGTCTTGCATGTTAACCATGATAATGTTGTGTAGAAAACAAGTAGATTGCAAGTCAAGGGAGGTGATTCCAAACTAGTTGAAGTAGCTGGGGGGCTTTCCGTTGTGATCTAAGAGTCTGCCCACGCGAGTCAGCCCGAGAAAGTCACGGACCCAGGTGAGGTTGGTCCTCACCTCACATATCAAACTCCTCTCTCACTAATTGGGCACCTGCCCTTATTTTGCAAACAAGGTTTCCGAGAAGGGACATGAAGGTTCTTAACTCCCCACTTCCTGGCCTTGGTAGACCCTCCACCAAGGCTGTTCGCATTGGTGGCACACATGCCACCACACACAGCACGTACCCTACTACTGGCAAGTCCCTTGCTGGTCATAATGCTGAGGTATGCCGAAAGGCTTCCCTATGCACTTTCTTGAAAGGCAAGCAGGTTTCCATCACTCCTGAGGGTCGCCGCAAAGCCACTCTCCATATTCCTTCACCACCCCGAATCTCTATTCCTCGAGGATCAACACACCAAGGGGGAGATCCTATGGCCTCCACCTCTCGCACACACAAGATGGCTCGTTGTCCAACCACTCGAGCCACACATCGAGGCAACATTCATGCTGCCTTGAGCTCGCCTCCAAGGCTAGGCCTTCTCAAGCCAAACCCTACGCGCGCCATGCATTTGTATCCCACAGCTCGGGGCAACGCCAGTGCTACGTCAGCTCGAGCACATGAGGGTCGGCCACTTCGTCTTCCCTCTCAGCACACACAACTCCACCCTGTGAGAGATGAGCTCCCACTCGATTCCTCACAGACACAAACTCGTGGGTCTCGGCCTCCTAAGTTCAAGCCAGCTGATTGAGCCAAGGTTGACCCCCAAGTCACCTGGATAGCTAAAACACCACGACGGATCTCACCACTAGCCCTCTAGCTCGAGAAACAACCAGGGTAATGGAAATTCTCGCTCCAACAATCGGGGCAACCAACAAAAAGCAGTGATAAGTGCGGTCGTCACTGTGACTAACACTAAGAAAGCCACCCCTCAAACTTTGGACCTCTTCAAGGCATAGACACCTCGAGCTGGAGGCAAACATCAACAGTCCTATAACAGGGTCCGGCCCCTAAAAATATAAATCGAAGTGACTACTAGATCCAGCACCAGAATAAGGTTTATCCCTTCGAGGGGGAGTGGGTTCCTGCACTACTTCGACTACTACTAGAGCAAAACATGATCCAGCTGCCGGACGTCAACACCCCAAAACAGGCTAGACAGGAGACACAGGAGAGGTATTGCACCTATCACAAGAGAGTAGGTCACCCCACTCAAGAGTGATATACGCTCATAGACAATATCGAAGCCCTTATTAACAAGGGTCAGATAAAGCTCGAGGAGCTAAAGAAAGCATTCAGGGCAATTGAAGCTTCCCACATAGTGACAATGCAAGAGGATGACGAGGCACCCATTGTCCTCTGTGCACTATTCTCGATGATGCTCGAAGAAGGTCTTATCACGCCAAAGCCGACAGGGCAGCCCAAGTTCCTGCCCCTAGGAACCGAGAATCTCTGGTATCTGTATCATATGCAAAGAAGATGTAACAGCACCAAGAACTTCATGGTAGCCCAGAAGGACACCCTCAAGCCCCTGCTCTGCCAGTGCAAAAAGATCTCCCGACACAAGTTCGGGAAATTCTGTGCAAGTCCTCTTTGAGGTGATGCTCCATCAGGGTCTCGTCAATCCCAAGCCCGTTAGACAACCTAAGCGTCTTGCCTTGGGTACAGAAAATCTATGGTGCCCATATCACCAAGTATGGGACCATGAGCTCGCGGAATGCTCTGGATTCAAAGCTATAGTTTCCAAGAAGGTACATAAAGGCCACATTGTCTGTGTCGTTCTCCCTGAACACTCCCAAGCTATCGCTTCTGTCCAAGAGGAAATCCCACTACAGGTCCCCTATGAGCATGCCCTAGACCGTTCAGAGCCCTTGACTTCTCAGCCTTAGGAAGTCTACCATGGACGAAGTAGGCTCAAATCCTTGAAGCGTGAGGTAGTCCACCAAGCTAAGGCCACTCATCAGCCTGATAGGAGGGTCCAAATACCGCCCAGGGGATCCAAAAAGAGGTGAGCACCTAGGTCAGCTCGCCGAAGGAACCATATTCCTCAGCCACCTTTCGAGGAAGAATTTCTCAGGCCTCTTCTTCCACTGCCGACCTTACAGGACTTCATCCCAGGCGTAACTCTCCTTATCCTTTCGTCCGATCAAGTGGATAACTGCTCGGGACTCGTCCAATACAATGGTCATAGCCGGGGCAAGACCTAAATCACCCCCTGCACACGTCCAATTCTAGCGACGACATCAAAAGCTATCTAAGACATTCTAACTCCACTTCTTCTTCTTCTCCTCCCTCCTCTTCTATCTCTTTTAGAGGTGCAGGTCGGCGGTGCCCAGACTTCGACACTCTAAATGGAGAGCTCGAAAGCACCAACATCAGTAGATCGCAGTGGAAGTGCTTAAGAAAGATGCTAGCTAAGGTAGCTGGATTCTTGACAGTCGTCGATGCCCTTACGGCCCAAGCCAAGACCGAGCCATCTTCAAGTTCCTGTTCCAAGGAGGCCTCCCATATGGTGCAGAAATTGGAAGTACCATCCAGCATGAGGCAAATGAGCCTAAGATCAAGGAAGAAGCTACAGCCCACACGTCAGAAGTTCAAGGTCTTCAAGTTTCCTGATCCTTCACTATTTCCTAAACATCAACCTCAAACCTCTACATACCTAATACAAATCCCTATTGCCTCCCCATCAGCCCAGACCGCACCGGCCGAACAACAAAGTCATCCAGTGTCACAAACCAAAACTCAACCAAAACCTGCTCCTAAACTTACCCTACCATCCAAACTAGTGACTGGATCAGGAACACAGAAGGTTAATGAGGATAAGGTAAAATATGACGTAATTGGGCATTTGAAAAAAGCCTCCAGCCCTTGTAAGCATCTATGATGCCCTTATGTTGTCCAGATATTACCGCATGGCCCTGGTTCAAGCCCTTTCTAACCTGAAAGTGTACTAGACTGAAGTGGAGCCTATTGAGGTAGACCCAGCCATCCTGGGTGGGTGCTAGCAATCACCTTTTCTGAAGATAACCTGTTGTTGGGAGGCAAATTTCACAATCGCCCCCTCTTCGTGAATGGTGAATTACACGCCTGCCCTATCAACCGGATTATGCTGGATGGAGGTTCAGTAGTCAACCTGATCCTAAGAAGGATCCTCACCCAACTGGGATTAGGATTTGACGACCTCACTCCTACCCACATCACTGTGCAAGGGTTCATCCAATCAGGAGAAAAGCCAGCTGGGACAGTTCTTTTTTGCCTTAAGATCAGTGACCTGAACGATTATTCCCAGTTTCATGTAATCGACACCGATACATCTTACAATATCTTGCTTGGCCACCCTTGGCTTTATGATCAAGGAGTGGTCCCTTCCACACTCCACTAATGCTTCAAGTACAATGGAGATGGGAGACAACACACAGTCTATGATGATAAGAGACCGTTCCCTGTAAGCATGAGTCTGAGGTCCTTCACAAATCGCCACTCACACGCGTGTCTCGCTCGCATGTTCCACTCAATCGCCGTGCGTGTTCCCTTCAACTGCCGTGCGTGTTCCTTCCTCACCGCGGCAGGTGTTCCTTACCGCCCCACATGCTCGTTCTTCATTGCCGAGCATGTTACTGCCATGCAAGTCTTTGTGCTAGGCTCTATTACCGCCGTGCATGTTCAACCACTATCCCCAGTGGAGTTACATGCATGCCTTAACCCTTCATCCTCAGGGAGTCCTACTTACCCCTAGTCTCCGAGGAGTCAGCATCATAGCTATCCCTTCATGAACCATACTGGTTCAGCCACTATATCCTCGGTGAGTCAGGCCGTCATCCATGAACCTTATTCCCCCATGGTGTCTCCCCACGTGGCAATGGTCTACGCTGCACGATCCTAAACTGCATAGCCATGGTCCTAACTGCACGAACTTAAACTGCATAACAATGGTCCATGCTGCACAACCCTAAACTGTATAGCCACGGTCCAGCTGCATGACCCTAAACTGAAGTGCACGTCCCGACCGCATGACGTTAAAAGGATTAGCACAATGGTCTAGCTGTATGACCCTAAACTATAGTGCACGTCCTGGCCGCATGACGTTAAAAGGCTTAGCACAATGGTCCAGTTGCATGACCCTAAACTATAGTGCACTTCCTGGCCGCATGACATTAAAAGGCTTAGCACAATGGTCCAGTTATATGACCCTAAACTATAGTGCGCGTCTTGGCCACATGATGTTAAACTGCTTTGCCAGGTCTCAGAGGCATGACTTTAAACATGCCCCCACATACACGCATATGCCTTTAACCATCCCATCCATATGCGCGTACTTCACTGCCTCCCCAGTGAGCCCATTTCCATCATCACCACCTTCGTTGCCTCCCCAGTGAATCCATTTCTGTCATCACCATCCACAAATGCCTCGTGAGTCTCACTCACTCTCACAAAACAATAGTGAGCCATCCCGCCATCCATACTCACCGTCAGCTAGTGGGTCACCATTATCCATCTTCCGTACAAACACCATCCATCATTCATAGGCAGGCTTGGGCCATACCCCCATAGGGAGTCAGACCACCACCATACTCACTCCATGACCTCTACATACTGCCATCCATCACTACCATGGTCCAAGCTAAATTAACTTAAAACTATAGGATACGTCCTGGTTGCATGACATTAAACTGCTTTGCCCAGGTCCCAGAGGCATGACCTTAAACACGCCCTCGCAAAAAAAAAAAGGGAACAGGCATGGTATAAACCTAAATAAGGGAACACATTAGTAAAAATGATGGACGGGCAAGGTCACGAAACCATGAGTAAGAGCATTTCGTAAAATAAAAGGCGGGCATGATGAAAACCCAAAAGGGCACTGTGGGTAAGAATGGAAAAAAGGTGGATGTGGCCACAAGATCATGAGTAAAAAAACCCCAAATAAAAAGGAGGTTGGTGAAAACCATCTCTACGGCCCCACTTCCTCAGTTCAAGTAAAAACCTACAAAGGGCGCTTGGACTAAAAAAGCAGGTTGATGCAGCGCTCTCTTCCATAGGCGGCTTCAACTGGCATTTTAAATGCCCGGTATCAGAATGCCCTGTTATTGGGACCCAAAAAGAAGAGCTTCAAGGAAGAATTCCATAGTTTGAGTCCAAACACAAAAGGTCCAAAAAGTCAGAAGAATCGCTAAGAAGGCAAGTCGAGTTCCACGCAAAAGAGCCCCATTCCCAAGAAGTCACTACGGTGAACTAGGTGAAAGCCAAACTAGCCTCCGTAGAAACATGAAGCCACATTCCGATATGTCGAAGACGCCCCAAGAAGGCAAAGATGACTGTCAAGCCAGACCTAAGACCTGTTATGCAACAACAAGGATTGAGCCCCCTGAGGTTGCCTCGCTTAAAAACAAGAGGTATTCTACTTGTCGAAATTGCTAGTAGAAAGCAGGGTCGAGCCCTAAGTGGTAGCCTCGAAAATGAGGTACCCTGCTCGTCAAGGTTAAACTGGTGTAGTAGTAGACGACCGTCAATCGAAGGCTCTTCAGTTGTCCATCCCAAAAACAAATAGACAAGAAAAAAAAACCCCTGACTGAATGGGAAGAATGCCCTTAGGCATGGCACTCGACCACTAGACATGCCTGATTTTGATCAACGAGGTCCACACAAATCCTCAGCTATTGGAATCATAATTATCATCCCACAGGGTGAGAAGACTTTAAAAGTATCCTTCATCATTACAAGATCATCTGATAGGGTGAGGACTTAAAAAGCAAACCCCTCCAAATCCCAAGACCGTCCAATAGAGTGAGGACTTTAAAAAATACATCCCTCAGAAAGTCCAATGAGGGTGAGGACTTCGACAATACCCCTCAATGTCTCTTATTCCCCAAAGTCTCCACGAATGGATATGCGACAAATGCATCTAGACGTCTGAGCATCCTGGTGATAGCGTTACACGGATATCTCCTCGACGTTCGCGTGATCCTGTGGTCAGGAAGAAAAAATGTGAGTAATAAAGATTAAGGAAATTTTTAGAATGTTGTCCTTCTTGCTTCTCTCGAAGCACAACATTCGGTGGGGCAAGTTGTTTGAAGGCATTTTTCAACACATTGGGTCCCCGATGCAGAATAAATAGAAGCCAGTTAATAAAGCCCTGATACACGAGTCGAATTCTAGATAGTCTCAGAATTTTCCCACAATAAGTGAAAATGTTCCTAAGGACTCCAAAAGGCCACCTGCCAACTTTTGTCGCAATCCGACATGTTTAAGGCAGTGTAGACAAAGAAACAATTTCAAAAAAATCGGCTTCTAGCACCCTGAAATGGACCCTATAACTTGAACCCTATTATCGGAGCATTAAATGGTTGTGGGACCACTGACATTGGATTCGCTATAGTTGAAAACTCTTATGGGTCAAGTTTGGACTCAATCGGACACTCCAAGACAAAGTTATGGGAAAAAGACAAAAAAGGGGTAGGCCACACGCTATTCTCGTGCGCCTCCCTACACTAGTCTCCATTAATGGAGAATGGTTTTCACAGTTTCGAGCAGTAACTTTCGAGAGCCATATCTCCATTGTTCTGAGTCGAATCGAGTCCAAATTTTGGGAGTGTGTTTGTCTTGTCAAGACGAGCGTTTTGATATGTGACACGGCCCATGACAATGCTCGAGTAGGAAGAAAAGCTAGAGATATGTTGATGATTCATAGCAAGAGTTGTAGGAAATTCAGCAGCGACACGTCTCTCTCGAGCAGCAGTATCACGACGCTCGCACAACCGATCGACGCGAAATCAGTTGCATTACGTGCGTAAGGTCCGAGGTTACATATGGCCCAAACATCACACGTGATGAACGGCTAGATTTGGTGTACGATGGCGTTAAAGTTACTGTAAAATTTCGGCCACCAAAATCCAAATTTCGGCAAAAAACCCAAAAGTAGAAAATTCTTGTTTGGGCACAAAATCGAGCTTCATTTGTTGCAAAATGATCGTGACGGCATGTTCAGTATAATTCAACGAAGAAATTATAACAATATGTCAAGAAACAAACGCAATATCGATCCGAAGCTTCAAGTTTCTTACACATTTCGCATCACATGATCGTGGCCTAAAAAAGTGATTCGTGGTTCGAAGGGAGTATCAAATTGATCGTCATTTCGTGCCCAACGAGAAAACAATCATCTTTTGGCCAAACGAGCTCTAGAGCAACCCCAAATCAGCCTTGGAAGATTACACACGTTCCATGGTAAAGATAGGGACTGTTTTGGAATTTCGATTATTGTTAGGCAGAGGCAAAATCATCATTTTGCACCCATTTTTAGATTTTATTTTAATTCAAATAAATTGTATTTTTTTTAGCAATTAGGATAAATTTTAGGCATCTACCCATATTTTGGGCTCACCTCTATATATATCATGTTATACCTCAATGTAAAGGACCCCACTTTGATTGAATAAAATTTCCATTTTTGCTCACTGTTGGGTCATGTTTTGGAGAGAGAGGTAGGAAAGAAAAAAATTTTGGGCTGGTACTCCATGGCTTAAGGTAATTTTTCTTCTCTCTCTCTTCTTCTCTCTTTCTCTCTTTTTTTTCTCTCTCCTCTTTTTGTCAAGCTCAACAGTACCGAGCACGACATGCCGTTTGCCTAAAAACAAACCTTCACTTTCCTATGGTCTCTCGTGTCCACCTTTGTTTCCTCACTCATTATGCTCCTTGCATGTCTACGTCAACACTATGCTCCCTCACATAAAATCACTTTCCATCTTGTTTTTTCAAAAGAAGACACAGGTGGCAAAGTAACCTTCACATCCACCTACTCCCTATGCACCCTCGGGTCCACTTTCTCCTTTTCTTTATGGTGGTCCCTCAAGTCTACCTCCCCTTTTTTTTTGCTATGTTCCCTCACATTGTGTACCCTCACATTCACTTTTTCCCTCTCACTATTTGTGCTCCTTCCATCCATCCATACCTTTCTTCTTATCGTTGTGCATGACTTCTACCTTATTGTTCTTATCGTTGTGCATGACTTCTACCTTATTGTTGTGCACAACTTCTACCTTATTGCTGTGTATGACTTCTACCTTATTGCTGTGTATGACTTCTACCTTATCGTCATGCACGACTCCCACCTTATCATCATGCATGACTTCTACCTTATCATCGTGTACGACAACTCCCGCACACCACCTCTGCTGTGTGTCATAGTCAAGCCAACTTCCACCCTCCACCATTGTCATCTCTGCCAGCTTGCTACCTGAGCAGCCATCTCCACCTCCCTCTTCACCCCATTTTTGTAACCTCATGCAACCTCTCGTAGCCCCACCTCTCTTCACCTACAATCGCACCCACAACCAGGCAGCCACCCTCTTCTCTCGTCACCTGCCTGCAACCTCCGTCTCCCCCAATCTCAGCCCTTTCTGTTGGTACGTGTGTGTGGCCATGGGGTCTTTAAACGTGCAATATTTCTCTCTCTTATAATTTAATGCTTATCACTAAAAAAAAGAAGCTTTTTAGAGAGAGAAAGTGCCGTTATCTAACGGCTAGAAAGTAACCACCCACTTCCCAAGATTACACGGCCACGTTTTCTCAGAGATTTCAGCAGGAAGCCGAACGTTGGAGAACGGTCTCTTCCATCCCTCTTTAAGAAGGGTTTCATGGCCATGGAGAGGTACACAGAAATTTAAAGAGTTCTCAAAGTTCTGGTAAAAGCTTGATCTTTGCGATTGATAATCTCACGACACTGCCCCTAATCCTAGGAGTGGGTCCATCTCTTCCCTCAAGTTTTTCAACATTGGTATCAGAGCGGGTTGTGGAAGCGTGGTGGACTCGTAACCTACTGTTCTTAGGTTCCATTATTCATTTTTATTTATTTATTATTTAATTCTTGCTCATAACCCATAGGTCCCAGGATTGAAATCGATTATTTGGTTTCTCGTGAGTTTGTACTTTATTGAACAATATCTCTCTTAATTATTTTTTTTTATCAATTCTCTATTTACTCTGTTGAAATTTGTCATCTTTGAGAAAGTTGATTTCATAAGCTGTGAGTCAATTTATTATTTATTCGTTATTATCTCTAAGACAATTGTTCCATTGTTGGATTTATCTTATTGTTGTAAAAATTAGTTGAAATCCTTTGATATCAATTTGTTGCTATTTTCTCTGATAAATTATTATACCTTTTGCAAGTTAATAGGCGTACTTTGTTAAAGCAACAAAAGTAGACGCACTTTGATTTAAACCATCTTCACTTTTGATATACGTACTTTGTAAATAGGAGATTTCTATCGAAAGGTAGAGAGAAACAAATCACATATTTTTTATTCTCTTGGCCTTTATTTCTTGCTCATCATCAAGGTAACATATTTTTTTACTGTTGAAATTTTTTTTTTTTTTTTGTGCCAATGTGTAACCAATATATATTTTTTTAGGCGAAGTTTTTCAATAGAAATCGTTGTTGATTGTTATAAAAATAATAAATAAATAAATAAATAAAAAGTTGAAATTTTCGAGAGAGAAAGATAAAGACACACGTAATTTGCCGAAAATCAGTTGGCTTGCACTTTTCTTTCTTCCATATTTTATTGCTGAAAATTAGTGCATAAATTTATTGGATTATTGAAAATTGTTATGCACATAACAATTATTCAAGTAAAGGATGTTATGTCAATTGCATGCATTTTTTTTTTTTTGTGGCCTATAATTTAGGGATTTACTACATATTTTATTTGCATAATAATTGCCATTGCATTGCATAAGTATCCTATGCTTGGGTCTTTTTAAGTTAGAAAATTTCATGATCTTGATTTTGTGAATTCATTATTTCTATGATTATGCAATGCCATATTTTTGTTGAAAATATCAAAATATCATTGTAGACTCTCTCTCTGTGCTAAAACATATTCGTATATTTATGAAACTTATTTTTATGCAAGATTTGACATAAAGTAGTTGTTGCCTTACTTTATTAATTTTTTATTGCATCACAGCAATGCGAACATAAAGTGTTCGAGAAATTTTTTTTTTGAGGTCTCAGCTCACTGAGAGTCGGCAAACCTATTGAGTTAACTAGCAGGCAACCCTTTCTTAAACACAATTATTTTTTTTGTTTTTTTAACTTTTAGTTATTATCTAAAAATTTAAAATGGCATCTAGGCTAGTCATGTCAGAACTATCCAAACTTGAAAAACTCAATGGGACTAATTTTTCTATGAGGAAAAGAAAAATTGGATATATTCCTTTCAAGATATGGTAAATTATGTCCTAGAAACAGAACTACCAGTTTTAGAGCTTAAGGCCAATGGTCAAGCCAGAAGGCGACTTGAAAATGGTTAGAAGATGATAAAGTAGCTAGGACTACTATGTTGGGTTTTATGGAAGATGATTTAATTAGAGTCTTTGAGGATTATACCACAACTCATAGTATGATGGGCGCCCTATTTGAAAACTATGGGACCACTTTTGAGACCCATGTACAATTGTTGTTAGAAAAATACAATTCTTACAGAATGAAAGAAATGGACTCAGTGACCGAGCATGTCAATAAAATGACAGTACTCGCAAAAGACCTTGTTGCAGCTGGGAATCCAGTCCACGATTGCATGCAAGTGTCCATTGTCCTTAACAATCTCCCTCCATCTTGGAAGTCTGTTGTAATTACATTGAACCATTATGTACAAAGGATAATCATGTTAAATCTTCCCATGCATCTTAGTATTGAAGCTGAGAGAAGAATGAGGAAGAAGTCAAATGAGCTCTACTTTGCCCAAAGTTCGTCTTCTCAGATCCCAAAGAAACCTTTTAATTATCAGAAAAATATTGGGTATAAGGAAAATTGGAGAAATTTTAAAAATCAAAAGAATAAGGTTGAGAAGACCTATTTTTATTGTAAGAAAATTGGGCACATCAAGTTTAATTGTTATAAGATGAAAAATAAAAATAGGAACCAAAATAACAACCCTACTTGAAATAATCAAAATAAGAGAAAGACCTTGATCTGCATAGTCCTAGAATCAACAGTTGCCGATCGTGACCTGAGAAATTGGTGGGTCGACTCAGCCTCCACTCGACATGTCTCGAGGACCAAAGACGGATTCACAGAATTTGAAGAGATTGCAGCTGGTAACCAACTGATTTATATGAGAAATGACACCTACTGCGATATACTAGGTGTTGGTACTTTCAGTTATGTTTACTAGCAGGAACAAATCTCTTATTGACTGATACATTGTATGCAACCAATATGAAGTGCAATTTGATTTCTATCCCTAGGCTAGACGACAAGGGTTATGAAATAAGGTTCAGCTCTGGTCGGGTTACCGTTGTGAAGCATTCTAGAGCTTTGGTGTACGGTACTAAAATTGGCAATTTGTACAAACTGAATATTAATGAAAGTTCATCATTTTCTAGTTATATTGATACTTCGTTTGATGCTTTTATGTGTATGGATGATCCATATTTATAGCACTTAAGATTAGGACATATAAATAAAGATAAAATGAATTAAATAGTTTAAAGAGGCTTGCTCCCCAATTTAGGAGAAATTGTGTTCAAAATATGCGAGCCATATATTTATGGTAAATTTACTAAGAAGTCTTTTTCTAAAGGGAAAAAGTCTAGTGAACTACTTATTATTGTTCACTCTGATTTATGTGGCCCATTAAATGTAAATACACATAGAGGTATAGAATATTTCATAATATTTATAGACGATTATTCACGTTATGAATATGTATACCTAATTAGTAAGAAATCAGGTGCATTAGAAACATTTAAAGAATATAAAGCTAAGGTAGAAAATAAGTTAGGTAGACATATTAAAATTCTTCAAACAGATAAGCGAGGTGAATATTGCTTTGCCTTATTTTCTGAATTTTGTAAGGAGTATGATATAATTCACCAAACAACTATGCCATATACACCACAACAAAATGATGTTGCTGAAAGGATAAATAGAACTCTAATGGACATAGTTAGGTCCATGATGAGCCATTCAAATTTATCATCTCATTTTTGGGGTGAGGCTCTCAACACTGCAATATATATCATTAATCGTGTTCCAACTAAATCTATAAACTTGACTCCATATGAATTATGAACAGGTAGGAAACCTGACCTTACTATCTTGAAAGTTTGGGTTCTTGGGCACACGTACTTATACCACCATAAAATAGAGATAAATTACAAAGTAAAACTATAAAATGCTCTTTTATAGACTATTCAGAAAATTTTAAAAAGTATAGATTCTATATCCATGGTACTAGATCATTGGTAGAGAGTCATGATGCTCATTTCTTAGAAAATATAGAAGATATAAAAATTTTAAATAAGCCTATTGACTTATATGAAATTGATAAAGATAAGGGTCTGAAAGACCTTGTTTCTCAGACTCCCTCTACATTTGGTGAGAATGATTCAATTGAACCAAGTATAATAGATAGGCTGAAAAGAACTAGAGCCCCACCTACGACTTTAGAAGAATTTTATGTATTTATGAATTAAGATAATTACTCTTCAATGAGTGATGATACAATAGATGAATCTCGAAGCTACAGTGAAGCTATTAGCTCACATGACTCAGCTGAGTGGACTCAAGCCATAGATGATGAACTTGATTCTATTAAAAGAAATCAAGTCTGGGAGTTGGCTGACCTCCCTAAAGATAGAAAAGCTAGCGGTTGCAAATTAGTCATAAAGAAAAAGCTTAATGCAAATGGATCTATTGATAAATATAAAGCTAGGTTGGTAGCTATGGCTTTAACCAAAGGGAGGACATAGATTATGTAGAAACTTATTCTACAGTAGCCAAATTTTCATCTATTAGGATCATCCTTGCATTAGTTGTATATTATGATCTAGAATTATTTCAGATGGATGTCAAAACAGCTTTCTTAAATGGAGAATTAAAAGAAGATATATACATGAAACAACCAGAAGGATATGTAATTAAAGGTCAAGAAGACAAAATATATAAACTTAAGAAATCTTTATATGGTCTAAAACAGTCTTCTAGGTAATGGTACTTTACTTTTCATAATGCAATCATTGAAATTGGTTATATTGTCACTATATGTGGATGATATTTTGATAGCCGGTAATGATATTGGCATGATTAACCATACCAAATCATGGCTAAGTTCCCATTTTGAAATGAAAGATATGCAAGAAGCCTCATATGTATTGAGCATTAAGATAACAAGAGATAGAAGTTCAAGACTTCTATGTTTATCTCGAGAAAATTATTTAGAAAGTGTTTTAAAGAGATTTAAGATGGAAAATTGCAAGCTCATAGATATACCTGTTTGTAAAGGCTTGAAATTATCAAAGAAAATGTGTCCATTAAATGATAATGACAAAGTTGAAATAGAAATAATTACATATGCTCAAGCTGTAGGATGTATACATTATGTCATGTTGTGTACAAGACCTGATTTGAGTCATGCATATGGTATTGTAAGTAGATTTCAGAGTAATCATGGGATGACTCCTTGGTAAGCTGTAAAAAGGATACTCAAATATATTCAGAAAACTAAAAATTATAAGTTGTGCTTTCAGATTGACAACTTAGAGGTTACTGGGTTCTCTGATGCAGATTTTGCGGGAGACCCAGATGATAGAAAATCAACCTCAGGAATTGTATTCTTCTTTAGAGGTAGATGCATTTCTTGGTCTAGTAAGAAACAAGGTTGTGTAGCTCGGTATACTATGAAAGCCGAGTATATTGCTTGTAACATTGCTACAACTTATGCCGTCTGGATTAAGCGCTTCATAAATGATTTAAAGCTGGATATAGGCGACAGACCTTTTAAAATTTTTTGTGATAATCAAGCTGCTATTTCATCAATTAGAAATGGAGCTTATAGTTCCTAAGGTAAGCACATTGAAATTGATTATCATTATATTTATGATGTTATTGAAAATAATGAAATAACTGTAAGTTATTTACCATCTTCAGATATGATTGCAGACCCTTTAACAAAGGGATTGAGTGCAGAAATATTATCAAAGCACGTAGCTTTGATGGGACTTAGAAATATTTAAGTCAGGAACTCCCAAATGAGATATTTTTTGATGTCTTGATCATGAGAGGAAAACTTGCATTAGTGTGAAAAACCATGACATGACTTTGGATATTTTTTGTTATGAGATGTATAACTGCACTTGCGTGAAAACCTCACGACAAAAATATGCACATAAATGTTAAATTCATTAAGTGGTAAAGACTTAATAATATTTCAATTTATCTGGCCCTCATGGCCAAGTGGGAGATGTTGGTACGTGTGTGTGGCCATGGGGCCTTTAAACGTGTAATATTTCACTCTCTTATAATTCAATACTTATCACTAAAAAAGAAGGCTTCTTAGAGAGAGAAAGTACCGTTATCTAACAGCTAGAAAGTAACCGCCTTAGAGATTTCAAGAAGACGCCGAACGTTGGAGAACGAATTTCTCTATCACTTTTAAGAAACGTTTCATGGCCATGGAGAGGTACACAAAAATTTACAGAGTTCTCATAGTTTTGGTAAAACCGTGATCTTTGCGATCGATAATTTCACGAAACTGCCCCTAATCCTAGGAGTGACTCCATCTCTTCCCTCAAGTTTTTCAACACTTTCTTCCCATGCAGTCATCATCTCATCCGCCTCTTCCTCCATCTCCACCTCTTTCTAGTCTGCCACAATCTTTCACTCCTCAATCACAACGACCATCACTCTCCTGCTACAGCCACGTCCGCCTCTCCATCTCGCATCCCTACCTTTCTGTAGCCACGTTTGCCTCTCCATTTCGCATCCCTACCTTTGTTGCAGCCACCTGCCTAGTGCACTCAATCACTCCATTCACCGCCATGCTCCACCCTTTCCAATCTTTTTCACCCATCCTCTTCTCTAACTTGCAACTTCCACCTCTCACCATCGCAGCCTGCTCCCTCAGCTCTGCCGCCCTCTTTCTTCCCCATCTTCTCCGCTTCTGCCAGCCTCTCTTGCTCACCTGAAACTCCTATCCTCCTTGCTCTCTCTCTCTGATCACCTGCGACCAACCCTCCCTTTCCTGCCTGTAGTGCCCGACCATCCTTTCACTCTCCCATTCCCTTGTTCTTTCTCTCTTTAGAACCTTCAAACGAAACCCATTCTTCCCTTTTCGTCTTTCTCTTTTTGTTTGGGTTTTTCTGCAGTTTTGTTTCATTCGTTTCCTCACTCCATTTCATTCAAACCCAATTTCCAACTCTCTCTCTCTCTCATCCAAATAGTCTAATAATATACCCTCCCCCTCCCTTTACCAATTTACCATGCTTTTTATTTATTATTATTTCATTTTGGTCAACCTCATCCATTTATGTTATCTTAGTTTATCTTCATTCATTTCTTCTTATTTTTCCCTACCCTATTTTATTTTAGGTACTTTATTGATTTTATTGTCTTATCTTATTTTATCTCATTTCATTTTTATTTTAATTATTTATTTTACTTTATTTCATTTACCCCATCTCATTTTATTTTATTTTCTTTCATCCTTCTTATTTTATTTTACTTCACTTCATTGTATTTTTTTTTTAAATTTATTCCCTTCCCTATTTCATTTCACTTTAATTTCATTTTCTAATTTTATTTTATTTTTACTCTTTCATTTTTATTTTATTTCACCTCATTTTCTATTACCCTTATTTCATTATCACTCTTATTTCACTCTCGTCTCTTTTGGAAGACCTAGCAGAGTCAAGCTAGTCTCCACCTCCCCTCTTTCTCTCATTTGCTTGTTTGACCGGAGGGCAGGCTGTGCCACCGTCCTAGTCATGTCATCAAGCAATTTAGCCGTCGTGCCAGTCTAAGTTACCGTTCCTGTCTTGCTGCCGTGTCAGACTAGCCGTTGCGCCAAATTAGCCATCGTGCCAGCCTTGTTTTCGAACAGTATAGCCGTCGTGTCGGTCTGAGTTATCGTGCCCTTCTAGCTGCCACGTCAGACTAGCCATTACACCAGACTAGCTATAGTGTCAGTCTTGTCGTCGAGCAGTATAGCCATCATGCTGGTCTGAGTCACCGTGCCCGTCTAGTTGCCACATCAGACTAGCCATTGCGCCAGGATGGTCGGTGTTGGTTTTTTTCGTTGAGTAGTTAAGCCGCCATGCTTGTCTGAGGTACCGTGCCCGTCTTGCTACCACGTCAAATCAGTCAACGTACTGGTCTAGCCACTGTGCTAGCCTAGCCGTCGGGTTAAACTTCTTCTCTCACTTTCACTTCTCTTATCTCTTTTCTTCTCTTCTCTTCTCTCATTCTTCTTCGTCTCTTCTCTCCTTTGGAAGGTTTTAGCGAGAGTCAAGCCGACCTTCGCATTCTCTCTTATTTTTCTTCTTCTCTCCTTCAAAGACAAACACTTTATTTCTCTCTATCTTCCCCTTTTTTAATTCTTTCTTGTAAAATATGCACTGAGAGTCCCTTGTCAAGAAGATGTCGTAAGGCTGTCGATTTGACACAGATTCTCCTGTGTTATTTTATATTTCTTCCTTGAGTATACACACACATGTGCCCTCGACTTATAACGAGGTGGGGGCCTATGCCCCACTAGTATGTACTTTTAATATGTGTGTATGTGTTTGCAAGAAAGGAAAAAACATGTCAAGGGAGGCGATTTCAAACCGGCCACATGCCAGGGAGGCATTCCAACGTGATCTCAGAGGGCGCCCATGTGAGCTAGCCCGAGCGTGTCATGGGCCCACGTGAGGTAAGTACCTCACGACCTTAATTCCTCTCTCACCAGTTGGTACTCCTATCCATATCTTCTTTACACAGTTCTCGAGAGAGTGATCTCAAGTCCCGAGTCCATCTCCAACTCGAAACCACGCCACCAGATCAACCTGGGGGCGAAATCGAGGCACTTAACCACCCACTCTATCTACCTTTTCAAAGTTAACTCAGTTTTTACTAAGATTTGAGCAGATCTCATCCCAGAGATCAGTGTAGATTAGAGCATAAACAACTTATGGCATCCCTTTGGGTCATGGTTTTCATTTGCCCGAGCAAATCTTGAACTTGCTCTTTCAACTCATTGATGTGGGTTTGTCTATGTCATTCTAACTGATGATCTTGAGTGTTGGTGAAGGTTTTGATGGAAGACAAGGGGGTCATTGCCTAGTATCCCTTGTGAATGGTGTTTATAACCGGCTGGGTGAGTGTGGTAAGCCTTATCTTCCTCCCTAGGCAAGACTTGGATTGGCAAAACCTCGGAATTTTCAAGACTTTTTGGTAAGGCGTTTCAAAATAGTGGTTATCATTTTGAGTTTGGAAGACTTTAGGTATTTGTAGAATTGGAGGGAAGGCTTTGGGTATTTGCAGAGTCGGAGGATAATAGTGCGTGTACCTGGTCTGAGAAGTTAGGTGGGAATCACCTTCCTCCTTATAAGGTATTGAGGTGTGCAAGAACCTTTGTCTAGGTATTTCTTTAGTTTGGGCTCTTTGGGCAGCATCTGTCTTTAGAAAGGAGATTGGGAGATGGAGTATTTTCTTGTTATCAGGAGTATAGGTGACCACTAGAGTTTGAGGCAAGGGATCAACTGGTTTTTCTTCTTTTGGGATTCGCTCGACTTGAGTTATTATGGGGGACTGGTTCTTGGGAAAGCAGGGAAGATGATGAGATTTCTCCTTCATTGAATTTGATTCTACAAGGGGTAAAGACAAATTTGATTCTACAAGGGGTAAATGAAGTATCTTGCCTCCCTCTTTTCCTCTTGGAACATGCCCACCAATGACCTAGCCATATCTTCTCCATCCTCATGAGAAGAGGTACTGGCAGTCCTCATGGTATGGCTAGTCATAGCTTCTCTAAGTGGATCTGGCTTTGAAGGTCGCACTAGATCCATAAAATTGTATTTCGCATCGACATAATGCGACTTAGTAGCAGAGAAGGGTCTCTTAACCGCAAAGATCGTACCCTGCCTACTCTCGTGATTATGTTTGAAGCATTTATAGAGTGTGGAAGGAACCAACCCATGATCATGAAGCCAGGGCCAGCCAAGCAGGATATTGTAAGAGGTGTTAGTTTCAATAACGTGAAACATGGCATACTTATTTAAATCTCCGATCTTGAGCCAAACACAAACAGTGCCAGCTGGCTTTTCCCTGATTGGTTAAAGCATTGAACCATCAGATGTGTGGATTCTAAGTCTGCATCACTTAACCCAATGCAGGAAGAATCCTCCTTAGGATGAGGTTTACGGCTGAACCTCCATCTAACATGATCCGATTAATTGAGTGAGCATGTAGATCTCTGGTTACAAATAATGGCCGGTTATGATACTTTTCCCCCAATTAGAGGTCATCATCTGAGAAAGTGATGGCCATATGTGTAGTGAGAATTTCCAGATCTACTTTAATTGGCTCCACCTCTGTTTTATAAACTTCTGGACATGAGAGAGCCTGTATTAGAGCCATACGAAACTTGCTTGACGGCATTAGAGTATCATAAACACTCAAAAGAGCCGAGAGCTCCCGTAGATGCCCAATTACGTCATATTTGACCTTATCTTCATTTGGGAGAACAACTCTTGAGGTCACCATTGGTTTTGAAGGAATTGGAGGTGGAGTGGTTTTTGGAATTTTTGGTTGTATAGTATGTGATGGAGGTAAGGGAGTGACTCTTATTACGAGAGGCTCAGATGCAGGTGCAGAAGAAATAGGGGAAGGCTGGCTGGGTTGCACAATCGGGGTAGGTTTTGAAAGAATGGAGTTTGTGGTGGTTGAAGGGTTTTCTGGTTCATTGAGGAAGGTAGGAAAAGGATTTGGGTAAGGGACCAATGGTGGGGTGGCTGTCTATAAGAAGCGGTTGGTGGGTTTAGATATGGGACAAGTGGTGGCCCTGGATACTTGAGGAGTTTTGGCCGTTCAAGTTTTTTGTAAGGCTGAAGTTTTTTTCTTGATCTCAACTCTAGCTGATCCACCTCTACTGTTGCATTTCCCATGTTGCGCAATACCATATGGCATGCCTCTAAAGAAATTTTTCCCTTAGAGTCTTTACACTGATGCTTTCTCTTAATAGCAAAAGCCATGACATCTTCTACATTCAATAATCTTGCTTGTTGGGCAACCATCTTCTTCACCTATTTACGATGTCGTTTGCTGGTATTGCTAAGCTTAAGCTCTGCATCAAGGGCATCTAAATCCACACTTTCAAGGATAGGGTGGGGTATGTTGGGAAAAGAGGTTTGTAGGGAGTTAGAGATGGAAGCAGAAGAAGAAGAGATTAGGGAAATGGGGTGAGAGAAAGACTAGGGGGGGCGGGTAGGATTTAGAGAATTAGAGGAAGAAGGGTAAGGGTTTGACGAATTGCGTTTAGAAAAATAAGAGGTTGAGCTTTTGATTTGTCACTAATATTAGTCTCAAATAGTAACGTCTTCATTCATTGGACTTAATCGAGGATCTTTTTACATCGTAACCCTTATCGGATGTTTGCAGGAAATTTTTAAGGTCTTCACCCTGCATGGACCATTGAAGGGTATTTTTAGAGTCTTTGCCGTCATTGGACTGACCTAGAGGTGCTCTCAGAACTTTTCCCCCTTGTTGGAACATCCCAAACGATTTTAGGGACCAAATTTTCCTATAAGGTTTCTTGGCTTATTTTCTAACTCTCCCCAGCTAAAAGAATTTGCTTTGGGACAAAGTCATACAGAGTTGGAAGAGGATGAATGGGAGAAATAAAAACTTCTTCAATTGAAGGTTGTGGTAACCTTCTTCTTCGACGTTGAGCCTTTGAATGGGTTACCCTTTCCTTTTATTTTTAGCTGGTGTGACCTTACGAGGCTGATGCGGCATGGGTATAGCTCTTGCTTGCCGGATTGCCTCTCTCTTAAGACTCTTCATTAAATCCCGCCCATGATACACTTTTCAAGACCACAGGTTTAGGAGAGATCACTTCTTCAACCGTTACCGTTTGAGGAGACAATCCACTGGTCTCTTATGTTATGGCGGCGGCGAGTCAGTAACTTCCACATCACCATCTCATATAAGTTTCTCTAAAATTGCTTTGAGCCCATAACATTGAGTTAAATCGTGCCCTCTTATCCGATGATAGGTACACCATGACTCCCTTTTGGCATGAATGGTGTATCTTTCCTTTCTAGAGGAACATAGATGAATCATCTCTTGTGCCACTAGCATGTCAAAGATAACAGGATGGAATTTTGAAGATATTTCATCTCGATGTACCCCTTGAAATTGCCCTTCAATAACTGTAATTACATTTGCGGTTTCAGCTGCTTTAAATACTTTCTTAAGATTCCCGAGGTGAACCTGTCCTCTTTGAATTAAAGCCTCAATGTGATCCTTGATATGGAAGCAATCCTAGACCGGATGACTCAGCATTCGATGGTAAGTGCAATAGTTCTTATTGTTGTTAAGTCCCAATTGATCTGGTCTTTTAGGCTCTGGTAATAGTATCATCCCTTATTCTAGTAGCATGTGAAGGATGGTTGGGACCCAATCCCTATGAAAATTAAACTACTTGCTCATCCTTTGCTCGAATGAGATGGGTTGATAGAGGTTTGGAGGTGGGGGATGTTGTAGAGTATTTTTACAAGCTTGTATCCTCAATGCAAATAATGTAGAGGCCAATGGTAACACCTAGACTCACAGGTACCAAAAATACCTGTGGACTACGGAAACCCTGACCAAATAAGCCTTATTTTGGAAAGCCATGATAGAGACATCATTTCACTCCCAGATTGAGCATGTGAGTCGCCATGATGATCTAAGGATCCCCTCCAAGTTTCAGTCAAATCAGATGTAAATGGACGAGATAGGTACAAAATCCGTTTTTAGCTTGAGCTCGTGTCATGCTATGATGCACCATACTTGGAACTGTACTCTAGATACCTCTAGTTACTATGGGACCACTGCCAATGAATTCAGAAGGCCGAAAACAATCACCGTACCAAGTTTCATCCCAATCCGACCTAAAAAGGGCAAGTTTCTAGTATGATACAGTACACCATAACTAGAGCTCTACTCTAGAGACCTCCAGTGCTTGTGGGACCACTGCCAATGGATTCAAGAGGCCGAGAACAACCTCTATGCCAAATTTCAGCTCATTCCAACCTTTTTAGGTAGTATTTCCCAAAAATAATAAAAGTTGTACTATTCACTTCATCTTCTTGAACCAGTTACTATTTATAGTAACTGCTTTTTTGTTTTTTTTGAAAAAAAAAAAGGTGAAACTTTGAAGGCCTCAATCTCCCTCGTCTTGAATTGGATCGTTCTCAAATTTGGATATGTTGTTCTTCTCATTGAACCCTTTGATTTAATGGGTGGAACTCACCATAGACGTCACGGTTTGGGAGAAATATTAGAGAGAAGATCATCGAAATCCATAAAAATGTATAATTTTACAATCACGTATCTCCGCACTCAAGGGCTTGTAACCTGAGATTCCGGACTCCTATGGCCTCAAGACTAGATCCGTTGCAGCTTTAACTCAAAGAGCTTCAATTTGAGTACTTACTCGCTCAAAATAGAAATCGGGAAAGTGTTTTATTATGGTGTACAAAAAGAGGCACTTTTTCGGTGGCCAGAATCCCATTTTCTGGCCACCTCCCCAATTTAGAAAGTGATCATTCGACATCAAAACGAATAGATTTTTATGGAAAAATGACTGGTAACTAGGGTAAACTTCCCATCGATTTATGATAAAGAATGTGACCCGAAATGACGAAGAACAAGCAAGATAAAGAGTTCAATATCGCATGTTTATGGGTTTGGCTGGATTTTGAGAACACACTCAAAACTCCGCCCCAACCCTAATAATGCATACAAAAACAATCGCCACGTCATGACGTTATTATTTCGGTGGTTGATCGTCAGAAAACCCGTCAGAAGATGCCCAAAAGAGCCTCAAACAACAAGCAAACCATGAGGCCCCTTTTTAGGAACTATTTATTCATTTTCGTGAAAGTTATGAGGGGCAAAAATGTCATTTTTTGCATAAAACGAATTTCACTTTTATTAAAAAAATATGTATTTTAGTTTACTTTTCTCTATTACCCCATGTTTGGGGTACTTTCGATGTAAGGTCTTTTCATGCCATTTGCAACTAGAAGGTGAAAGGAGGTAACAAATTATTAAGAAAAGCTTTGTGCTAGCTTTTTCTTTGTGTATGTGGTTAGGTGCCTCAATCTCGCCCTCCGGATCAAGATGAATAGGCGGCACGTATCTCGGGTTTCTAGTGAACTCGAGATTTGCTATCGCTGTCTCAAAACCTTGCCCAAGAGCGAGGGTAGGTGTACCAATCGATGAGAGAGGAATTTAAGGTGGGTTTGGGACTCACTCGAGCTGGCTCACATGGATGCCCTCTTAGATCATGTCGGAAAGCCCCCCAGCTACTTTCGCTGGTTCCGAATCACCTCCCTTGACTTATAATCTCCTTGTTTTTCTGCACAACACTTCTATGGTTAATTTGTAAGACAAGTGGGTCGAAGAGACCCACCCTTGTTTTAAGGCAATGCACATTCATGTGGCAAAGAATGTGAGAGGTTGGGATGATGGAGTGCAAGTTTCGAGCAAAGGTCGGAAAAAGAATAAAACTCGATGAAGGGATGAGACTAGCTTGATAGCCGGATACTGACCGACTTGGAGTGGTAGCAAGACGAGCATGGTGCTGAGGACCAGCACAACAGCAAGACTACTCAAAACCGAGGCCAATATGAAGAGAAGGCACGAGATGGCGAAGAGGGTCCTGATGACGCTAGGAGTCGCCACCCATGATTGTGGAGTAGCAGTGTTAGGGCCTTTAGACAACGCTAGACACTACTGCTCATGGCTTGCGGGGAAGCAGGGAACTACGGATGGTGCTAGGCATTGTCAATGGCAACATAAGAAGGCAGCACACCCTTACGTGGGTGGCAATAGCCTCTCGTGAAGCCGCACGGCGAAAGCCATTTACGAAGCACGCGATGATAGTTCTCATGAGGCGCACGACGATAGGCGTGGGACGTAGGGGGGAGCTGCGATGAGCACTGAAAGCACTGAGGAGGCTCGCGGACGGCGATTGGCACCGTCCACGGGAAGAAAGCTCGCGGGCAGTGATAGGCATTGTCGAGACCTCTCGCGGGCGGTGATAGGCATCGCCGTCTGTGATAGGCGCGCAACAGGGGAAGACCCCAGTGGGCGACAATGAGTTTCGCCATCTGCACTCTCCACTGAGGCGTCGAGGACGCGTTTGCGAACAACGATGAGCAGCACCACCTACAAGCATCGCTGGGGGGAGAGATGAAAGAACAGAAGGAGAAGGAAGCTCACGCATGGTGTTGCCATCGCTATGCGCGACCTGTGAGACCACAGGAAAGGCATGCACGACACTGCCACTGCCATGCATGACCTCTGAGGGAAGCTCAGATGGAGAAGAGGAAGAAGAAGGAGAGGAAGAGAGCGAAGAAGAAAAGAAAAAGAAGAGAGAGAAGGTTTACCTTGAGCCAAGGGGTATCGGTCTAAAAGTTTCTCTCACCTTGCTCTCTCTCTCCAAACGTGACACAACAATGAGAAGAAAGAGAAACTTTATTAAGTAAAAACTCTCTCTTTGTGTATTATGTGTGTGTGTATGTGTGTATTGCCCCCTGCGTAGAATGATGGTACATGGTATACATAGAATTTTCTCCAAACATGGGTGGATGATCAAAAGTAACCCTAATTGCTGAAAATTAATATTAAATTGAATTAAAAGAAATTAGAAAATAGGGTGAAAAATGACATATCTGTCCCTTCCTAACAATTTGTGGAATTTCAGAACAGTCCTTGTGTTGCCCTAGAGCTTGTGTGATATTGCATCGATGATCTGGGTCATTTTGATACTAAGTTGATCAAAAGATGATTGGTTTCTTGTGATCTTGCATGGATGATTGTTTTCTTGTGATCTTGCATGGATGATTGTTTTCTTGTAGGGCATGCTCATGTAACTTGAATTTTGGTTGAATCTTGAAACTTTGGATCGATAGTGTGCTTGTTCCTTGATGCTTTTATATGATTTCTTTACTAGATCACACTAAGCATACCGTTACGATCGCATGGCAGCAAACACAGCTCGATTTCGTGTCCGAACGAAGATTTTGCAACTTTGGAATTTTGGCAGGAATCTAGAATTCTAACAATGAAATTTACAGTCACTTCGTCAGCTTTGTGTGCAGAATCCAGTCGTTCATCATGTACGGTGTTCGGGTCAAAGATAGCTTGAGACCTTACGTACGCGATAGAATTGTTTTCGTGTCGATTGGGCTCGCGAGCGATGTGATTTGGCCGCTTGAACAAGGCACGATGCTGCTGATTTTTCTGCACTTTCTTCACGGATCAGCAACTTATCTCTATCTTTTCTTTGTGCTCAGGCGTCGTCATGGGACGAGCCACATATCAAAAATCTCGTCTTGATGAGATGAATACACTCACAAAATTTGGGCTTGACCCGACCTCGGATGAGTGGGATATAAGCATCAAAATTCACTGGTCGTGACTGTCCCTTCAATGGTGTGGAGTTGCAGGGTGGCCGCACAAGAATAGTATGCGGTTCCTCCTGTTTCACTCTTTTTCCAATAACTTCTTTCTGTAGTGTCCCCTGGGGGTTTTCAACTATATCAAATTCAATGGTGATGGTCCCACAGCGAATTGAGATACCGAAAATGTAGCTCTAGTTATAGGGTCTGTTTCACGGTGTTAGAGGCTGATTTTGCTGGAACTGTTTCTCAGTTTGCACTGACTTAGACATGTCAGAATGCGATAAAACTTGGCAAGAGACTTTTGAGAGACCTCATAAAGATCTTGGCCAGTTTTGGGGCTGTTATGAGACTGTCGAGATTTCCACTGTTTGCTAGGCATTTATTGAGCGGGGGCCCCATGTTGATGAAAAATATCTTTCAACAGCATGCTCCACCGAATGTTTTGCTTCAAGAGAATCGAGAAGTGCAATCATTTGGGAAGTTTGAGGAATCTTGTCGAAGTCCTCACCCTCAAGGGACTATTTGCGATTCTGAAGCGTGAGGCTTTTGTAGGGACCTCCTCGGACAGAATCAGACTTACGCGGAGGCCAAGTGCTATAAATCTTTGGTCGACATTGTTCGCTGCTACACTAGGTTTTCTTTTGATATTCAAGGTATCTCTGTAGGTCCTGTCTAGAGCGGTCTAGTAGGGGGCTTCTAACCTATCTCGAAAATCTGGGCCCATGCTGTCTAGGGGATTTTGACGAGGAGTACTCTGAAGTCTCTGGCAGTTTAGACCCTGACTTTGTCAGTTTCTTACCTTCATGATGGTCTTTAACATTCCGGAGGGATCTTTTGGTCATCATCCTCACCCTCAAGGACTCTTGTTGTTGTTGATGTTGGAATGTGGGAGATCTTATGCGGCTCTCACTCCCTGATGAGCCAATTTGTGTTGTGATTGGATGCTAGAATTTGAGGATTTTAGGTAGACCTCATTAGCTAAGCTTGTGATTGTTTGGAAATTGAGTGTCAGCTGAGGAGGTGGTAGTGCGTCAACCTGTTTTGTCGGTCCAAGTGCCCTTTCGCGGGTTTTCACTTGAACATGGGAAATGGCGCCGTAAACCTCGTGGTCATGTCTACCCTTGTCATCTGTTTTTTCTCACGATGCCCTTTCGAAGTTTTCACCATGTCGGGTTTTGTTTTCGTGGAACTCTTTACTCATGGTTTCGTGACCATGCCCGTCCGTCATTTTTACTCATGGCATTCTCTTATCCAGGTGTACACCATGCCTGTTTATCATGTGAAGACGTGTTTTTAGGGTTGTGCCTTTGAGACCTGTGCGAAGCCTTTTAACGTCATGCGGTCAGGACATGCACTATAGTTTAGGGTCATACAACTAGATCGTATGGTGATGAATGACAATCTGTAGAGGCCATGGAATGAGTATGGTGGTAGTTATAACTCACTTTCGGAAGATGGCACAAGACTACCTATGAAGGAAGAATGGTGGGTGAAGAATGGTAACCCACTAGTTGACGGCGAATATGGATTGTGAAATGGTTCGCCGTTTTGTGAGCATGGGTAACACTCACTGGGGGAATGATGGATGGTGTGCACACATGAACGGGTCGGTTAGGGAAGGCATGCGTGAAGATGCACGTAAAGGGCGTGTGCACGTATGTGGACTCACTAGGGACGTAATGAAGGTGGTGTGCACACATGAATGGGTCGGTTAGGGAATACGTGTGTGAAGGTGCACTTAAAGGGCGTGTGTCTGTCATGCCTCCTGAACCTAGGCAAAGCAGTTTAACGTCATGCGGCCATGATGTGCATTATGGTTTAATGTCATATAGCTTGGACCGCAGTTATGCAGTATAAAGTCATGCAACTAAGACTGTGTAGTTTAAGGTCGTGCAACTAGACCTCCGCTACAGTTTAAGGTCATATAGTTTGGATCGTGGTTGTGCAGTTTAAAGTCATGCAGCACGGACCATGCAGTTTAAGGTCGTGCAACTGGACCTCCGCTACAGTTTAAGGTCATATAGTTTTTAGACCGTGGCTGTTCAGTTTAAAGTCATGCAACACATACCAGAGTGTGGGTCATCGTGTAGGTGAAGCTGCATGGGGGATAGGTCTACGGATAGCCATCTGACTATCTAGGAATAAAGATAGTCAAGGCTATACACAAGCAGATAGATTTAGATGAAGATGGTGGCCATACAAGGAGTGGTAGGTGTAAGCAGACTTCTCTAGGGATTAAGAGGGTAAGTGTGACTCCAGGGGGATAATGAGTAATGGTATACATGTAATTCCGCTAGGGATGATGGAAGGAGCACAGGTTTAACCCCACTAGGGATTGAGAAGATAAGAATATCCTTGACTCCATGGGGATAGTGGGTCTCAATAGGATGTGACTCTCGCTGGGATGTTGGTGCGAAACAAACCTATTGGGGATTAAAGGGGTAGGAATGACCTTTGCATACATTTAACTCCACTGAGGATGCTGATGAAATACACCTTTGCAAAGAGGTGGTTCATCTCTCGGACCATTTACAGTTTTAGGGTCTTATAGTTTGGACCATGGCGATGCAGTTTAAAGTCTTGCAGCTAAGACAATGCAATTTAAGGTTGTGCTACTAGACCTTCTCTACAGTTTAAGGTCATGTAGTTTGGACCATGGCACTAAGCCTTTTAACGTCATGCGGCCAAGACATGCACTATGGTTTAAGGTCATACAGCTGGACCATAGTCATATAGTTTTGAGTCGTGCGACGATGACTAAGCAATTCAAGGTCGTGCAGCTAGACCTCCACTACAGTTTAGGGCCATATAGTTTAGACCATGGCTGCGCAGTTGATGGTCATGCAGCACGGACCATAGCTATTGTGAGGGAATGCGACTCCATAGGGAACATAGCCATCACTGGGGACTGGACTCCCTGAGGAGTGAGGCTGTAGTGCAGGGAATGAACTTTCCGAAGATGCGGGACAATGGTCCAGATGGGAGTGTCATGGCATGCGTGTGGCACTAAGTGTCGAATGGTGCGCGTGGCATTGGGCCTAGATGATGTGCGCATGGCATTAGGTCCCTTGGTGAAGCGCTCGGCAATAGCCCCTGACGAAGCACGCGACGCTAGCCCCCTGATGAAGCGCACAACGCTAGCCTTGACGAGGCGCAAGGTGATAGCCCTATGACGACGCAAGCGGCGATGACCTTTGAGTGAAATGCGTGGCGATGACCCTTTTGGGTCTTAGGCTTGACCCGCTCCGGTCTGGTCTTAATGCCATCAAGAACTGAGGACTAGAGTGTCATTTCATATTTATCAAGGGCAGTTTGCGGCACTACTGAGTATAAAAGGGGAAAAACCCCATTTTACTATTTTACCAAAGGGTAAAACAATTGAATAGGTTTAGAGAGAGAGAGAGAGCCAGAGCTTCTGGTAAGAGATTTTCGGTGACAACTTCCCGGCCAAAATTTGAAGAGATAGGCGATTAGGAGCTTTTCTGGCAAGCTTCAGGCAGTCGCAAAGCTTTGTACCATGATCGTGAACATTTTCGAGGAGTGCCAAGGTTCTCTAAGGAGGAAACATGGCTTCTCAGAGCCTTAGCGGGTTTTGAAAAGGTGCTTTGCCGGAGCTCGAGTGTTTCTCCGATAGTTCTGTGGCTACTGGCAAGGTTGTAGAAGGTTCAGGGGGCTCTGTCGATCCTCTAGTTGTTAGAGGAGAAGGAGGAGCTGCAGTAGTGGACTCACCAAGAACTCAGTTGAATTTCGATGAGTTTGTGGCGAACGGTTGAAGTGGGAAACCAGGGAGAAGGGAAACGCGCAGTGTCACAGGGCAGCTTTCTGAGGATTCCAGTTGTTTTCTTCTAACTGCAGTAACAAGTAGAAAGTGGGGAAGGGTTTTTCGGTGAACAGGAGTAAGTTCTCGGCTAGAAGGGCATGCCCAAACTATGAGGGACGCACATGTGGCACATTTGAACAGCTGGAGTGCAGGCATTTCTAGACGACGATTCCTTCTTTTGGTTACGAGATGGCGATAACCTTGCTTTTTGGGCACGATGATACCATCTCAGTGAACAGACGGCGATAGTCCTAACCTTTGCTGTGAGACGGCGATAGCTTGTCCTTCGTGCACGATGATACCATCTCAGCGGGTAGACGGCAATAGTCCTACCCTTAGCTGCGAGACGGCAATACCTTGCCAGCATTACACCCTAAGTGCCCAGCCTGCGATACGCCTTTGTGAGCGTCGTCCCTTCCCGACCGCCTAGAGTTCTTTTCCAGTGAAGCTTCTGATCTAATGGCTGAGTCTTCAGGCGCCATTCTAGATGTGAAGAATCTCCCACGAGGAGGGAAGCTTGATACTGACGAAAGCTTGGTGAGAGGTGAGCCAATCTGGCTTACTGAAAGCTTGTGTGAACCAAGGTGGCCCTTGAGTGTCACCTTTGTGAGTGACCCCTTTCAGTTGGTGACGAGGGAAGATAACGATGGAAATGGGAGTATAGAGGAAGGGGTATGCTTTCTGCATTGCCTACACCTAAACATAGCTTGTAACAAGAACTTGTCAACTCTAGGCAAGCGAATGGTAGAAACCCCGGGCATGAAATGGTCTTCTGGTGGCTTGCGGGTACAAGGGGACCACCAGTACTTGAAGGGGTACTCCTCATGGACCATGAAAGTTCTGAGGCATTTTCGAAATACTTTGAGACGGGCTTCCTTGCCGGCTGCTATCCAGTGCTCGGTAGGCTACTATAACCGTTGCTCAAACACAGTCAAAGTGCTGTTGGAAATTTGGAGCCATGTTAGCAACACATGGCTGCTTGGTCATGGGGAGGCAGGGATGTCGCTGATGGACCTACACTTCGTTGGTGGGTTTCCGCTCCTTGGTGCTATGTATGACGAGTTTATTCCCTCAGACTCAGTCATTTTTGGAAGGGGAAAGGTAGGCAAGGAAGCCCCACCGGCTGGGCATCAAGAATTGTTCGGGATCTACTAACGAATGTATGATGAGCCCAAAAGTGGGCGAGTCACCTTTGCCAAATAGGTAGCATTCTTGTACGACAACTATACAGTTGAAGCTGGTCCGTCGCCAAGAAAAGAAGGGAAGGAAACCCCACCAATTTTTGAGTTGTAGAAGGAAAATGAGCATATCTTCTTAGCAGCTTATTTGGTGCTCTTCTTATGTAAATTTTCCTTATCAGGAGGGGCAGACGTTATTCGTCCTGACATATTCGTCCCGACACCTTTTACGTGATAAGGGAAGGAGTATGCACTCGCACAGCTCATTATGTGCAGTATTTATCATGGTCTGGGAGCCATTTCCAGGGGGAGATAGTATCAAGGGGATGAAGGAGGGAATGGCATCTCAGCATTCTAGTTACATCATTACATGGATCTCCTCAACGTTTACGTGGTCTTGTGGCTAGGAAGAAAAAATAAATAAAGCTAGAGGAAATTTTTTGAATGTTGTCCTTATCGCTTCTCTTAAAGTACAACATTCGATGGGGCATACTGTTTGAAGACATTTTTCAGCACCATGGGTCGCTAATGCGGAATAAAACAGAGAAGCCGGTCAATACAACCTACAAACAGTGGAAATTTTGACAGTCTCATAATGGCCCCAGAACAGTTCATGATCTTCTTAAGGACTCCAAAAAGTCTCCTACCATGTTTTGTTGCATTCTGACATTTCTAAGGCAGTGCAGACTGAGAAACAGTTTCAGCGGAATCAGCCTCTAGCACCCTGAAACGAACCCCTATAATTGGGACTCTACTTTCGGCACATCAAACAACTATGGGACCACCGCCACTGGATCTGACATGGTTGAAAACCCTCAAGGGACAAATTTCAGCTTAAACAGACACTCCAAGAAGAAGTTATGGGTAAAAGATCAAAACAGGAGGAGCGACACACTATTCCTATGCGGCCACCCTGCAACTAAACTCCATTAAAGGGACATTCATGAATGGTGATTTATAATGCTCATATCTCACTCGTCCGAGGTCAGATCATGCTCAAACTTATTGGAACACGTTCGTCTCATTGAGACGAGTGTTTCGATATGTGGCAAGCCCCGTGATGATACCCGAGCAAAGAGAAAAGCTAGAGAGAAGTTGTCGATCCGTGAATAAAGTTGCAGGCAAATCAGCAGCGACATGCCTCGCTCGAGCGGCAAAATCACGGTGCTCACAAATCAGATCAACATGAAACTAATTTCATCACGTGCATATCGTCCATGGTTATCGCTGGTCCAAACATCGCGCATGATAAACGGTCAGATTTCGCACACAAAGTTGATGAAGTGGATGCAAATTTTGGCCCCGAGATTCCAGATTCTGGCCAAAACTCAGAAGTTGTAAAATCCTGGCCCGGGCACAAAATCGAGCTACGTTTATTGTCATGCAACCATGACGGCGTGCTCAATGTGATCCAAAGAAGAAATCACTGAAAAGCATCAATAAACGAGCACACTATTGATCCGAAGTTTGCGAGATTTATCCAAATTTCAAGTCACATGATCGTGGCTTAAAAACACGATCTATGGCTCGAACTTGGTATCAAATCGATCGCCATACCGATCCCTACAAGAAAACAATCATCTTTAGGACAAATGGGCACCAGAGCAACTCCGGATCATCTATGAAAGATCACGCACGTTCTAGGGCAGCAGTAGGGACTGTTCTGGAATTTTTCCAATTGTTAAGAAGGGGCAAATCGGTCATTGTGCACCCTATTTTCTTATTTCTTTAATTCAATTAAATCTTAATTTTCAGCAATTAGGTTTAATTTTGATCAATCCACCCATGTTTGGGAAAAACTCCATATATATCACGTACTATCATTGTACAAAAAAGAAAAAAAAGAACTTTGCTTAATAAAATTTTCATCTCTTCTTATCGTTGGGTCAAGTTTCGAGAGAGACAGGAAGGAGAGAGAAACTTTTAGGTCGGTACCCTTGGGCTTAAGGTAAATCTCTTTCTCTCTCTTCTCTTTTTTCCTTTCTCCTTCTCTTTCTTCTTCTCTTTCTTCTCCTTCTCTGAGTTTTTCTCAGATATCATGCACGGCAGTGGCAGTGTTGTGCATGCCTCTTTTTTTCTTTCCTTTCCTATGGTTTCGTAGGTCGTGCATGGCGATGGCAGCACCATGCAAGAGTTTCTTTCCCCCTCTCTTTATTTGTCTCTATCTCTCAATGAAGTTCGCAGACGACGCTGCTCATTGCTGTCTGCAGGCGTATCCTCGGTGTCTCGCGTAAGCGCAGACGACGATGTCTATTGTCGACCGTAGGTCTTGTTGCGAGAATATTGCAGATGGCTATGCCTATTGCCGCCCGCGAAGGATTGCAGCAATACTTATTACCGTCCGCAGGCTTCTCTATTGCAGATGGCGGTGCCTATCGCCGCCCATGAAGGGTCGCGGTGATGCCTATCGCCATCTGCGAGCTTCTTTCTTACGCCCTGTGCCTATCGCAGACAGCAATGCCTATCGCCACCCTCAAAGGATCGTGGTGATGCTTATCACCATCCGCATGCTTCTTTCATGCGCTCGGTGCCTATCACCGTCCGCAGGCTTCTCTCACATCCCACGTCTATCGCCGTGTGCTTCGCAAGAAGCTATCGCCGCTAACAAAGGGATGTGCTGCCCTTTCGTGTTGCCAATGGTGATGCGTAATGCCGTCTGAAGTTCGATGCCTCCCCCTTTCACCATGAGCAGCAGTGTTCAGCGCCGTCCAGTAGCCGCAACACTATTACTCCATGGCCGTGGGTGGCGATATTAACGCCATCGGAACCCTCCCTCTTCGTCATCAGGCGCCTTCTCTTCGTTCTCTTTTCTCCTCATTCTTGCTTGACTAAAAATGACAGACTCAGTCTAGCACTGTCATAGCGGTCTGGCTGTCGACCAGTATTATCGTCGTGCTGGTCGTGAGTATCATGCCCGTCTTGATGCCACACCAGATTAAGATAGTCATATCAACCTTGGTTTCGAGTAGTATTACCGTTGCGCTGGTCTGAGTTACCGTGCCCATCTTGCTACCACTTCGAGTCGGTCACTATACTGGCCCAGCTATCATGCTAGTCTCATCCCCTTATCAAGTCCTCTTCTCTTTTCTTTATTTATTCGAACCTCTTCTTCATTACCATAATTTCTCATCTTCTCTATGAATGTGCATTTTCCTAAGACAAGGATGGGTCCTTTAGCCCACTTGTCTTACAAGATAACCATGATAGTATTGTGTAGAAAACAAGGAGATTGCAGGTCAAGGGAGGCTATTCTGAACCAGTTGAGGGGGCTTTCCGTTGTGAACAAAGAGGGCACCCGCGCGAGTTAGCCCAAGTAAGTCACGAACCCAGGTGAGGTTGGTCCCCACCTCACGAATAAAATTCATCTCTCTCTAATTGGGCACCTGTCCTTATTCTATGAACAAGGTTCTCGAGACAGCGATCTCAGGTCACGGGTCTTCTGAACCTGAGACATGTGTCACCTGATCACCTAGATCCGAGGAGGCGAGATCGAGGCATCCGACCAGATGGTTGCGTAGCTGTTCCTACAAGTGCGAGCGCATTGTAGACAACCACATTCATAACGGTGCTTATATGAATATGCGTGTTATCATATTATATTTTTCATTTGTCATGAATTATTTTCCATTACTACTCTAAGCTAAACTAGAGTTATATGCAAAACAAACTCTCCCTATCTCATGTCTTCTATGTATGCGGACCCTCGTTGCATAATTACTCATTATTCAGTTTTGGAGTTTCTTGTATGAGATAGGTGTGAATAGAATAGTACTTTTTTGTATTGATTGTTACAGGTTTTGAAAACTTGCTTCATGTACTATAGTGATTGTTATAGGTTATTGATCAATGGGGCTGCATGAATTGAAAAACGTACTTTCAAAATAGTTTTTGGGATTTTGATTTTGCACATGTTATTTATTAATGCAGACATATATTTGACATGGAATACTGTTAAAAATCCAGGATGTTGTTTCAATTAGTCTACCAAGTGGCGATGTTTACACGCACATCAATTGGGCTCCTGAACATGATAAAATTATATTCGAAACTATGGTGGAAGTGGGTGCTATGAACCTTAAAAAGGACTAGAGAGAAATATCTTATATTATGCATGAAGCGTATGGGACTATATTCACCATAGACTGACTCAAATCTAGGGTTGATGGTTGAAGTTTTTGTATAGAAATGTTAAAGAACTCCTTGATCAAGCTGATTTCCAATTTGATGAAGGTACGAGGAAGATATTTTGACCCAGTTGAGAGGAGTATATTCAAGGTAATGAAGTAGCTGCAAGGAGGTTCGGCATTGTTTTACCACCTCTGCACCTCATGGACCTGGTTTTTGTATATGGCGTGGAATAGTGCAATCTATACAATATGTTTAAAATGATGGACTCTTGGCCTTCACATCCATTTAATATTGAACTACTAAGATCTGAAATGAAATAATTTTGTTGTGGTTTGAATTTGAGCATAGTAGATTGCAAGTACTTAACTTATATAGAAGGAACTGTATGAGTTTTGATGTATTATTTGGATACAAAAAAGTAGGCAACAATTAACTTCAATTCACATCTAATTTTGTCCACTCTATATCCCTTCTCTTCTCCCTTTTGGCTTTCTCTCATTGTGATTGTGCTACCATTTATTTTAATAATTAGAAATTTATTACAAACAAAATTCAATTTTCTAAATCTCCCATTCAGAGAGAGAGAGAGAGAGAGAGAGAGAGAGGGGGGGGGGGTCTTTTGGTTGATTGAGAATCAATAACACTTTTTAATCATGTTGAGAGAACCACAATTTTTGTTTAGGGAAAATTATCAAAATATGTATCCCTTAAAAAATCGATCATGTGTTTTTGTGATTGATGTTTTGCAATTAAATATAACATTACCAGTAGAAAGTTTAATAGTTCATCTAATAGAAAGCAAAAAAAACATAAAGCGCAGGGGGGGGGGGGGTGTCTTAATGGGCTAGGCTACGCTAGCAAAAAAAACAAAAAACGCGAGGGCGGGGGGAGGGTATCTTAATGGGCTGGGCTAGGGTAGGCCCAGGCCTAATAGATTCTTTTTTGGCCAGGCCGGGCTTTAATATTACGTATTTGGGGGTGGGGTGGGCTTTTCGAATACAGTTTCGGGCTGGGACAGAATATTTCCGTGATTTGCCTGGCCTCAGGCCGGCCCAGCCCAGTAGCAGCCCTACACCCCTTCCGCCAATTATTTTGAAAGAAATTGGAATTATACCTATATGGTTGTGATTCTAATTTTTTAAATTTTGGACACTTTTTATGGAAATTAATTTCGAAGGCAAAGAGATTTGTGAATCTTGTTACGAACCAAACATGAGAAAAAGTTATGTTATAAGAAAACAATTTTTAAAAAACCATCTTCATGCGAACCAAACGGAGAAATCAAGTTTCATATTCGTATTATTAAGGAATGGAACTATTTATAAATACCAGTATTTCTATTTTTCTTTATAAATAAATATGGGTGGCGTTCACCTAGCCCATGAATGCTAGAAGATCAAATATGTTATTGTAATATTTAATGCAAATTAATACTTTAATTATAATTATATTTAAAGATTATAATATGTTTTTCAAAAAAATTATAAATTTCGCACATTAAAACGTGGTATTAAGTTGTACTTTTTTAAGGGAAAAGTTTATATAGAGCCTAGGCTCTAAACAATCAATTTAGAGCCTACCTCAAAAACTTCATTAGAAGAGGTTGTTTTAATGCCCAAATATCCTCAAATTGATCATCTCAACATCAAGATGCATGGACTTGAGAAAAAAATGGATTTCAAGTTTGGGAAATAGAGCATCTTGTAACGCATTTTTGGACTGTCAATTCTTAAGTTATTCAACTTTTCAGAGATTTGCTCGATCTACACTATTTTTGAAGCTTTAAATTTTATAATTAAAAATGAAAACATATTTTAAGGCTAGTCAAAGATTTTCAGTATTGAAACCACATTTTTCGATGGTATTTGAAGGTAGGCTTTATCTGATTATTTAGAGCCACGACTCTATACAAACCGCATGCCATACCATGTATTCATATCCATGAGTATGGTATATTTCTCTTTTTATGTGATGTGAATGTACCTGTAGACAATCAAAGAGAAAAAATCTCAATATTCATGTATTTTTAAAAGATAATGAAAATTCATAATTCACTTCCCTATTTTTCTTAAAAATAAAAAATAAAAAAATTTATGACGATTTGTAATGATTTTTTTGAATTTCTTTTTAAGGCAAGATCCGAATAGTCGATCGATCAATTTTTTAATTTTTTGAATGCCCGACCTGGGTTTCAAACATTGAACCCAACAATCTATAAACGTTTGTACGAGAGGTTTGTGGCATGTACCCTATTAAATGAAAGAGCTTTTGCGTTTGCAAGTATCTTATATTTCTCACCAATCCAGGTAAAGTTCTATAACCTATTGGTGGAATATCAAAGTACTTGATAATCTTCCTGTTCTTTAACTTTAAACCCCATTTTCAAGTAATATTGTGGCAAAACAGAGTGCTTTTGTGGCTACTCCACCAAGCTGCAATACTTTCTCGTGCGATGCCTACAGCATGCAGCAACTCTTAACTCCGAAAAACTCAAATCTTTCTTTACAAGTACCATCAAATCCCCATACATAACTCATGTGCTGTGGAAATATAGAACTCAACACTTATTTTTTGGAATAATTTTTTTTTTCTTTTTTGTGTACTTATATTAGGAAAGTGGTTCATTACATATGTTAGTTTTTTTATTGGTACACAATTTTGTAACGATATAAATTGAGGACAAGCTTTCTATGGTTCTCCTATGGTATAGAAGTTCTATCTTCCCCTTTATCCAACCGTCCATTCTGAATGGAGGGTTAAGATTGCTTCAATCACAATGTCACGTCTCTATACTATTTTATTTTATTTTTTTTCTTTATAAACTACTTTGCCAGAAAATTTTGGACGTCCATTCCTCTATTAAACTCGCACTAAAAAAAAACATAAAAAAATATTTTTAATAAAACAAAATGATCAAAATACCTTTAAAAATTTTAAGGGGTATTTTGATCATTATATTTTATTGAAAAATTATTTTAAATATTTTTTATAGGTGCGCTTAAATGAGAAGATGACACTTACCAAATTTCATATTCATACAATTTGTATAAAAAAAAAAAAACTTTGAGATGTCGGATCTAAGATCAAACGTCTCCCTTTCCAATTTCATTACAAATTTTCCCTGTAAATTTCGTTGAAATTTTCTCCACCTTCGTTGTCTCTCAGCAAAATCTCAGCCCCTTCAACAAGTGATCACCGCCTTTCTTTCCTTGTTTGCCTCCTTTCCTCTCTTTTTTTAACAACTAAAGGTTTGGTTTCTATTTTTTGAATTTCCATTACTTGCACCTTGTGCTATCTATTACTTTTGTTTTATCTTACAGGACAAGGTTTTCTACTACACAACGAGGGTTTTCTCAATGTTCTTATTCTCCCTCTTCCCATTGCATTTTCTTTCTGGGTTATGTCCTTAGTTGTTTGCTTGATGCAGTCCTCATAGTTGAGGGTTTGTACTATAAAAAAATAAAATAAAATTTGGGGTTTTCCAAAGTGGGTTCTTTTTGTCTTTCTTGGAGTTGGTTTGGAAGGCATTGCCTTGATGATGTTGGCATCGAGACAATTTGGTTCGGATGATAAGAACGACGCCATAAAAGGAGCAGCTTGTAACCAAGCACCGTCCTCACCGACATAATTTCAACTGTCGGAATCTGTGAAGAATTCGAAAAAAATACGTGATCGTGGTTAAAGCCGTTACTTTCTCTCACTAAATCCACCGTAGCCACGGTCATGGTTTTTTTCATACATAGCCCTAAAGAATATCCGACTGTAATTTTCACTGCCTTTGCTCTTTGGTTGGTTCAGATTGAGGCATTATCCATCTTTTCTTTTCTTTTGCTCCTAATTAGGAGCAGCACCTCGTAGGATTGCTAAATGCGACTAGGGCTTACTCCCTTCTGATATCGGACCTTTGGTGAGCCAAATTTAAAACCTGCCTCTAAATCCACTTTTGAAAATGGCTTCTGAAAACGGCCAATCTGCACTATCTGTAAAATAGTCATCGAGTCATATTTTGAATCTGTGATTTGTCTATCTACCAAGTCATGTTTCGACTCTATGATCTTTTTGGATCTTATTGTTTTCATCTCCGAATCCAAGGTCCAACTATGCCTATTGATCTGCCGTTGATTTCTGTTGGCACTTCCAAGTGCCTCCTGTTTGATGATAGAATTTCTCGACCCTGGTTGATGATTAAATCTTTCGTTACTTGATCATATTTGATGATCAAGTTTTTTGTTACTCGATCATGTTTAATGATTGAGTTTTCCATTACTTAATCCTATTGGATGATGGACTTTTCCGTTACTCTATCCCGTGTGATGATCGAGTTTTTTTTTTTTTTTATTACTGGATCCTGTTTGTTCTAGAGGCTCGTTGATTTGTTGTTATGCAGGACTTTTGTTCGAGGCATCGGTTTCTGAAGATCGCTAATTAGCAGTTGCTGAAGCTTCTTTTATTCATTTTTTGTTACTAAAACTTTCCTTAGTTGTCCAAACTTAAGTTACTCTTTCTTAATGCATCTTGAGTTAACTCATCTTGAGTTTGAGGGGGAGTATGGAAATATAGAAACCAGTATGGAAATATAGAAACCCGTACTTATTTTTTGAAGCAATATTTTCTTTTCTTTTATACTTACCCATATTAAGAAGGTGGTTCATTACATATGCGAGTTTATTTAATAGTACACAACTTTTTAACTGTATAAATTGGGGCACCTGTTCACATATTCTATAAGCTCAGTAATACATCTTCCATAGGGGCTGAAGGCCCAATTATACAAAATTGCAGTTATTTAACATGTGCAGCGCATACCCAATACAATACTTGTTAAGAGGTGCAAGTTGGTTCAAGTGGAAGGCTAAAAACGGAAAAAGAATAAACCCAAAAAGACATAGTTAGAGGTACCGAGAAAGATATGTGGGTCTTATGACTTCACACGAGTGTAACTCTTAATAGACCAGAATTCGTATAGCAGATCCAAATTAGTTGGAAAAAACTTCGATAATAATGATGATATAAAAGCGATCATTCTCGGTGGACCAGGACCACGGCTTTCTTATGTTCCATTTCAACGACACGTTTGGTAGGATCCACGATGGAGATGACAATCATAGCCATATTATCACCATGATCACATGAATTATATTATTGATTTCCTTCACGATAAAATTTACCGCAGAATAACCCTCGACTGTGGTGCACAACAGGAGACATCCATCCTCCTTGACCACGATAAGAGAAGATTAATTATTAGTAGGAAGACATCCAATAAAATTGGCACGATACAGAGGAGATTAGCATGGCCACGGTACAAAGATGAAGACGTGATAAATCCATAAATAGTCAAAAATTTCCCTGTAAAAACAAGTTCCAGTTGCCCTCACTATGTTTAATCTCCACCATCCGGCATCATCTTAAATGGTGGATGCCACGTTGTAATACCCAGTGCTATGCACTCACATGCAGTGGAGATGAGCATGTCATTTATGACCAAAGGATGGTGAATCGTCAGCACCGTTATTTAGGACAAAAGAAGGTGGATCTGCTGAACCATATACAATACACATGGTGCATAGGAAGGGCAGAGAATATCATTCCTTCACTCTCTGGGTATCGTTAAAAATCACTTTTATCATTCATTTACTCTCGGGTTATCATCAAGGATTATTTTTAGGGCCTCAAATAATGGGTTGTAGCTTTCTCAACCAAGCAACTAACATAAAAAAAGCAAAAAAAATAAAAAATCATATGCATTTTATAGGCATGGGAAGAACATAATTACCTATTTTAAATAGGGACTGTCCAAGTTTTTAATTTTTTTTGGAGGATTGTATAAAATGATGCCATTCATCTTTGCTATAAGGAGGTCACAATTACTTATCACTATCTGATGTGAAATATGATAGTTTTTGTGTGCCATAAAGTTTAAGAAAATTTCTATTGAACTTTGAGTTGGCAATGAAATAAATACAACCACCCAATTTCTAGTCAAGATTAATTGTGACCATTTTGTAACAAAAGTAAATTGTTTAATTGTATATTTTTCTCTTTTTTTTTTTTTTAGAGAAAGGTTTCTATGCTTGCCCTACAGTATAGAAGTTCTATCCTCTTCTTTGTCTAACCGCCCACTCTAAATGGATGGCTAAGATTGCCCCAATCATGTCATGTCTTTACACTATTTTTTTTTTATTTTTATTTTTATAAACTGTTTTGACACCAAATTTTGGACGTCCATTCCTCTATTAAACTCTCATTAACGAAAAATATAAAAAGAATATTTTCAATAAAATAAAATGACCAAAATACCCTTGAAAATTTAAAGGGTATTTTGGTCATTATATTTTATAGAAAAATTATTTTTAATATTTTTTATAGGTGCTCCCCAATGAGAAGATGGCACATACCAAATTTCATATTCATACAATCTGTATAAAAAAAACTAAAAATAAATACTTTGAGACATCGGATCTAAGATCAAACGGTGAGTGACTCTCTTGATCAAAATTGAACGGCTGGATGGTAGGGGGAGCCCTTTTTTTAATAGATAGATCTAAGCAGTGTTTGAAAAATCGGTGATCTGATCCAGAATCAGGCGATCCAGTATCGCTCTAAGCCATTCTAGATCCAAGAAAAAACAAGATTCCCATTTTATTATTAAAAACCTTTAAAGCCATTTTGGTCTTGCGTAGACCTTGCACATCATCCTACTCCCCAACATCGTCAATGTTGTTTCAGCTCATTTTATATGGCTTTTATGTCCCAAATCTCTTCGATGTGGGACAATTATCATTATCCAATTATCGCATTAAATAAGTATATAGATTAATACTGAGGTAGGGATGGCTGTGCCATCAATAAGAGGGTGTGTGCGCGGTATTAAATTACATGATAAAAAAAGAAATAAAATTATGAAAAATAATAATTAAGTGATAAAGCCCACCACCCCTATTTTTTACGAAAAAAAAATTAAATTTACTTACAAAAAAATCAAAATAAAGAGACTAATACTATTAAGCTATTATCTTATGAGATTATTTCATTATATGATTAATATTAGGCTATTAGCTAATTACAATTAAAAAAAATAGTACTAGCTTATAGGATATTAATAAAAAAAAAAAAAAATACTAATATTAGTTTATTGAATATTAAAAAAAATTAGTTTATGGATATTTTAAGAGAGAAAAATAACACTAACTTATACCACTTAATAAGTTATTTTTAAATTACTTTATCAATTACCTCACATTGCAAGTATGAATTTATTTATTTATTTTTAAATTTTATTAAAATAATATTATAAATTTATATTTTAAAATTTTATATTTTTATCCACACTAATTATTATATATTACATTTATTTATTTGTGAGGGTCATACCGTTGTATTTTGAATCATGTTTATTATAATATTGTAATTAATAATTATACTAATTACAATAATAACCAAATCTTATAATTTATTTATTAATTTATTTACATTATGAATTATGCAATGTATTATGTTTTGTTATGGTTGTAAATTAGATTTTTTAAATTAAATAATATTTTAAGACAAATTTCTAATTTATTCTTATTTATATAGTAAAATGATGATAAAATAATAAAATACAAACCAATTAATTCTAATTTCAATGTATAATATTGTATTTAGTTAGGTTTTAATAAATGTTTGATGAGAATCTTCATACAGGAAAAGAATATCTCAATATTCATATATTGATGTAAAAAAATAAAAGTTATTAATGTAATACCCTCATATCTTATTGGATTCTTAAAAACCAACATTTATAATGATTTTTAATAATTTTTTTAAATTTTTTTAAGGTTGAATTCAACCGATTTCCGATCTGAAACGCCGATTCACCGATCAGGATGGGTTTTTGGGATACCCGATCGGGAGCACCGATCCGTTTTTTAAACCACGGAATCTAAGTGTTTAGGAATTCAAAATTTAAATTTACTTTATTGATAGAAAATTTAAATTTACTTTTCCACAAATACTCTAAAGTAATTTCTCTATATTATGGTAGTTCTTTTTGGGCCGGGGCCGAGCCAGTGGTGGCCTTGCCCGCCTAATACAAAACACTAAAAAAATGAAGGGGAATTACAGGGGCAGACAGACCAACCTGGACCTGGCGTAGGCCCAAACTTCGGCCCACATTTCGTGGCCCAGGGCCAATTTTTTTAAGTCCGGGCGGCCCTTGTCAGCCAGAATTATTTTCCTTGAAGACAAAATTGTGTACAGTGGAAGCAGACTATACGGGCCCAAAGAATTTGCAAAGGATATCCATTTTGCCATGTCAGAAACACAGAGGAGACGCTGACACATGATGCCAAAAGGGAAGGATATTCGTCGAATGTGCTAAAAATCTCCGTGACATATGAAAGACACCATACCTTTTTTTTACTTTCTCTCTCTCTCTCTAACTCAATTTCTCCTTTCTCTCTCTAACAAACAAAAACCGAAGCCGCTTTCTGCCTTTTTGCTTATTTCTTTATGATTATTACGTTTAGGAGAAGTTTATTTTAACAAGAGGCTCTAAACAATCAAATTAGGGCTGATCTCAAAAATTTCATTAGAAGAGGTTGTTTTGATGCTTAATGTCATCAAATTGATCACATCAAGATGCATAGGCAGAGAAAAATATAGGTTTCAAGTTTGAAATTAATGTATTTTGTAATGTATTTTTTAACGGTTAATTTAAAGATTTTTAAGTTTTTATAGATAGTTCGATTTATACTTTTTCATAATTAACAACAAAATCATATTTTAAGACTGCCATAAAGATTTTCAGTATTGAAACCACATTTTTCCACGCTATTTGAAGGTGAGCTTTACTTTGATTGTTTAACGCTCGGCTCTATACAAAAATCTACCCATGATATTTTTTTCGAGCCAAGGCTCTAAACAATGAAATTAGTGCCACCTTCAAATAGTATTGAGAAATATGGTTTTAATACTAAAATTTTTTGCCTACCTTTAAAACATATTTTGATTTTTAATTATAAAATTTAAAGCTTAAAAAATAATATAAATGCCTTAAAAATTGACAGTTTAAAAATGCCTTATGAGATACACTATTTCCAAAACTTGAAATCTATATTTTTTTCAAGTCTATACATCTTGGTGTCGAGATGATCAATTTAAAGATATTTGATTATTTAAACATCAAAACAACCACACATCTTGGTGTCGAGATGATCAATTTAAAGATATTTGATTATTTAAACATCAAAACAACCACTTCTAGTGAAAATTTTGAGATACGTTCTAATATGATTGTTTAGAGCCTAGGTCGTATAAAAAACCTCTTCTTTTACCCTCTCTTAGTTGCCGTGAATGCTTAACGCACACTCTCTCCCTCTAAATCCGTCACACTCTCTCTTCTTTTGTAACTCTCGCCGTGTTTTTTTTGGCAGTCTGTTTCATCCGTGACTGCTTTGGTTTTTGAATGGAAAAAGGAGCGGCTAAAAACGTTTGGTCGCAATCAGGATATTCAGTAGTGGGGTGGTTTGATTCCTCGCTTTTATCGTTGCTCTGTGGATTACTTTACGAGGTTTTGTGGTACAAGGTTTCGTTCTCTAGAGAGAGAAAGAGAGGGAGTTCCTAGCATTTAAATTGTGGTTTTTTTTTTTTTTGAGAGAGAGGGGGAGTGAGTTTTGGTGTTTAAACAGTGGGTTTTGTGTAAGAAAGGGTTGTTGAGAGTTCATGGGTGCTTGATTGGGTTCTTGAGAGGGAGTTCTCATTCGCATTCAATTGTGTTCTTGAGAGAGAAAGACTGAGAATTCAGTGAGGTTTGATTGGGTTTGTTGGAGAGTGAGAGAGTTCATCAACTTGTGATTTGGATTGTGCAGAGTGGTGATGAGAGACATGGGGAGAGAGATTGTAGAGGGAGAAAAGGAAGGGGAAGAGCTCTTGTTCGTACCTCCTCTCAACTTTGCCATGGTCGATCACGGTGTCTTTCGCTCTGGTTTTCCAGACATTACGAATTTCTCTTTCCTTGAAACTCTCGGCCTTCGCTCCATTCTGTAAAAAATTCACTTCTCTGTACCCAGTTTTATTTTCTGTGATATTGTTCATTCTTTTCCACTTTCTTTTAATTCCCTTTTAGTTATTTTTCCAGTTGTTGATGAGTTCTCTCTCTTTTTGCATAACTAAAAGATAGTGAATTTTTCTTCCCATTTCTAATTATCTTCTTTCCCTCTTGCTTTTTGTGGCAATCCATTTAGTTGCACTTTCTCTTTCGTATTTATTTTTGCCTCTTTGAGTGATTTCTTTTTCTTTCTTGGGTTTTTGCAGATACCTTTGTCCAGAGCCTTATCCTGAATCCAATGAAGCTTTTCTTAGATCGAATGGGATTAAACTTTTCCACTTTGGGATAGAAGGCTGTAAGGTCTATTCTTCTTCTTCTTCTCCTTGAATTTTGGATATTTAATGATTATCTTGTATTTTCACGAGAATAGTTTTTCAAAGTTCATGTAGTTTTGAATTTGAAATCTCTGCATTTTTATATTATGCATTTCAAGTTTCTTGGTTTTTGTTGTCAGAGATTTATTTAACACTGCCATCTGATGCTTTTCTATTCTCAACAAATGGATTACCAAAAAAAACAAAAAAAAGTCACATCGCTTCAGAATTTACTCATTTCTTGATCTTATCAGTGTTAGTCTTTATTATTTTTTGTTTATATAGATGCGCGTAACTGCGTTGTTGAGTTTGATGTTTGAGGAGTAAATTGTGAGTCTTCCTTTTGACCCAGGGGATGGTTCAATTGTATTGTTAGATGTGTAAAATTGTATCGTTAGATTAGGTCTTAAATGCCTTTCCATCTTTTTCTTCATTACTTCTGTTGTTTGACAAAGATGTGGTTTGATCTATGCTAGAAATAGTTGAGTAGGTTATTCTTTTGCTGGTTCTTCTTGTTGAAATTCATTTTCTTGTCAAAGAAGTAATGTATCAGTTTTCAACATTTCTTATCTTGTTCGAGTGGTTCTTTTTGTTGAGATTCATTTTCTTGTCAATCAAGTTATGTATCAGTTTTCAACGTTTCTTATCTTGTTCTAGTGGTTGTTGTCTCATATTTAAAAGAAGAGAATTATTGCTGTGGGTTGAATCTCCCACTTATATAGGTATAAAAAATTGCAACTGTAAAATTTCACGTAATTCGAAATGATCAATTTCACATTGTCAACCCATATTTCCATTTAAATAAATTCTTTTATCTTTTCTCCCACTGAATGGTTTTACAAACCATATGAAGTTGTAGGGTGATTTGGAATCTGCTGTGTTTTTTCCATATCATGGATCTCATGTTGGCTCTCTCGTTCACTGAAACATTTTTCTTGTTCATGGACCTGCATATGCTTATCCCATCCATCATGCATTAGGTAGTTACTGGGGCATCCGATGTATTAATTAATATCTATAATTTATTTGTAACATGTTCATTATTAGATTACCAATCTACAAACAAATCTTTAACATTTGGTACATGGATGTTAGGATATTAATATATTCGTTCAGTTTATATAGATATTATAGTTTCAGACATACAGTCATGTACAATACATTTTACATATGGAGGAGAAGACAATATAAATTATAGTTGTTGGTGGCCATGCGGCATAGGCTGGCATAGTTGCCAAGTGTTCGATAAAATTATAGTATGGATTTTGCAAATATTAAAGCTGCTGCGCAACTGATATTTTTAAAATTTTATGAACAGTAAGAAATAGGAAGGGTGGCTGCGTTAACCCACTCAAATTTGAACCTCAACTATTGCAAACTAGCAGATAGTTCATTAAAATTACAGTCTTTGGGATAGGTATTTATTTATTAACATAAGCAGTGAGAGAAAAAGAGGAAGGGAAATGGCTAGTTATGAGTGGATGACCAGAGGCTTCTATTAATAATGAAGAAAATGATAAGAGTCAGTTTATTTGCTATTAATGCTTCTATTAACCTATTCTTGACATGATAATTAACAATTTATTTTGTTTATTAACGCTTCTATTAACCTATTCTTGACATGATAAGAGTCAGTTTATTTGCTGTTAATTGCATGAATCAAGATGATAAAATGAGCAAACAGACGCAAAAGTGTCGGATATCTTGAGAATATTTATAGGGAGCTAACAGCACAGGGTTTACTACTCTCAAACCTGCTCAAACTTTCAAGCTTGTAAATTTTAATAGAGCAAAAGTCTCCTCGCCCCTCCCCCTCCCCCTTCCCCCCCCCCCCCCCCCAACCAATAAAAAAACCAAATGTCCCTCCCTCCCTTCTTTCAAATTTAGCGTTGTCTTATTTTTTTTCTTTTTTTTTTTTAGAAGGGAAGGTTTTAAACAAAACCTTTGTTTATTCTTCTGTTTTTGTTTGAGAGGGAATAGAATTGGTTAGTTTTAGGTGAAAGGCATATGGTTGGGAATCATTTGGTTCCATCGCAAACCTTAAATGGATGTGTGGTAAACCAAATAAACCCGCTTTTTATTTTTAGTTTATGCAAGTTTTAGGAGTTGCTTGAGTCACTTGACCTGGCTGAGTCAAAGAAGTCTATCATTTCTCTTTCAATTCTCACTCATACTGGGTCAGTGCACTGATGCCATTTATTTGTTTTTCTAATGAGCTGATCTATGATTTGTCCTGTACATGCTCCTAGAGTCTTGAACAAACTTAAATGTAAATGGTTTCTGACTGGAATGGACAAGAGATATTTATGCAATTTGCATTAGTTTTACTTCAGTTGTGACGTGCTCAATGAATATTACATGTGGAGTGAATACCAAAATTACTTGAACCTACTTTTTCTATGGAAACTTTTGTGTCTCTAATCACAGATTTGAGATACAAATCAATCAGGAAAGCAGTGCTGTAGAAGCCATATGTTATTAAGTTTCAATTATGACTTTCAATGGGTGTTGTATCTTGGTGCCCACCCTTTGCATTATGGAAAATTATCCGGGAATACAATCTTTTCTTGTTACTTTACTTTTTAAGGGGCTGACTTGATGAAAACATTGGTTGAGGGCATGGCGCAAGTGGTTATTATGAATTCTTGTGGTGCACAAGCAAATTCATATACTTAAATAGAAAAGGTGCTCAGTGCTCCCTGGTGGAATTTTGCATGAGAAGGTGCTCAGTGCTCCCATTGGAAAGCCTAAACAAATGCATGTACCTAAATGGAAGCAATTGTAATAGAAGGTTCCCACATATGAAAAGATTTACAAGCTGTGGTTTACTATTAGCTGTCTTACTATTATTTACAGGCTGTGGCTTACTATCACTCAGAACGTCTTTCAGTGGCATGGGGTATTTCCCATGTATGATTGTTTGCTTCGAGTATCTTCTTTGTTCTATTGATTGGTCTTTAATTGAAAAGAGTCTTAGATTGTTGGTTATATTTTGTGACTAAAGCTGTGTCCAGATATTACCTTCTTATTCCTTACCATAGTTCATTCAGACTTGAGGTTGTAATTTAACTTTGTTGGCTTTTAATCCTAAGCCAGTTGCTAATCTGTCATAAGACATTTACTTAATTCCTTGAACATGTTATCTTAATTGTCCAAGGTTCCATGCTTAGCTATCTTCCATTCCTTAGAGAGTGAGAGACATCAAGAACCTATTAATAGACAACCAGGAACTAATTCTCAGTTGCATAGTAATCAAGAATTTGTGTTCAAAGACTGACAACTGAAAAATTAGTCATAATTAATGCTACTGCAAATGCTAATATCTACAGGATTGTTGCTTGTAATAGAACACCTTTCTGTAAATTCATTTCAAGAGATTGCATATGTTCTGATGGTGTATTATTGCGCACTAAACATTGAGTACTCCTAAATGGGAAATTCTGAGCATTACGAGACTGAGACTGATGGCTTTCTTGTCATACTCCATTAGAATGCCTCAGGCATGCTCTCTTTAGAATTATATAAACAATTTCCACAAAGTAGAAGTAGAAATAAAAGAAAGAGAGGATTTGTATTTCACATTTTGATGTATAAATTCCACGTAGGCACTTCTGATATATTTCCATTTGTGGATCTGTACATGAAGAAAAATATGATAATCTTATTTGTAGAGAATGCATGACAAAAAACCTTATATTAGTAAAAATAATTATGTGAATGTGAAATATAGTTTAATGTATTATCCATAAAAAGTAAAGAAATTCTTAAAGACATGGTGTAAACTTGAACTTCAAGATTCTTATCGATTTAACACTTGTGGAGTTGAAGCATAGTTGCTCTCTCCCAGCCTAGGTGGCAACCCTGCTTTTGAATTTCATTCTGGTGCTCCATGAAAGGAATCTTGATTTCTAAATTTGGGATCTGATATCCCCATTGTCTGAGATCTCAATCCCCACCTTAAAGATCATGATCAAACTGATGATTTTCTTTATTTCTCTCCAGCAAGTTATGCAACTGTACTTTCAATACATGTGCATTACTTGCTGGCTATAAATAAAGAGATCCCTAATTTAATGTGCATATAAAGTCCTACATTATGTGTACTCTTTAATGTTGGGAGCAATATCTGTAAAATGTTGGCATCAAGATCCCAAAAGTTCGGATTTGAAATCCCCAAAAGGTGAGGATTGAGATCCCTAACATTGGTGATCTCGATCCCTAATATATGCATTGTATCGATGACACTCTCAACTATAGGGGTTTTCTAGCGGTTCATGATCCCTCGCTCCTTCCAATCCCATCCCAGTCCCCATCCCAGTCCCCATCCCAACTTTGAGCTGAACTTACGTAGAAGAAGGAAAAAAATATAAACTTGTTTACTCTAAGAAGAATCATATTCTATGCAATGATAGAATTGTAGATTTGTAACCAACTCAGGTGAACCCCTAGTATGAATCTCATCAAAACTTCTTGACTCACACTCGAGAAGTTTGAAAAGTCATTTTGAGAGTCCACCAGACAAATTTGATTGGTTCTTGATGCTTTCTTTTGGAAATTGTCACTCTTATTCGAATCTAGACAGTCTATGGCATTCTCCGTTTTATTGAACCTAATTTCCATTTGTGTAAAGAGCTATTGATTTTACAATTCAGAGCAGAACATGATACCCATGGCCAGGAGCTGTTATAGATGATAAAGTATCGACTGTAGAGTTATGGGAATTTTGTACCCTGAAGGAGATAATCAATGGCCTAAGTTTGGTGGTAGTTTTTACCCTAGGATAATTCTTGTAAAAAAATTGGGACTCTTACATATTTGCTCAATCGACTCAAATTATTTAAGAAGGTTGTGTCTTTATGTTGGGCCAGTATGCCTTGATTTGGTTATGCCTGTATCGAGTGGATGCACTGATGATTGTCAAATGGTAATCGTTAGCTTGTTGCGTCTCATTAACTAGTGTGATCATTACATGTTTGGTCTCATTAATTAGGAAGCACTTAGGGCCTCCACAGTGGATTCTCTAATTGAGTCCTCTCCTCTTTCTTTGAATGCTCTTGTCTTCCAAACTGCGGCTTTAGGAAAGATAGGCAGATCCCCTAACGGGGTTCAATTTCTACATGAAATTGCTAGTTGCTAACGAGCAAGAATTATTTCGTTGTATTATAATTGAAGCAAGCGATGTAGCTGAGGTTCTAAGCGAACATGTGGCCCATTCTGTTAAAGTTTAGTTGGACTGGTGGCTATTAGGCATCTTCTTTTTTCGTTAAAGCTCATTTAACTTTTTTAAGTTTTGATATAGGCAGTTCATGTGGTACCTTTTCTTGAATAAATGTCGTTAAGATGTTCCATCCAAGGGAATATGTAAATATTGGAATCTCTTTTCAATCTTTACATCTTTTGTCTATTTATTTGGGTATGCTTCATCAGTCAAATTTGAAACATGTTTCTTTTTCAGAAAACGTCATATAACCTATTATTAATCTTAACATTCTTGAACCTTTTGTATTGAATGGAAACATTCCATGACCTACATGCAGGAGCCTTTTGTGAACATTCCAGAGGAAACAGTTCGAGAAGCGCTGAAAGTCGTACTTGGTTTGTATCGTGGAGAGATTTTTGTTTATAAGTAAAAAGAACACATATTTCTGTAAAGTACTTTGAAACTCAATTTTCATTTACCTTTTCCATTGTTATTTACAGATGTTTGTAATCACCCACTTTTGATTCACTGCAAAAGGGGAAAGGTTAGCGGTGCCTATCTAAGTGTTTATGATCCATGTATTTTAAGGGAAAGCATACTGTTATACTCCAACATGCTATGGAAAAATCATAGTCTTCTGGGTCATCACTGTCCATTAAAATGATGAAGAGGGAGTAGACATTTGGGTCTGTCTGGCTTCCTCTCCATTGCCAACTATCATATTGATCGACAATGATTATCACATAATATGGTTTTTCCATTACACACTACACTATAGTATACTTTCCCTTTGTTTAATGACATTTTGTAGTTGTATTCTCAGGGGTTCTTTTGTCCTTTTTGATGTTGGGTGCAGCATCGAACGGGTTGTGTGGTTGGGTGTTTAAGGAAGTTGCAGAGGTGGTGTTTGTCCTCGGTATTTGATGAATACCAGCGCTTTGCTGCTGCCAAAGCAAGGGTTTCGGATCAGCGGTTTATGGAGTTGTTTGATGTTTCGAGCTTGAAACACTTGTCCACTTCTTTTACATGTCATAAAAGGTAAACGTATTCCATCAGTTGAGTGCACTTATTTCTGTTCCTTCTTATTTTGTTTTAGGTTTTTTGACAAAATTTGTATTCCTGCCCCTGGATAATTGGGTGATTGTGTGGGGATGTAACTGAAGGATAAAGAATGCCCCTTCAATAATAAATAATCACGGGATCTATTTTTTTTTGCAATTTTCGTGATCTTACTGATGCTCTGATGCTGAAGGCAATCTCTATCTCTCTCTCTCTCTCTCGTTGTGTGTGTTAAGAGCGGAGGGCGTAATGTCTGACATTTTTATTGGTTTTTATGGGGCAAGTAATCAACACCACCACCATCTCTATGAAGAAACCAGAGGAATTTAAAGCCCCACCTCCCATCTAATTATATTTCATGTATTTTTTGTTGCAAGTAGTTGCAGGATATCTCCCCCAAAAGTTTCAAGATATCACTCACTGGCCGTAATTGTTAGACTCTTTATCCTTTTCCAAATTTGAAATTTATAGAAGGGAGGTTAATTTAGCAACCGCATTTTTAGCAGTGGACCTAAGATGTTGAACAATGGCAGGTGGCAAGAAAAAAAAGGGTTTGGGGAAAAGGGGGAGTAGTCCATGCTGGCATTTTAATTTAGAACAGTTTGTTACCATCTGATATCACGAAAATGGTTGAGGTGCCTCAATCCTCATCTCAATGTCTGAAAAATAAAAACTATAAACCCATACTTTGCGTCCCAAAATGGCTACATTTCATTGTCATTTGAGCCCCAATTCATGAGTGGAGGTCTGTCAGTTACACATGTTATTTTCAGGGTGTATGTTCTCTGAGTATATATGTTTTCAGCAAGAAAACAGGCCTGCAACTATTCCTGAAGTTATACCCTTGTGGCCTCATAGCCTTGAAACCCTATTGTACTCGAGGTTTCTTCTGCCTAAAATCATATTGACTATATTCAAGTTGATTTCAGGGGTTATAACCCTGAAATTGGCCCAACATGAACCTGCACATACATTTGTTGTGGTTGAGTCAATAGGCTGCGAGTCTACAGGCTTCTAATCTTCCTAAAACTTATGAATTTCTCTCTTCTAGCCATAGTCCATTGGTCATGATGACCTAATGGGCTGGTTGCAAAGGATGTAAAGACCATGGATTGTAGATCATAGGTCTTTTGAAGGATTCATAATGGTTATCATGGTCTGCCCGATGATATGGTTTTGTAGGGCCTAAGTCACATAGGGCATATGTCACCCTGGACATAGTATGAATTTTTCTGAATTCTTGGGGACATAAAAACCATCCAAATTGATTGGGTTTTTGGGTAAATGTATGACCCTTTGACTTAATCGCATACTCGTCTTCTTCCAACCCGACTCCCAGGAGATCATTTCATCCACGACACCTCTTTGCCTACTTCCTACTTCAGTAACAGGTGCTTCTTTTGTGGGAAGTGCCACAAACTTCTGCAACTTGGATTGCCATGACACTTCTCCCTTTGCAAAAACTAACAAATGACCCTAAGTTGATTTTCTAGGATCAATATCCCCAGACATATTTGCACCTGTGAAGCCCTCCAAGAGGCTTCACTTGTCCAAAACATAAAGACATTTTTACTTGAAAATCCAGTAGTTTGTACCTCAATATTCTCTACCTAGATTTGCAAGGAGCTTACATACTACTACAGCATATGCTATGTTGGCCTTGTACACACCATTGCACATCAAACTCCCAACTACTTAGGCATATTGAATTTTCTTTATCACTTTCTTCTCACTCGCTTGAAGGACTCTATTTATCACTTAAATTAGATTGCCAACCGAATTTGCATTCTTCATATTAGATCTCTTAAAAGCATCTTTCTAATGCACCGCTTTTAAGACTACCACAAAGTCCTTGCTTTTGTCATAAATATCTGCATACTAAAAAATATGTCTGCATACTCAAAACATGTCTTGGTTATCCCAAGTCTTTCACATCAAACAATTTTCTTAATTCTTTCTTTATCCTGTCAATCATATGAATATCTTGCCCAACAATAAGATGTCATCAACATAGAGCAAAAGAATAATAAAGTTACCTCTAGGAAATCATTTTAGCTAAACACAATGACATGCAACTATTCTCTTGTACCCTGGATTCACCATAAATATATCACATTTCTTGTACCTTTTCCTTGGGGTCTGTTTCAACCCATATACATTTTTCTTAAGCTTACAAGCCAAGTGTTCATTGCCATTCATTTTGTACCCTTCTAGCTGCTCCATGTAAATTTCTTCCTTTTAATCACCATGTAAGAATGCAGTTTTAACATATAACTGCTCTATTTTAAGATTCAAATTTTACTGTAATCCTAATTTCACATGGACAGAAAATTTTTGTACCACTAGTTCTAAAAACATTTCATGAATATCTATATATCTATTATATATATATATATATATATATATATCATGGACAAAATAAAAAGTTCCCTTTTCAAGTTCCATGGTTTACCATAGAACTTTACTTGAGCCTAAAAGGTGGGAACTTCAACAGTAAAGGGGAGTTCTCAAATTATCTTCCACTTTTTATCAAACACAACATCAACAGTAATAGGTAAAGTTCTTTCTTCCTCTTCTAACTTCTTGTTATCAAACACGCTCTTATTGTACTTTATCTTGAAGACATCCTTATTTTTAATTCCGTTTTGGCCCTTTGATAGCTGAACCAAGTCATAGCTATGATTTTTATGCAATCTGTTCTCTCTTTCATAACTGTCCTCTATTCACTCTTGTTCTCATGAAATGGCTTTTTCAAAATTTTCTGGTTCACAACCATCAGTGAGCATGATATACTCTGTAAGTGGATACCTCTTAGAGGCTTGAAATAACCTACCACACCAAATCTGTAAGGTGCTTGGAGTTGTGGAGGCTGCTGCACCTGCTCAACATCATGTTGCATGGGTTCACCAGTCACTACTAACACGAGATTCTTTATCTTTTTGAGCTACTCCCCCATCGTCACCACTTTGCCTTGGAGGAGAAATGGGGACTAAGGTTTGCAACTCATTTACAAAACTTTGGGGTTTTATTACGAATTTTTAATTGGTTGGTCTTCTTGGAAAATTACATTTTTACTCCTAATTGCTTTCTTCTTCTCCATGTCCCACAACTTATACCCAAATCCTTAGAAGACACACTGAACTGCCTTCATCAAGCTTCAATCTTTGCCTCACCCCAATGCAACTCATTTACAAAACTTTGGGGCTTTATTAGGAGTTTTTAATTGGTTGGTCTTCTTGAAAAATTACATTTTAACTACAAATTGCTTTCTTCTTCTCAATGTCCCACAACTTATACCCAAATCCCTAGAAGACACACTGAACTGCCTTCATCAAGCTTTAATCTTTGCCTCACCCCAAAAAGGTTTAGGTAATTTTCCAGAAGAAATCATTCTTCTAATTGACTATACAATTATTTCATTCTCTCAGCCACACCATTGTGTTGCTTTAAGGGATTGTTTTCTCATGTCTTACGTTAGCAGAATAACTTTTAATCAACCTTGAAGTGTATTGCCCTCCATTGCCTGTGCATTTAGAAGCTTACCAATCTCCTGTACTTTATGAAAAATTTCAATTACTACATCCTTCCTCTTCATAGCATATATGCCCTCAAATTTTTAAAGGTATCATCTTTGAAGAAACAAAACAGGAAGCACCACCAGTGATTATTACATCAAAGGACCGACTACATACATTACAGTAAAGCAAATCCAAAATAACATGATCCCTTTTGGGCTATTTTTAAGAAATGAAATTCAATGTTGTTTTCCAATTAAACAATGATCATACAACTTTAGGGTTGTACCTTTGATGCCTGAGAGAAGCTGCTTCTTTGCCAATATTTCCATGCCTTTGTACTTATGGCCAAGTCTCTTATACCACAAATTCGATGAAGCTTCTTCGGAGTTAATATTCACCTCACCCATGGACAAGTATGCTGTTGTTGACCTATAAGTAGAACAACACTTCTTACCCATGACTCTCGTAAGAGAGCCCCTTGTCAACTTCCATTGCCATTTGCTTATAAAGTATTATTTCATAACCTTCATCATCTAAAAGTCTTTTAGACAATCTATTGATGTGAAGCTTAGGGATATGCCTTATATTTTTTAGTACAAGGCCAATGCCAAAATTATTTTTGATCACACATCTCCCTTTCCAATATTTTTTGATTTCTCATGGTTTTCCATATTTGCTATGCCAAATTGTCCTTGTAAACAGTAAAGAAGTTTCTGTGGTGCATTACAAGAAAAGAAGCGTTTGCATCAGCGTTACAGGCGATGTCACTGTTTACAACATCGAGAGACCTCTCCTACGGGGAGAATTATGACTTCACCATCTGTTGCAACTGCACCAGTATTTTTACCCTTATCATGGCTTCTTCTTCTCTTAGCTCATTCTTGAGCTTTTTGACATTCCTCTTTATATGCCCCATCTTGCCACGATGATAGTAGTTGATGTTTTGGTTTTCTTTTTTAACTTGCACTATATTGATCTCATGTTTTGCTTCTCTCTCTGGCTTTTGCAACTAAAGCTTGTGATTGATAAGAACGTAGTGGTTCTCTCTTTTTTTATTCATTCAACAAGCAGCTGGTCAATTGGCTCATAACCAATTTTCCTTAGGGTGCTGCGTTATTAAGAGCAACAACCAATGTTTTTCATCTAACTATGAGCTAAGCAACAAGGCACGTAGCTCATCATCTAACACCATCATCATTGATAATAGCTGTTTATAGTTCTTTGCATCTCATTTAAATGCTTAACTACAATGTTCCAGTCTTTAAACTTGAAATTGACCAACTGCATATTTAGAAAAGCTTTATTCCCAAATGTCTTCATCTGGTATAAATCTTATAATTTTTTTCACAAGGATTCTAAAATCTCTTCATTTGACACATGGTTGAATGCTATATCATCCAGCCATTGTTGGATCTTTACAATTGTTTTCCTTTCTAATTTTGAACCTCCCTCTGATATATTCTCTAGTTTCTTTGTTTTCCCTTCGATGAGAACATAGAAGTCTTTGTTTGAAGATATAATATTTTCCATCTTTATTTCCAAATCTTTGTGCACCCATTAAACATTATCATCCTACTTGTACTTGGATCCATTATAAAAAAAAAAACACAGAAAACAGAAAACAGAAAACAGAAAACAGAAAACAGAAAACAGAAAACAGAAAACAGAAAACAGAAAACAGAAAACAAAAAAACAAAAAACAAAAAACAAAAAACAAAAAGCAAAAAACAAAAAGCAAAAAAGCAAAAGGCAAAAAAAATCTCTAAATACCGGTTGTTGGGAACTTAGCCTTTCAATCTATCCATGAAATATATCGAAGTTCAAAAAGAGGGCAGACCAATCACAAAAAACCATTACAAAGAATGCAAGATAATGATAGGGAAGCAAACCGTAGAACAATAGAGCAAGAAAGGGCTTTCTCAAAATGGAAAAACCACAGGGCAAATATAATTCACTAAGCAATGAAAGAGGAGCTTCCAATGTCTTCTTGGACCCTGTTTTCTTGAGCTTGGGGTTCACTTACAATATCTCTCTCTCTCTATCTCTCTGCACCAATGTGTGTGCATTGTGAAGGGTGCATGTTCAAAGATCAGAAATTCTTTGCTTGATTGGTTAGCTCTTAGGGCCAAAATCTAATGGTTGATTGCATCAATTCTTGAATTCACTATAGTTCCTGGCATCAAAGAATTTGATAGAACTAGATCGTTTTTGGTTAGAGAACCTGCCATTACCACTATAGTTTTCTTGTTGGAGTCCAGCACAACCATTTTTGTTGGTTTGTAGTGGGAAGAGTTCTAGTGGGCTCTTTCCTGGAAGATATATAGTAGTAGTCAACTTCATCATAATCATCACCACGATCACCAAAGCAATCATGCAGGAACAAGGGAAATTTAGAGCCCCAGCTCCCATCTGATCTTTTCGTGTGCATTATGTTCCCAAAGCCTGTAATCTTTCGAGAGATTTCGCGTGCTTGATCTCTTTCCTGCTCAAGAAGCTTGTAATTCTTTCCACGTAGTTGCAAAATTCTCTCCACCTTAATTTTCACTGTAGACCTGCATCATGCACCCACCACAGCACTTAGGCTCTGGTATCAGTAGTATTGTCAAACTCAAACCTCATGATTTGTAGCCCAGTGTTCACCTTTTTTGAAAATGGGCTATTTGTTGAATAGCAGCTCTGTCTTCTTGGAAATCCTGAGCAACGCTTCTGGGACCATGGGTGATAAGGTACTCTAGAAGGGCCAACACCTTATATGATTGTCGCCACCCTTTCTTTTTTATCTCCACCAGTCTGCGGAAACAGAGAGAGGTGTCACTTGGGTAGTATAAAGAGAAATCGGCTCCCAAACCACAAAGAGGAAAGGGAAAATCTGTCATTCAAATGAAGAAACAAGCCTTTGTTTCAGAACACAAATGATTCCCTAGTAGTTATCTATGTCGAAAGCTGCCCAAGAGATTGCAGCCATTGTTTTGCTCTCAGGACCTCAAGGATCACTGTTAGTCACTTCTTTCATCAACCTGCATGAAAAGGACAGAAAATTGAGTTCATTCTTGTACATTTCTTTAATGGGAAAGTATAACTTCCAGACAACGGTACAATGTACCGTAGTGGGAGCATCTAACCACCAATTCTCAACTATGGATGATGTAGATTGATCATAAATCTGACACGTATTTCACTTGAAGTCAGATAATCTCCAGCACGCAGATTGAGAAAATGACAGTGGATTCCCCAGCTGTGTACTGTGCATACATCATACGCAGGTCGCGTGCGGTATCCGTTCGCACATTTGTTACACTAACAAGAAATAGAGAGGCAGTGTGAAGGTCGTTACACTTGAGCGGGCTTCATGTTTGTGGGCAAGGAGAGACACTGTAGTGTTAGGTTAAGAGGGGAGACTGATAAATGGTCTTGCTAATTATAAGAGAGCTCTTTTTTCATTTGCAATTGACATGTTTGGTTTGTTGGTGTCTAAGTGCACCTTAGTTTATAAATAAAGAAATGATCACTAGAAAACATGTGTGCCCTTCTTGTTGACTAAAGGAATTTTTATTCCTGCTGGAATGAAGAGATGTGAAATAATGGTGGTTTGGTAGACCTATTTACCAGATCTCACACTTCTCTCTCATGCTTTTGTTGGTTTATTTTGGTGTAGGGGTTTTGTGATTTTGGGTTTGAATGCAAAATTGGTTTGTGGACACGTGAGGATTCGGGTGGCTGGATGCTTTCCTTCTCATTTGTGCTTGAAGGTTTTAATGGTGGCGGGCCCGCCCCAAGCCTGGCCCTTGTTCGATTATTCGACCAGGCCCTATAGGGCTAGGGCCGGATCAGGCCAAAAACAAAAAAGGAAAGAAAAAGAAAAAGGTCAGGGCTGGGCTGAACAGGGCTGGCACTGGCCCTAGCCTGGCCCTCTGGCCACACGTTGTGGCCCAGGTCCTGTTGTTTTAGAGCCGGGCAGCCCATTGTCAGCCCCGGGTTGGTACTTTTTGGACTTCTTCCAACTTTTAACCAATACTTTTTACACGCTTTGCTTTTGAAATACCTGTGGGTTTGACAATGTTATCCTAAGAAGGGGCTACGAATAATTGAAGGGTAAGAAATCGAGATGTATCTATTTGGTACTCGAGAACTAAAAGACCAGTAGTGTAGTGTCGCCTTGCTAACAAGGATACTAAACAAGCCGTCCAAAAAGAGAAAATCGGAAAGTACTCGCACAAGAAATACCAAAACCGCCATTCATATTATCACTCATGACCACCGCTTAAGCCAGAAAACTGCTTATTGGACTTATAAAAGAATACGTTTGGATGCTTGGTTTGTGAAATTCCCATGTTTGAAACTTACGGTTCTTCATCAACACAAAGTTATGAATACCTCATCACATTGGCTGATACATCCGACCGTTCAGATTGCCTAGTGTAATAACTAGTTCAACACAAAGTAAAAATTGAGTTTAGTCGAAATTGGTGCAAATCAATGTTTGAATAATTCTGCTGGTCCGACTAGACAAGCAAAATTGAACATACTTAGCTTATTTAATAACAGTCAAATCGATTTTGATTAAACCAAATTTCTCACTGATTCACTGCCCAGTCCAATCGCTCAACAATATAAAAGTACATAATAGGAAAACTTGTAAAATTTCGTGTTGAACCTCACCCTTAGCGGTTTAGGGGAGAAAAAGATGGGACGGGATCATGCGACAAGTTCAAACAAGACCGTCAAGGAAATTGAGACTCACAAAATAATACATGGTCGGTAGCATCATCCAGTACTGTGGAATATGTGGACTTCTTGGGTACAATATAATTTGGACTGTGTTCTTAAGGGCCATTTTGAAGAAAATAAAATCATCGAGGGGTAGTCCTTGTAGCCATGGAGCACAAACAATGGGGTACATTCCGGAGGAAGTTAAACCTCTAATTCTACCTTCTTAAGGGCCTTTTACCACCCCGAATAGAAGAAATAAAGAACTGAGTCGAAATAGTAGCCCATCAGGTGAAACTCATAGGGCCGATTGGCCAAACCAAGACCCAACATGATAACCAATAGAATACCATAGGAATCTTTAGAACCGAGTACAACCAATGAAATCAACCTCAAATAAAGCTTAGAATTGGAAGGTCCCCCTGAAAGGATGAGAGGGATCTCTCGACCAAGGGAGAAGAAAATCCGAGCTAATTGTGCACTCAAAATGGTGATTTGAGGACCCAAAAGAGAGACCAGTCAAACTGGGGTCAAACCGGCTCAAAACCGGAATCTGACCTCGAGATCTTTAATACTAAATGCTCAAAGCCTATCCTCCAAAAATTAGGTCGATCTGATTGTGGACTACTAAAATCTTGCCCACCTAAATTAAAAGCCTAGTGAAGATCTTCTAATCGGCCCCAATTTACAAAAGAAGCCTATGAAATCCATGGTCGAATGATTTGAAGCTTTTGTGATAGGAAGATACAATTTCAAAGACAGCAAATCCCAAATTTCAATTAAATCAAAGACCATATGGTTTGGATGCGGTTTGTCAGATTTCTTCTTAGGTTCCTAAGCATAGATCTCACCCCCAATCTTCCTATTTTTACAAAGCAAGCCCATGAAGTGCATCATTGAACATGGCTGGAGTTTTATGGAAGAAAGGCACCATGCTTAGGATCCTAAATCTCAAATTTGGGGTCGATTCCACATTGGAAAGCACCATTTTCTAGGGCAATATTCGGCAGACAATCAAATGACCACCAAAACATTGAGTAGGACTATACTGTAGAAGTGGTTCATCTTCTTCATGGAAATGACAGTAGGCCAAAAAATGGGCTTTTTATCCATATATGTTGTTCATTGCTAAATGAGCTTTTTATCCATATATGTTGTTCATTGCTAAATGGGCTTTTTATCCATATATGTTGTTCATTGCTAACTGGGCTTTTTATCCATATATGTTGTTCATTGCTAAATGGGCTTTTTATCCATATATGGTTTGATGGGGTTCCCCACTCGAATCGAGATCAAATTGAGTCAAGAATTTGAAGGTTTGTAACAAATGAACGTGTAGCAGCCCCATGACCTCTCCTCACTCTTTAGTGATATCTCATGATACATGCAGTGATTTGAGCTAATATAAGATTTACCACAAAAAAAGACGCTGATTCAAGAGAGAAGTTGCCTAAAAAATGAGATTTGTAGAATTTTCATTTTCAGAAAAAAGAAAAATGGTCACAACTCGACGAAACTGCAATCATTTGCGTCGAAATTTTTGTGAAATGATAATTAATATGATTCCCCACAAAAGTTTGGTAGAGGATTGTCGAATGGTGGCCGACTAAGAGCATAATAAAAAGGCTTAGAAAAGGGGAAGGAGTTTTAGCCGAAAGTGAAAAATCAAAACTTAAAATGATCATATCTAGCCAAAAAGCTGTGGTTTTCGCTCAAATTTGTCATAAGATGGTTGTGGCACATTGTTCTATTATTTTCCAGGAATATTTTGGTCGAGAAAGGTCGAAAAAGTACCCGATTCAATGGTTGTTTGGTGGAGGAAGGTGGGAGACGGCTTTTAAAAGGAAAAAAACATTGAAAAGTCGCAAGTTTGAGTATCCTTTTCAATCATTTCAAACTATAGCTCGGATTTATTTTTGATAATCCAACCTCCTTTAGCCCTTAGTTTTGATTTTCCACCTACCCACTCTTAATAATCCAACCTTGTTTCCCATGTCTATAAATACCTACTTAAGCTTAATTTGTAAGGTTGGAGAAATTTTACTTTGCCATTTCCTTTAAAGAGAAAAAACCTCCTATCTTCTTCCTTAGAGTGAGAAAACTTTGCTACACCTAAATTACCTCTCACTAAAATCTAAAATATCCAAATACCCCTAATAAATAGAAAATATCTAAATATTTTCAAAAAATAACAAATTCTCATAATCCTAAGGCACCAAAATCATCCAAATTACCCCTATAAAAACTCAAAACAGCCAAAGGGAGAATCAAAGTAGGAAATCAGATCGAAGCCGGAGTTCGACCCGAATTGGTTTGGCTCCCCCTTTTAGATTGCATGGGTTCTTGTGTCCAGTCACATTTTCCTTCTCACTTAAAATTACCCTTGAAGAAAAAGTGCACTTGAACCGATCCACCAAAAGACCATTAAGGTTGGGTGGGCCTTCCCTAAGATCAAATATGCCAAGTGGTCTAAGACGATTCGGCTACGGCCCACACTTGTAAGAACTTACGCACCCCTATTAATTGAATGGATTTTTACTTCTATTTTATTGTATCTATGGCGATTGCCTTCTATTTAGCTCGATAAAAACATACAAGCACACACGAATACGCATGCGTGAGGGCATTAGATTGACGCGATCATCCTTTCTGGTGACTCCATTGAGGAATTCTGCTTAGACCTCCACCCCTCTTAGCCATCCACACACGCTTAGACCTTTACCCATGTTTAGACCTTTTTCCGACTCTTAGACCTCTTCCACCTATACTTAGCCATCCATCCACGGCTAGACCTTCATCCATGCATAGACCGCTATCCACACTTAGCCACCCTCTCCCCCAGCCCCCCAAACCTTCATCCACGGCTAGACCTTCATCCATGCATAGACCGCTATCCACACTTAGCTACCCTCTCCCCCAGCCCCCCACCTCCCCCCCCCCCCCCCCCCCCCCCCCCTCCCCCCATGGTTAGATCTGCAACCACTCTTAGCCATCCACCCACTCTTAGACCTGCACCCATTCCTAACCATACACTCAAACTCAAACCCTTACAAGCCCTTATACATGCTATCATCCGATGTCATGCCCCATCCACCAAACCCATTCAAACACCCATAGTACCCTGGTACTTTGAGAATTTGGTGCCCAAAAACCGTACCTCTAATCCCGAACTTGCCATGACATGGCATCATACTGAAAGGGGGCATGTGACCCTGCGAGCCTGTGCATCTAAACGACACGAACAGGCAAAGAAACAAAGTAAGGTCGTCGGGGGAAACCACCATCATTTGGGCTCATTCCAAGGCTAGAGGCGATCAATTTATGGCAAGATCACTTGTAGTTATTTGTGTTTAGCAATATCGTTTTGTTCAGAAGCATATGAACAAGATCTTTGGTGTTGAATATTTTTTCCAAACCTTTTTTTTGAAACATCCCATTAATATACTCCCCAGCAGAATTTGGTCATAAGGCTTTGATCTTGGTAAACAACTGAGCTTCAATATACAAATAAAACTGGACAAAGATGTCATATAGTTAATTGTAATTATTCATAAAGAAAACTCATGAATATCTGAAGTGATCATCAATAAAAATGACATAATACTATTACATCCTCTTTGATGCGAAAGGAACTGAATCCCAGATAATAATATGTACTAGATCAAACGTATAAGCAAAAATTGAATTGTTGCGGTTGAATAATAATGCATGCATTTTAGAAAGTTTGCATAATTCACTATCTTTAATAATAGAGAGAGATTTAAAAGGAATAGAATCAATAACACCATGACAAAACAATAATTATAACTGAGAGGTAAATATAGGACCCGGATATTAATGCCACAACAATCCTTTATCAGGTGTTGCTGAAGAACCATAGTCTATTGGAGTCATTGTTGGCCAGCGACATGATGAATGGTAATGAAGATTGGAGAAATAATGTGAACCACCAATGGATCATATTTTGTTGAGTAATTTATGCGCTTATCATCCCAAAGCTCTATTATTTAAGAAACTATTGATTTTTTTGCATAATTACATTTATACCCAATACTTTTTGCCTTTTTATTAAGTGATGACATTGCCCATACTTTCGGAGATTCTATTAACTTACCATCAAGTAGCCTGATATGCTTTGAAAGCCTTGACCATCGGTCATCATATATGTCTTAACAACTAGTCTTTTTTAAATACTATCCAAGGATCTCGATTTGAAACCAAACTTTGGGACTTATATTCTTATGGCCTTGGATGCCTCGCCCCATGATATTGGAGAAGTCTAGATAAGATATGATATGATATGTCTAGAAAAATACTATTTGTCGAGGGGAGCTCTAAAGGATGGTCCATATCAAAATGTAGACATCCCGATCTCGGTTGAAGAAACCACATCAGACCAAAATGCCCCAAGAAAACCACCTTGATACTTGAACCATTCACACCCACCTCAACCCATCCGTAAAAACTAGACCTCACAAGCCTCACAAAATACTCGGACAGGGCTGAAAGTGCTTGTGACTCGAAACATGTCAAGACAATAACCAAAATCACCAAATCAAGAGAAACTTAGGAAGAAAGATGATCTGGCGCTACTCCTAGGGTTGCCGACTCATCTCCCAGCGGCGACAATATGAAAACAGAGGACAACATCCAGAAAACGATCCGGAAGGAGAGTTTAGGGCTTGCCTGGAGCCGCTTGAAGTTTCGCTTAACCAGTATTATATCAAAAGGACGACGGTTTGCAAAAATGGAAAAAAGTTGAGTAATGATGCTTGTCAATACAAACTCGTCGGTTAGTCCTTAAAAGTTTTAATTCACGACTGATGACGTTACGGGCCTGTCAGCTAAACATATTCAAGGTTGACTTAAAATAATGAAGCCATCTCATCTTGAGACAAGTTTTAGGACACATATACTCCTAAGGTTCTATGCACGTTTATCCATGTGATATCTAGAGGAATATATATGGCTTAATATTGATATTCACCATTAGTTATGCAAGTGTGTTATAACTTACAGTCTATGATAAGAGATTATGAAGACGTTTATATTTGAGATAGAACTCCAGAATGCATATATTCCCTGGCATATAAATATCTCTCCACTGGATACTGGAGTAGTTTTGGGTGAGATGTGATATGACTCCTTAAATGATCCATCGTATGTTGAAATAATGGGGAGCTTAAAGGAAGCCCCGTCATATATTGACATATTGAGGTGAATCCCTAAAATAAATATATGAAGGCCTCATATGCCTTAAAGTCCAAGGGTGATATGACTTGGGCGATATTTGGACCTAGCTTAACCCATGTCTGTATCCACCGTTAGTTCAAATATGCCTGAATTGATACCCTGAAGCTTGATGCCTTCTGGATTTAGTTGAGACTCTCAAGAAACCATGTTTGAAGCATTGTGACCCTTTGCCAAAAGTCTCGTATTAGTCGGAGGTGGGATAACCCATTGTCTATATAGCTCGACGGTTGAAGCTTTAAGAAAGCCCCATGTCTCATGCGTTCCAGATAAAATAACATTCGACTACTGATATTGTAATTTCTCTCTTAATGTAATGAATTTTCCAAAAACTCAGGACCATTGGATCCTCGGTTAAATATCTTATCACCCTTAAAAGGTGTGGAAATGTTCTATACAAATGGAGAAAACATATATCTAGCTGGGTAAGCAGAAAAGTAAACTAACAAGCAATGAAGAGATACATTGTCCTAGTTTTTCTCACTAGACAGCTCGATTGATTCGTAAGACTGCACATTCAAAATTCAAAGATGGATGGATGGTTGTCCGTATAAGATAAGCATGGATCCAAATCTGTGTATGGTTTAGATTGGGCTCAAAAGATTTACCCACAGATTCAAAATTGCGTGAAGCTTCAAGTTCGAATTCAAAACGTACGTGAGATCTGCTCACAGATTCAAATTTGTATAAAGGATAAAGATGGAAGTGAGGATTCAACATGAAGGTTAGGAAAAGGATAAGCATCATCAAGAGATCAACAATGGAGATATAAAGATGATATTTGATGGCTATCGAAAGATATTGAAGTTTATCACCTGAAAAGGATTATAAAAGCCTAGCGAGCAGTTGTGAAATGGGTTTGCATATTTTTCATTGAGATAGGCACTCCTTATGAGGAAGTATCTCATTACCATAGGTTCCTCAAATATTGATTGCAGTGCTAAGATAGAGTGAGAAAAAGAGAAAGAGATTGATTCCGTGCTTTGATGCTTTGAAATATCCATCTCGAGGCTCATTCTCTAAAGGGGAAGAAGACATAGGATTAGCATCCCTGCCGTAAATCAGGTATACGGGTTGATATCCTATTTGATGCTATCCGTTTTATTTAATATGTTTGTATGTCTTTCTTATTGGAAACGAATGTATAGATCTTGAGGCTAGAATCAAGGGTAATTGACCTTATCTACTTTCAATGTACTATTTGGTCAATGTAAATTTTAACAGGGGATTAAACTCTCTTGGAACTATTTCCCTCTCACAATATGATATAAAAAACTTATGTTTCTATTATATGGAATACATGTGTGATGTTCTCTGATAAAGAAATTAATTGGAGTCTCTGCATGTTTTAAATTACATTGTCCTTAAAACATCAATATCCTCTCTTACGACATTCACATTTTGGAGCATCCAGGTTGCCATACATAATATATGCCTAAGGAGTTGGTTTCTCAGTTCGTGTGTAGGGTCTAATATTTGGAAGGGAACTTTCACTTAGAAATATGACTGTTTAATTTGATAACGCTTCATTTCAATTTTGCAAATGAATTAAAATGTGGATGCTTTCTGGTTTATGATATCATTCTCGCATGGCATCTTGAAGCATGTGATTTGAAGCCTTTTCCTAGATGCATATGTTTATATTAAAAAATACGGCTAAGGGATTTCAACCCCGCATTGATTTCGAGTGCAAACAAATCAAAGACTTGGAAGAAAATAAGTCCCATTGAATTACGCTCCGAGAGAGAGTTGGGCCATGAGGCTGTACCCCCCTCGGACAATCAACAAAGCCGGCTTCCCCCTTATTTCTACTTTGGAACTCAACAAGAAGATTTATAAAAATGTTTGGAGGTAAAAAGGAGGGTTTTATAAAAAGATATTTAGAAAATGGAGGAGAGCAAATAAGTACAAATAAATTAACAAGCTAGGGAAATAAAGATACACAGGAGTAAATAATATAACTATAAACTGCAAAAGGAACAAGAAGATAAAAAACATGAAAACTAAAATATCTAAGCCACTACCTAAGCTAAATATACAATATATCTAAATAAAAGAAGTAAGACTAGGAAAGAATAAAGCATTAAAGAGAGGAGGTAAATAAGGAAGGGAATGAGGATGAAAAAGTAAACCGGAAAAAAAAAGGGAGAGGGGGAGAAATAATACAAAAGAAAATAAATATAATAAGAAAAGGGAGAGACAGAGAGACACCAAGATATTGAATAAAATATAAGATAAATAAGAAAAAATAAATACAAGAGAAAGAGGGAAGAAGAGGGAGATAGAGGGGGAGAGAGAGATAGATAGATAGATAGAGAGAGATCTAAACTACAAGATGAATAAAAAGAGAAAGAGAAATGAATACAACAAACTAAGTGAAAAAATACTAACTAAAAAGAGGATAAAAAGATAATTAAATACAAACAAATAAGAACAATAAATACAACATTAGAAGAAGAAGAGAAAGGAAGAGATTAAATCATAAATGAAGAGAAAAGAGAAGGGAATCATAAATACAACTAAAAAAGGAATAAATGCAAGAAATAAAAAGAAAGAAAAGACTAAATGATGCTTTAGACTGCGCCCCTAGGCCCGGCACCCAGAATCAGCGTCGATTCAGATCGAATGTTCTTGAGCTTTCAATTTTTAATGGGATAAGTAGAAATATGAGAAAGAGGGCCCAAAAAGTTGGATTAGCCTTCAGTTTGCCAGGGTAGCTTGAAAGGCTTAGAGGCTTTAGTTTTGGATTCAAGGGTTTAAGAGGGATGGAGGTTGCTCAAATGGGCTCATATCTAGGGCTCTCTCAGACAACCTTAAGACTAAACTTTGATCTTTCTTAAGCTCAAAGATGAAGAGAATCTGAACATATCTTAGGCTAAAAAATTATGAAGATTCGGACCTTAAGCTTGAGGTAGAAGGGGATATTTATATGCAAAACAAGCCCTTCACAACCTCTAAGTTGATTTTGTGTGAAATTCAACCCATCAGAATTCTGGCACGTTTGGAATGGTACTGGCGACACTTGGAACATCATTATGTCATTAATGTTGTATTAATGACTAACAACAAATATTAATTGCTCTTTTAATGCGTTGATACGGCCTTGTCAATATCTGACACCATTGGCAATGATGTCAGCAGCTTTCCAACTGCCTACAAAGTTCTATTTGTATAGGTGTCGTCTTCTCGTGATTCTGATTTGGTTTTAATGGACCAATCATAGTTTGAAGCTACTCCAAATGGTGCCTGCGACATTTGTAATGTCCACGCCGCCTTGGTTGTATTGTCTTCTGAACCTTGGCCAATCAAAACTTGACAACCACGGTCCTTACTGACATCTGACATGTCAATACGACCTTGCCACACCTGTCGATATGGTTTGACACGTCAGTATGTCCAGTCTTGTCAGCTAGGTTGTTTCCCGCTTGTTAGAGGTCTCGTGGTCTGGCAACATTGCAATGTCGCCAAACTTCTATCCATTCCGGATGCTCGTGGGAGCTCTCAGGGTCTAGCGACATTCAGAGTGGAGCTGGCAACATTGGCAATGTCACTAGACTTCTGTCCATTTTAATCACCTGTTTTGTAACGGAGGTGCCTTTGTCACCTTGTCTTCGAGTTCTGGCAAAGCTTTGGCAAATGTTGGAGCAACGCTAGAGCCTTCCCTTTTGAAAATGCTTCTGAGTCAAGCGATTTGGAGTCTGTCTTACTTGGTACTACCATTTGGTTCCTTTGATCCCACCGGGACGATATCGGGTTAGTGGAGGCTAGGTTTACGTAAATGTTTACATGCGTGAATGGTTCAAAATATCCAAGTGGTCTGTTGGGACATTTTAACCTATCCATAATTTCTCCAGTCAAGATTGGGTTGTCTACAACATGCCAGCCATTGAAATGACAGGTTTGGTTTTGTATTTTGCATGTAATGCCATGAGAGTGTGCTGAAAAAAGAATCCAACTTAAGTTACTGAACACATTTGTTATTAGTTATGATATATTTTGGGTCCAAACTAGCATATTGTTGTATTTCTAAGCTTTGCTAGTGACTTAGTTAATGGAGATATTAGCTTGGGATGTTTTCTCTTCTCTATTGTCTCAGGCATGCACATCCTTGTTTTTTTCCTTTTGTTTTTTGAGGAAACATACACATCTTTTTCCGTCGCACGATTGCTTCTATTGTTATAATCAGATGTCCATGCTCATGTTGTTGAATTTTTATGGAGTATTGAATGGCATGGCTAGTGAGTTTATGGCTGGTTTGCTTCATGGCTACTGAATGGCATGGTTAGTAACTTATGTTCATTATGTTCATCTCCTTTGTTATTTCTTTGTTCATTATGTTCATCTCCCTTTTTTTCCTTTTTGTTTTTTTTGTTTTCGTAGAATTCCACCACGTCGGGCTGGCAATCTATTTTGTTTATTTTTTCTCAAGACCCATGAATTTTTAACTCTTTGTGTTCTTTTGTAGACACCCCAGTCTTGACTGGAGAAATTATGGACAGGTTGAAATGTCTCAAACTGACCATTCAGATATTTTAAACCATTCACCTCACCTTAACCTTTTACGTAAACCTAGTCCCTACTAACCCGATCTTGCCCCAATGGGATAAAAAACACCAAGATGCGAGACAAGGCAGACAGATTCAGAACTACCTGGCTTGGAAGCGTTTTCAGAAGGGAAGGTTCTAGTGTTTCCCCAACAGCTGTCAAAGCCCTACCTAGAACCCAAAGACAATGCACCAAAGATACCTCTGTCACAAAGCAGGCGGCTAAGAAGGATAGAAGTCTGACGCCATTCTCAGTTGTGCCACCGCCACTCCAAGGTCGCTAGACCCAAGGTCCCCCACAAGCATCCATAACAACTAGAAGTCCGACGATATTGCTAATGTCACCAACTTCATTTCAAACGTCGCCGAACCCGGAGACCTCCAACATGCAAGAAACAGCTTGGCTGACGAGACTGAGGAGGCACACTAACATGTCTGACTGTACCGGCTGACATGGCAGAGTCGTACTGAAATATCATATGTTAGTATAAACTGTGGTTGTCGAAATGTGATAAGCCGAGGGCCAAAAAAAGCCGAGGGCCAAAAGACAGTACAATCAAGGCGGCATGCCAGCTAGCATTTGGCAAAAATACAAACATCACCGCTACCATTCGGAACAACTTCAAGCTATGATTAGTCCATCAAAACCAGATTAGAATCACCAAAACGTGACATGTATCTAAATAAGAAGTTGAAGGCAGTTGGAAGGCCACTGACGCCATTACCAATGGCGTCAGGTACTGACTAGGCCGTATCAACCGCATTAAAAGGGCAATTAATATTTGTCAACCGTTATTAATAATACATTAATGACATGATGCTGATCCAAGTTCTGCTAGCGCCACTCCAAACGTCATCAGGACTCTGATGGCCAGAAATTCACGCAAAACTGACCTACAGGCTGTGAAGGGTTCGTTTTTACTATAAATCTCTCCTTTTGCTCAAGCTTAAGGTCCGGATTTTGATTATCTTTGAGCCTAGGCTATGTCTGGATTTTCAAGATTTTTTAGCTTAAGCTATATCCAAACTCCCTTGATCTTGAGTTCATGGCTAAAGCTGTAGGAGCAAGCCCCTAGGTGAGCCCATTTGAGCAATACCCCTATCATTCTTAAAACTTTGAATCCAAAACTAAGCTTTTAACCCCTTCAAGCTACCATATCAAACCGAAGGTGGTTCAGATAATCCGACTTTTTGAGCCCTCTTCCTCTTATTTCTACTTGCCCCATTAAAAACTAAAAGTTCATAATTAACTGTTCAACTATTCGATCTAAATCGGTACGGACTCTGGGCACCAGGTATGGGTGCCCGGCCTAAAAGCAATTTTTCCTCTTTTCATCTTTTCTTTCCTTTTATCTCTTGCATCCCTTTCTATCTCATTTTATTGTAGGTACTTCTCTCTTTCTCTATTTGCAGCTTTATTTTTTACTTTCTTAGTTCTATTGCCCTTATTTAAAGATTGCATGCTTAGCTTAGATAATATTTTAGATTTCATAGCGTTCATATTTTTTACCTTATTATTATTTTTGTATTTTGTAGTTAGATTCTTTACTCCTGTGTATGTTTATTTTCCTAGCTTATTACTTTATTTATGCTTGTCTGCTCTCGTTGTTTTTCTAAATCTATTTTTTCTAAAAATCTCCCTTTTTTCTTCAAACCCCTTTTAAAACTTCTTGTTGAGTTCCAAGATCGAAATAGGAGGGAAGCCGGTTTTGCTGGCGATCCGAGAGGGATATGGCTTTTTGGCCCGATTCTCCCTCGGGACGTAATTTGACAGGACTCATTCTCTTCCAACTCGTTGATTTGTTTGCACCCAAAACTAAGGTGGGGACGAAGTCCCTTCCATGCAATTTTTAGTATATACACCCTTTTATCTCTTTGCACTATCTTTGATGGTAGCATAGAGTATTTTAGTGGTGATTCACATGCTTTTGTGATTCACTAAACTACAAAGTTAGATATATGCATTTTGAGAAATAAAAAATAAAGATGGAAGAAAGAAAAACAATATGAATGGTATATTTGTTCTCCAGCATCTATACTCATGTTTGTGACATAATTTATTACTTGATTTGATCTTGAGTTTATGGCTGGTTTGTCTTGAATGGTATGTTTGTTTATTAAGAAATCTATTCACATTGAGAAACTTTTAATGGGTAATAAATATGTATTGAGAATGAATAGGTAGGTGTCATTGTATTAGAACTTTCTTCTATTCGTTAGGATGTCTTCATAAAATAACATGGATACCATGGAAGATGATCTTAAGGAGAGCAACAAATGCAAAGCAGCCTTATTAGGTGCCTATGTAGCTTGTGTGACGGTAGTGAAGATAATCAATAGACTGATCCCTATTAGGGTATCGCTTACGAGAAAAGATGAGGACATTGTCAATACTGCATACATCAATTTTTGTAACCAGATAAACATGTCCCAGGGAACATATAGGAGATTGGAGGACAGGATAAGAGAGTGAGGTCTATTGCAGGACACTGCAGGGATAATTGTGCAAGAACAGTTGGTCAAATCCTTGCATACTATATATCACAACTTAACAAATAGGAAAATTGGACATGACTTTAGTCTCGCTCGAGCAAGACGATAAGTTTGCATTTCAACCAATCTCTAAATGTGATATTAGCCCTTCATTGTGACTTCATTAGGCCAACCACATTGCAGACACCCCCAAATTGCTAACGATCTTAGATTTAAGCATTATTTTAAAGTAATGCATGCGAAAACCCATATATCAAGTACTTCACAAATCTAGATGTGCCCTTTTATTATGTGAACTAGTATTTAATCACAGAATTTCCTTGGAGCTATCGACGACACATACATCACAGTCACAATTACCAATGATGTGCGTGCTAAGTACTGTAATAGGAAGGGTTTCCTATCCCAAAATTTCATGGCAGCGACATCTTTTGACTTAAAATTCCAATATGTTTTAGTGGGTTGGGAGGGATCTGCAACATATGCTTTCCATGATCGATTTGGTCATAGTCCTAACATGTATTACATTGTTATTAATAAGATGGAATGACAGTTAATAGTACCCTTCTAATTTTTTTCTACTTCTATTAGGAAAATATTACCTTGTTGATGCTGGATACCCCAATATTCTCAGATTTCTTACACCATGTCGCCACACTCGCTACCATATGAAGGAATTTTCCTATAATAACCCAATCAACATTGCAGAGGAATTGTCTAACCTCCGTCATTCATCATTGCATAATTTTGTCGAACATATATTTGGGATTTTAAAAGGAGGAATCTCTCTTTTGAGAACTGCAACAACCTTCCCAATTCAAACTCAAGTTAAGATTGTCCTAGCATATTGTATACTACATAACTTCATTATAAGGGAAGAGGGAGTGGTTGTTTCTCATGAGAACAGTGGTGATGATAACAATGATGGTGATGATAGTAGTGATAGCGATGACAACAGTTCCAGAGATGGGAGCAGTTCAAACGATGAGGGAACCTTGTGTGTATCATGACATCCTATTTATGGAAGGGGTCAGAGGGAAATAGATGATTGGGATAATTTTTTGTACAATATTGCACAAAAAATTTGGGACGATTATAGTGCTTCCTTGAGTTAGGTCATTGAGTATAGTTAAAACTAAGACAACATACATGCTTTCATATTGTATATTTACCTTACAATAATTTATGATGTGAATATTGATTATGCCCTGATTTCTTCTAGGACAATACATGTTGTCAACTAATTTATGATTTTTATATTAATTAGTAATACAGTAGAAATTTATAGAAATGTGGTTTGTAAATCTTAATTCTTGTAGGTATTAATTGTTCAATTTACATTAAATATTCTCTTCTGAAGACTATTTTGTTAGCTTTGAGCCTTTTGGTATTTTGAATTGTAGGGACATAAAGATGCAAGGCAGTACTAGGATAAGAGGTCTTGCCCTACTGGGAAGATTTATGTGTCATTATTGAAGATGATGTGGCTGATGGTGGAGGTGCACAAAGCCATACCGATGTAAAAAACGACCATCTTGATAGGGAGGCAGAAGTTCAAGAGACATGGACGCAGGAGGAAACGGTTGGAGTTGTTAGCACATGGGGAGATGAAACGAATACCATCGAGGATGCCAATGAGAGTAGAACAAATGCAGGAGGGTCAAGGGTTGCAAATAGATCAACAACTAGTAAAAAGAGAAAGAAGGGAAAGATGATTAAAGATGACATTTATGTAGAGAAGCTCGACAAGATTGTCGAAGCTATCAAGGTCATGACGACGACTAAAGATAAAGATGTGTTGAGTGATGTTTTTGCGGCTTACATGAAGATGGAATCCCGAACATGATAAAAACGTTTTTCGAGGGCATGGTAGAAATGGGTTCCATAAACTTGCAGAAGAAGGCTTGAAAAGAAATATGCAGCATCATGTGTGAGGAGTATGGACCCGTATTTCGCCTAAATATGTTAAAAAACAACGTCAAATGTTTGAAGTATAAACATAGGAATGTTAAAAATCTCGTTCAAAAACCTGGTTTTCATTTCGATAAAGATACTAGGAGAATAACTGGGCCTGGTTGGGATGAGTATGTATAGGTAAATTTTAAATACATATGCAATTTTTACTTTAAAAAAACACAAATTTTGGGCCAACTATTGAACCTTTTCAGACATGTGCATAGGCTAATGAAACTGAAGGGAAGTTGTTTGACGTTGTTTTACCTCCTGTGGATCTCATGGATCAAGTTTTTGCAAGGGGCATGCCATAACGCCACCTATGGAACAATTAGTTCCATTAATACCATTGTGTTCTTGTGATCAAAAACCTATGCGAAGTGTATTTTTGGACTACTTCTAAGGGAATTTGTATTTAACTTTTCATTATCTAACTTTGTAAATTTTTTTTTATAATGAGATGCAGTGCTACGGATATGATGTAATACAGGTCATGTACATAGAGAGAGAGAGTGAAGTGAGAGAAAGAATCATAATTGGACCTTTAAAAATACTAGAAAATATGATCGAAACCGTCTAATTTATTTTTTACATTATGGATAACTTATTTTCAAAAACTACTTTTAATTGGTCATGTATTAGTACATAATCATCAACTTATAGAAGCAACAGCTAAACTGCACTAACACAAAGAACCAAACCTGGTTTTCATCTTCATGATACCAAACATGGTAAAAAATCAGCTTTTATATATACTGGGCTCTTCCAGTGGCCAGCCAAACAACATTGTGCTCAAAACCAGCTTTTTTATATACTAAAATCAACAAAACCAAGTATTGAGATAAACCCCAAAACTTTTGTAGTTTTGTATACAAGGTCCCAACCGACCCATAGGTGTTTAAATTTGATTGAGTCCTTCCATTATCATGATTGTACCTCGACAAGACTATAACTAGCTGCTAGGACTCATGGCTGGCGTGGCTTGCACCGCATCTGGTACGGGTGCTATGCTAGCCCCTGGTGGATTTGGAGATTGATCTAGACAGCTCGACGTCGTGGGCTGGGTAGCCTGGACGTAATTAAGGCTCAAGATTGTTTGGGAACAATGAACAAGTTGAATACATTTCTTTCTTTTTATTCTTACTTGTATCTTTATTGTTTTATCGTACTCCGATGAGTGTGAGTAGTGTGTGCTCTTACTTGCCCGAGTGATTGTCTCTATGGGAAAAAAGAGAAGACAGAGAGATACGAGGTAGAGAGAATATAGTTAGTGTATGTGCGATTTCATGTCTATGGGTGAATATGGTGAATGTATGTGCATTCTCACTTCTGTATGTATGGAACAAATCAACATTTGTTCGTGATTCATGTGTGTATACAGTGTTCGAAACCAATATTCGGGCTGAGTACTCAGCCCATTCTCAATCCAAGTACTCGTCCTGAGTAGGATTGAGTATTATAGTCGAAAAAAATGTTTAAAAAATTAAGAAGTTACAAAAAATAAAAAAAAAGGAATATATGTCTGAAGCGAAAAAATATTTAAATGAGATTAAAGATTAGTAAAAATAATATAATTCAAAAAATCAATTTGTGACCAAGGGTATTTTAAAAAAAAATCTAAGAAAGATAAAAAAAAAAAATTGTAAACATAAGTATATAGCCAAAACACTTTCCAACCTTTGCCAAATGACAGAAAACATAAACAAAAATATCATAAATTTATTTTAATTTTTTAAAGACCTTTTATGATTTTGTTTTTTGGGTAATTCAGTGGGGAAGACAGGTCCCTACCCGTTTTTTCAATAGATTGGCGAGTTACATTTTGAAGGTGCTAATTGGTGGTGTCAACAGTAGGAACAGATACCACGATGTGGTAATTGGATGTGGGGATCCTCACTCGAAACTCGGACCGAGTTATCAAACATTGTGTGTGTCAGAGAGAGAGAGAGAGAGAGAGAGAGAGAGAGAGAGAGAGAGAGAGAGAGAGAGATGAGTGCATTTGCGTGTTCATATGTGTGTGAGAGAGAAAGATGGAGAGAGTGTTGAGTGCATGTGTGTATTAATATGTGTGTGTGTGCATATCTATATATATATATATATATATATATATATATATATATATATATATATATATATATATATATATATATATATATATATATATATATATGGGTTTTGTTAGGCTATATCAATTGTGGTGTATACCTTTAAAGTCCTCAATATTTTTTAACATTTAAATACCCTTGAATTGTAATACAAAATTTTAGAAGTAGGGGCATTTTTTTATCTTTTAGAAGGGTAGAATGAATATTTCTATAAAAAAATAGTAGAATTCTATTAGTAGTTAAAAAATAATTAATGCATATTGTAGATGATGTCACACACTATGTCGGTGATGTCATTCTCTACTATTGTTAATAAATGCTTTTGTTTTTATTAAGAATTTCTACTTTATTCTTGATTAATTACTTAAAATACCCCCAGACAAAAAATTACTACACTACAGGATAAAGGTATCTAAGTGTCAAAAAAATATTGAGGACTTTAAGGGTGTACATCACCAAATGGTGCAGCCTAATATATATATATATATATATATATATATATATATATATATATATATATATATATATATATATATATATATATATATATGCCAGGTTCTGATTTCTTCTACTCAAGAATTGCACCCCTAGGCTCTAATCTTTGGCATGACCTATGTGGGCAAATCGTAAACTTCCAAGTTTATTATTAAATTTAATTTTTGTAGTGAGCAACACATTTTTTAAGTTAAGAAAAATTACATCAGTAACATTTTATTTTACCGTTATAACAAAAAAACCAAAAATATACGGTATTTATGCTGAACGACTAGCCCCCTCATATTTTTTCATTTTTTTGAACTTGCCCCACTCAAATAATTCCAACATCGAACCGCTTGTTAGTTTTAATTTTTTTTATTTTATAATGTTCATAAGGCCACCCAATGTCAAAAAATGGAACAGGACAATTTTTGTTTTTTTTCTTCTTTAGTGAATCAGTGGGGATATCAGGCAGCTACCTGTTTTATTAAATAATGAAAAGAGGTATTACATGAATAGTTCTTATACAACCCTTGCATTGGAATACTAGCAACATCAAATAAAATGAAAGGCATTACAAAATCAGGGAGGCAAACACGTCGCACAGTTGCTTCATTCAAAGCGTCTGCTACTTTGGCCAAAGAGTCTACAACCATATTGGCCTCCCTATAAACGTGTTGAACCTTCCATTGTAGATCGGCAAAAGCTACAAGCTTCGTTATACTATGCGCCAATGTTAGCTGCAATTTCCAAGGAGGCGAATCAACAAAAAGCCTAGAGTAACCCTCGATGACAATAGGTTTACAATTCAGCTTCGTTGCGAATGCAATACCCCTCTCAAGTGCATGGAATTCTACTGCATTATTCCAATTAGTTCCCATCGAAGCTACAAAGGCCTCTATGAATCACCTGCATCATTCTTGATAATACCCTCATAACCGGCACTACCCGGATTCTGCCTAGATGCCCCATCAATGTTAAGCTTGAAAAAGCTTAAAGGAGGAGGTAACCACGCCACCTGAATATGAGGGACCAAATTTCAAAGTAGATTAAGGTTAGATGCTATACTAAATTTAGACGAATGGAAGGCTCAATTTTAAATTTTTACCAACAATCTAACCCAATGAAGAATGCACCTTAAAAGAAACTCCCTGGGCATATTTCCCCCAAATACTCCAAATAGTAATAGTGAACACACAATTCCAAAAAATTGTCTACATGTGGATTGAAATCGAAATTTAACTCATTTGTCCACCAAGGACATTGTGGTCTGCTCGAGGGGGAAACACTTCCCAAATCTCCTCAGGATAGAGCTCCATATAAGTTTTAAATACGAGCATTGCACCATGATATGGTTTCAGAACTCTTCCTCCTGTGAACACAAGGGGCAAATGGAGACGAAAGCTACACCCCTCGATTTAAATAGTGATGAGGTTAGTAACCTATAGTGTAAGGCTAACTAGGTAAACCACTTTGCCCTAGGAAGAGATGGCGTTGACCATAAGATTTCAAAAGCAGTTTTCTGTGGCTCATCCTCTCTAATATATTTCCAAGACCGAGAAAAAACCATCCGTGACATGAGTCTATGCTAGTTGATCCTCAGATGGATGAATAGGAGAGATATAAGAAAGTACATCCTGAGAGAGAGAACTAGCCAAAGATGGAGGAAGATTCCACCTATTAGGAGAACCATCCATAAAATCTGACACTTTAACCATGCTCAAGGAGCTAGTACCCAAAGAAGTGTCTATGCCATATATCTCCAACAATGATTGCTTTGATAACCACCGGTCATTCCATAACTTAATATTCCTTTCATTACCAACCAACCACCTAACATTAGATTGCAGCCTTTTTAGGCCCAAAATTATACCTTTCCATGCATGCGAGCAATTTCTTAACCCAAAATGCCAAACTGTATTACTACAGAAATACCTGTGTTTGAAAAAAATTACCAAAAGGGCTGATGGATTGGAGATGAGCCTCTATGCTAATTTTATCATTCTTGCCAAATTAAAATCAAGAACATGATGAAGTCCCAGACTCCCCTCCTCTTGTCTCATGTATAAGGTGTTCTAATTAACCAGGTGTACTCCTCTATTTTCAGTAGTTCCTGCCCAAAAGAAGTTATATTACAACCTCTCCATGATGTTGCAGGTACACCTTGGCAAGATAAAGGAGAGCATCCATTAAATAGCTGAGGCACTCAGAACAGACTTAAGCGGCTGTATCTTTCCAGCAAAAGAAAGGGATAAAGCTTGCTACGATTCAATCTTGCTAAAGATCTTACCAATTAGACTATGAAAATGCGAATGCCTCAAGGAGCCATGGAATAGAGACAATCCCAAATATCTGACAGGTAAATCACCTACATCAAATTGAAGTTGACTTGCAATCTGGGCTTTCACATGATCAAGAACCCAAAAAGATAGACCTTGCTTTTATTGTCATTTACTTTCTGGCCAGTTATCTTGCAGAAATCGTCCAAGATATGCCTCATAGAGGAGGCTCCTTAACTTGTGGAACTGCAGAAGATAAGAGCATCATCCGCATAAAGAAGATGGTTGACCCCATAATTGCAACCCGAAGGAAAGGCGAGAGGTAAATACTTATTACGAAAGGATTCGTCAAGCATCATGCTAAGAAAATCCATCACAAAGAGAAACAAGTATGGGGCCAAAGGATCACCTTGACGAAGACCACACCTACCCCTAAAATAGCCCAAAGGAGAACCATTATGAAAAATCAAAAAGGAAAGGGCAGTAACACATAACTGTACCCAAGATACAAAAAGAGCAGGAAATCCCAATGCATGAAGCCTATCAAGAATAAATCTCTAGGACACCCTATCATAAGCGCTGCTAAGATCTAGTTGAAGGCACATTTTTTATCTTGTTGACACTCTATAACGCAAGGAAACTAGGTCATTAGCCATGAGAACATTATCAGTTATCAACCTACCTTTAAATAAAGCTTCCTGGCATGGATGACTAAGACCATCTAATACCTTCCTTAGTCTGCATGCAACAATTGTACTAATAATTTTGTAAAGAACATTGCACAACCCGTTCGGCTAAAAATCCTTCATAGTAGTAGGACAAGAAACTTTAAGAATCAAGCAAATAAAGGTAGAGTTTATCTCTTTGAGGAACTTGACCTTCCCAAAAAAATATTTAAGGCTATAGAAAAGATCAAACTTAATGTTGTCCCAACTAAATTTGAAAAACCAACACCAAAACTATCAGGACCTGGTACACTCTTCTCCTTCATGTTCCAAATACACACTCTTATTTCTTCCAAAGATATGTCCCTCGTAACCTCCAAGCATTGATCAGTGGTTACTCGCCCATCTGGCAAAAAAATTTCACCTGAAGGATCCTGAGAAGAGTAGACATGATCATCATATCCTATAAGATTCTCAAAATAAGAAATAATGTGAGACTCAATATCCTTGTGATCTGAAATAGGATTGTCATTATTATCTTTTAAGTAGAGAATTCTATTATTTCTCCTCCTAACGACAGTGGATATATGAAAAAACCTAGTGTTAGAATTCCCATAGGCCTTATTTTTCTTCCTCTCCTCTATTATTTATTTGTTTCTCTTTCCTTCATGCGTCCGCGTTTAAGTTGTTTTTGTGTTACATGTGGTGGCAAGTAATGTGTGGATTATGTGTTCCTTTCATTTATCCATGCAATTGTGTATTACTGGCATGCATATGGTAATAATATTAGTTATGACATGAATGAATAAATTAATTTATCCATGCAATGTTGTATTACTGGCATGCATATGGTAATATTATTACTTATCACATAAATGAATAAATTAATGAAATGCCTTTTTTCTTTTTGTTGTTCATTCAATAGTAATTCGTTGTATCTCCTATTTGCAAAGGCCTTCACGGTATACATTCGTCTTTGTTGGAGGTGGCTACAACCATATGCATGTAACGCAAGTTTCTAACTTTTTACCAAAGTTAGTCAAAGGATTTGGCCTGAAGCATATGCAGATTAATGCAAATGCATGCTCTCGCATAGTAGGATAAGAGAGAGAGAGGAGAACAAAAAGAGACCCTAACACAATCGGTTCGATGTTTCAATTCACATTTGTTCATAACAATATAACAATATTCGTTTTGATGTTTGAAACATCATACTGCTCTATAAATTGTCTCATTCTATTTTTTTGACATTAGATAAGTACTCTTTATTTTTTGTTTTTATATCTCAATAGGTTTGAGCATTCAAAATATATATCCTAACTCCCAGACTAATTTTATTCACTTTAACTATTTTTTTAGCCTTAACAAATATTAAAAAAACACATTCATTCTAAAACCCTTGGAATCTTTACTTTGATATATTCTTTCCAAAATTCTCCCTTTTTTCTCCCGAACCCCTTCTCTCTCGCTCCATTTTTCCCCAATTTCTCTCTCCAGGTCTTTAACCAAGAATAGAAGTGGAACTTGTTTGGCTCCTTCAAGCTGACACATGAGGCGAAAAATGAAGTCCTCAAGGCCACTCTGGTGAAATCATTTGCTCCATTTGAAATAAGCATTCTAATCAAACCAATAATTCCACGAAGCTCTGACTCTGTCCTCAAAAACCAGATTGAATCCAAAGCAATACACATAGCATCGCTCAACCTTGGCATATCAGCCAAAGGGAGCAAACTCTCTGTAAATTCCCAGTTATGAAAGCTTATTGCAGTTTGAAACTTCTTTCCAAGTTCTATCCTTTCAGTTTTACTTGTCCTCAGGTCATTAGAGCTCTTATTCAAATCATGCATCTCTTAATTTTCACCGCAAACTCTCTTAAATTTATCTGATTGCCTTTCCTTGCTACCCATCTTAGAATTCTCTCTCAAACTCCCCTAAATTTGTTGGAAACACTTAGCCTTGCTACCCATCTCAGATTTCTCCCTACAAAACCCCTCTAAATTTATCAGAACTATTATTGCTATACCCACATCAGAATTCTCACCACAAACCCCTCTAAATATGTCAGAATTCTTATCAATGGAATCATCTCAGAATTTTCTTCACAAACATCACTAAATCTATCGTAAGTGCTTGCACCGCTGCTACATTCCCCTTTGAAACCCTTGTCGCAACTTTGCCAACATGACCCAAACCAGAGTTCTCGGCACTCAAATCATGACACAGTAAATTCATCCACATCTTCTTGGTGCAAGAACTCATCTTCCATGGGCTCAGTCTTCAATTTGTAAGTAGAATCTTCATCCATAAAAATAAAGATTTGGGTTCACTCTTCAATTTACTCTTCAACCCTCTACAACCCCTTCACTCTTATTGTTGATACCCATATCAGAGCTAATGCTCTAAAAGGAGAGAGGGTTTGGGGGCAAGAGGAGAAAGAGGGGTTAAGGTGGGGATAGGAGTGAGAGAGGGATGGGTTGGGGTGAGATGAGAGAGAGAGAGGTCGGGGGAGTGGCGAGAGAGGGGTTGGCTAAGAGAGAGGGTTTGGGGAAAGTCATGGAGAGAAAGAGGTTTTGGGAGAAATCACATTAAGAGAGAGAAATGAAGATGTTTTTTTTATATTTATTTGAAAAAGAAAAAGTTAAAAAGAAGTAAAGTTAGTTTAAAGAGTTAAAAGATGCAAGATTTAAAATTTTTATAAAATTTTAAGTCTATTGTGACATAAAACTTAAAAATGAAAGATATAGAGATATTTTTTTTATAAAAAATAACAAAAATAAAATCAAACGGTGATTGGATGTTTAAAGCATAGGACAAGAGACAAAGTCACACAAAAAAACAAAAATTAAGAGGGGTTTGTCCTTCCGCCTAAATACCACATATTTTTTTTAACTTTTTGATACAACAGTAAAATAGGGACGTAATTTTCCTTGAAGTTAAAACCATATCGTATAAGGCCCCAACGGCTGTAATGTGAAACGCCGAGAGGTAAATCATTAAAGAGGCCCCAATAATCAAATCGAATCGTTTTTCGAAAACAAATAATCAAATAGAACAGGTCCCAAGTTAACATTCAAACAAAATAATGGACTTTTTGCTCTTCCACTACTAAATAAATGCAAAGGAGAGTTCATAGCCCAAAAAGCGAAGAATAATAATTACCATATATTAATGGCAATTAGCAGGACCCGTGATTCCTCATATGCCGTCATGCTTACGCACTCTGAATTCCTCATCATGACCCTCATTAAAGAGATGCCCCTCACCTCACAAGACAGAGAGGAGAGAGAGAGTTTATGTGAAAGTGGGACGATCTCCTACCAACTTTTGCAACCCCGTAGCCTGACCTCAATACAGACACACAAGAACGGCCATGAAAGGCATTAAATAGGCCCAAGCTCCATTAACCTTAAGATAGAGAGACTGGTGCAATAGTTTTAGTGAGATATATCAAAGCCACCTGATTCTCTCTCTCTCTCTCTCTTGGTTTACTAACCTGAACATAGAGAGAGAGAGAGAGTCTCTTGTAGCAGTTTCAGTAGAAACAATGTGGAAGCACAGGTGAACCCCTCCCTCTCTCTTATGACTTGTGTAATGCAGGGACAACGACATTTTGTTTGGATGCAGAGGCAGAGAGTAAAAGCTGAGCTCGAAAAAATTGAGTGCATATCTAATTTCAGAAGAAGAGGGACAAAAGGAACAATTGTTGCAGTCACTGCTTACATTATTTTTGTGTATATGACAAATGCAGACACTCCTCCATATACCATTTGTCCACAGTTCACAGTCCAGCGAGAGGGGTGCATAGATGACGAACGCTCATGGTGTGAAAAAGAAAAGAGGGAGTACTCCTACTGGAGAGCAAACTGTACATGTACTCCCTGAGGTATCCACTTTGGAGTTACCATGAATAGGTTCGAAACGTATTTGATTTTGAGAGAGTATAATATACTCCCTCAGGAGCATACTATACATCTACTGCCTCGAGCAAAACACTTGGGTTTTTTATTTTTTTTGAAATTTCTAGATCTATCTAGTTATAATTAGATGATTATTTTCAAAAAAGTAATTTTGGATTTTATGTTCTTAAACATCTAGCTCTATCCCTCTAAAAATTGGATGGTTGCAATCTCGGGACTTTTAATAGACATTGAGAGTGAGTTGAATTTTTTATTTTTTATTTTTGTTTTATTTGAAGTTGGCTGTTAGGTTCTAGAGATCACATGATCAAAAAGATATTTCTTGTGTAAGTTTTTCTCGAGGGAGTAGATGGATAGTATACTACTAGAGGAGTAGAAAATTTTTTGGTTTTGAATTTTGAGTTCTTAAATAATGGAACTAAGAATCCAAAATTGCAGTCCTTGTTCAATTTTATTTTTTTTCTCCGGATGTGTTAGTCCAATAGTCCTTGTTCAATTTTAGGTTATTAATTTTTTAAGGCACATATAGCTGCTTTAATTTAATTTAATTTTATTTTTTTCTTGTGAGGTTGTTTCCAAAGTTGAGGAGGTTAGATCTCTTGGATGAGAACCAAAAATAAAATAAAATATTCATAATAATAATAATAATAATAATAATAATAATTATCATTATTATTATTATTATGATAATAATAATAATAATATGATTTCACCAAAGGGAGTGAATTGAGAGTATGATCCCGCATGACCACGATCTCTTGACAAAAAGAAAGTGAGGAAGAAATGGTCTTACAGGCTACAGGTCAAAGTAAGTTGGTGCATGATATACGCTGAAAAGTAAAACGCCCCCCATGTGATCCCATGCATCATAAATAGTGGGATGGGCTTCGGGAAAACGACAACCTATTTAACAAACCCCACTTCTTTAATATTATTTTGTTCTTGAGTAAGTGGGTAGCACATTCTTCTTTTTTGGCATGGTCCCTTTGACTCTTAGTGAAAAAAAGGCAGTAAAGCATTCATGACATCAAGGGAAGCCTTCACTAGTTGAGGAAGGCTGAAAGAATTAATGTCATAAGTTCCTTCACAGGAGAGAGAGAGTCTCATTTTCCAAAGAAAAGCAATATATATTGGCAGAGAGAGCTTCCTCCTTTACTTTTTTCTCACCATCAAGTGAGAGAGAGAGAGAGAGAGAGAGCTTCACCTTTGCTCCTGCTACAAAAGAGAGAGAGATTCTCAGAAGCACAGCAATGGAACAGAGTGCCTTGGCTCTTCAACCCACCTTCCCAATGTTTTATTTGAAGGCAAGAGGCACTGGAAAGTTTTTTTTAAAGTTCATCACTCTTGGAGCCATAATGAATAAAGAGAGGCCACCCACTTGTATAGGAAGAGGGTAAACCAATATGGTGCTATCTTTCCTGAGCTTGTTGTGATTGAGCCCACATTGGATGGAGAAGGGGTGGGTTCCCTTTTTTCTTGACCTTGCAAGTCCAAATTCAATGGATTTCTTCTCTTCCTATCTTTGTGCGCCCGACCTGCTGCCGTACGCTAGGCATGCAATCCTGGGTCGTATACAACTTATTTACTCGACTCTATTCCTCCTGAGCTTTGTCACTTAGTTTCATAAAATACTTAGTAATATTTCATTGCCTTGGTTTTATTTTGTGCTTATCATTAAGGCAAAGAAAAGCTGTAACTTTTATCTGATTTCCCTATTAGTATTTGTAGTGTCGATGTACATTATGTGGAATGAAGTTGATAAACTTTTTAGGCAAGGCCTAAAAGCGTTCAGTTTATTTGTGATAGTGGTGTGCTTCCATGAAATATAATTAGAATCATATTGCATTGCAGTGGACAAAGGTTAATGCAATTGATGATATTTTTTCTCATTTTTTTCTGAATGCTGATGGTATTTTTTTCTCATGGAGTAAGTAAACTCAAGCAACATGGTAATGGTTTATCATTTCTAAGTGGCAGTCATAAGTGGATGTGCTATCCCAAGTTCCCAGCATTTATGAGAATTGCGCAGCGTGGTAACCTGGTCCTTGAAAGGTGTTCAGGAGCATGGGTTAGACTTTTCTGTTTATGTTTCTTCAGGATAAACAAATTTGGACTTTTGCTTGAGGATGTACACTGTGTGTGTGCGTGAGAGAGAAAGAGAGAGATTCTTTATTCAATAGTTATTATTGAGAGGGTATTTTTTTCAAGGGTGTGGTTTCTCCAAGGTTTGCAACTTTAAACAATCCAATTAAGGTGCACCTCCAAATTTTATCATAACATGTAATTCTGGTATATTATCTTAAAATCTATTTTTATCTCTAATTATAAAATTTGAAACTCTAAAAATGCTTAAAATCAAGTAGATCTGTAAACATATGAAAATCTTGAAAATGGACGGTTTAGATAAAGTATTGCAAGATGCATAATTTTTTAGATTCAGAATCCTCTTTTCTTTTTTTTCATACACATACCTCAAATTGTGAGATGTTCAATTAGAGGGTTTTCAACATTAAACAACCTGTTCCGATGGATATTTTAATTCTACATTTTAATTTTGCAACCGTATATAAACATTTTCCTATTTTTCAATAGATATTAAGAAGTTTAGAGAGAGAGAAAAAGAGGTATTTCCAAACAGATATCAAAATGTGTGTTGTGTGTTTGGAGAGAAAAAGAGAGAGAGAGATTGGTTGTTTCAAAATAGATATTTATTTTTGTTTGGATGTTAGATTCATTTTTGTAAGGTGCTCACCACATCAAGTAGGGATTTGGGTTATCTTGATTTGTCAACAAATGCCGGTTTCCTAAACAAAATTGACTCGAGAATTTTTGCAGGGAGGGCAGAAGGAGCCAGCAAAACCAAAAACAAATAATGGAAATAGTTCCTAGTCTAGGATCATCCTTGGCATCTCCATCAACACCAAATGCTTTAATACGGAGGTAAATAACAGATATTGATATATCTCCCCTCCAAACACCAATAAGCACTCAAACTTCTAGTACAAAATCCATATACTTAGAGACAACATATATTCCCTTGCTCATCATAGAAAATGAGCATCAGTCCAAACATCCGACTGAAATAGTTGTTTTATACCTCAGGCAGCATATGCATCCTAATATGGGCGAAAAATGCAGAGAATGGTACGAATGTATCCTGATAGAAACCTGATCAGTTTTTATAGTTCGCCATTCTAGAAATAATGATAATGAAATAGCATATTCAAAGTTCTAAATCAAAAAAGTTATTGCTTACAAAGAATGTGGATCAGATCCTTTAAAGCCGAGGATCATGAATACGAAAGGATTTAAAATAAAATCTTACCATTACTATGAATAACAAAAGGCTTGGGAAGAAGTCTTTTCATACCAGAATACAAAAAATTCTCATAGCTGGTATATTCAATTCAAAATAACTAAACCAAATAATTTTCCAAATTGGTTTAAAAATTGATTCTCCATTTGGGGATCTACAAACCAAATACTACAGAAAGAACTACAAATTTCACAGAGAAAATTCTCTGAGTATAATAGAAAGAGTCTAAAAATAGACTACTACATATATTTTATGACCTTATATCAGGTCCCATGGATTTTAAAATGGGAGTATCACGTCTCAACAGATGATATGGATAGATGGGATTATATTCCCGAATTACAAAGACAAATCTATATCAAATTGTGGGATAGTTATAAGAATGTATCCTTAAATCCAGACAAAATAAAAATGAAATTTGTACCTTCAATTTCACCCCAAAAGATGGAAATATCAAAATATGTTGCAATATTTCAGCAACAAAACCCCAAACTATCCAAAGAAGAGTTTAAAAAGAAACTCTGGGATGCCATAAAAAATAATGAAGAAATAATGTCCACCTCTACCCAAAATGAAGATCAAGAAGATTATAGTCCAATGAACGGTGACGATTGCACCGGAATCGAATTTCCTTCAAATTAAAAAAAATTCCAGAGGGACCAGAACGACTCCAAGCCATCTAGGACACGTGTCGCACCAGCCGACAACATCTTACTATAGCCACCAGCCGACAGCATCTTACTGTAGCCACCAGCCGACAACATCTTACTGTAGCCACCAACCGACAGCATCTTACTGTAGCTACCAGCCGACAACATCTTATTGTAGCCACCAGCCCACAATATCTTACTGTAGCCACCAGTCGATAGCATCTTACTGTAGCCACCAGCCGACGATCCACAGTAGCCACCAATCGAAGGAATCTCACTGTTGTGTCGGTGCGAACTTCAAATATCTTCAAATCCGCTTAACTTCAGAGGCTATAAAAGATGAAGGACTTCGCTCATTTGAAGCATCTGGAGTTTTTTTGAGTTTTCCTAAGTGTTCTCCTCTCTCTCTGCAATTCTCTACAGTCTTCTCTCCCTCTGCAACTCTCTACAATCCTCTCTTCCTCTGCAACTCTCTACACTCCTCTCTCTCTGTAGCTCTCTCTCTACTGTCTTTTCTCCGTATATCTGGTGGCGTATCAAGTCAGTCGGATTTTTATTTAGTTTTGTTACTGTAAAAGTGTGAGATTGTTATGTGTGACTGTTTTTAGGAAGAAGTTCCTGACTACATCCCGGAGCAGCTAAAGTTATTCACCAGCTTCTGTATTTGTCAAATGTGAGTTTACCTTTTACGTTTAATGAAAAGGCTCAGTCCTCTAAAACTCAGAAAGGGGATGTTCAGGTTCTGCAAAAGGCACCTGATAAAGAAATTGAAGAAATGGAAAAGGCTTTTAAAACTGAAAGCTTAAATATAAATATAATTGATTATGGAAGAAAAGTAAAACCAGTATCCCAAACTCAAATGTACTATCCTAGACCTACGCCAGTAGATCTACAGATAGAGGAAGATCTAATCTCCACCTCGGTCTCCTATTAGTTGTATAATTATTTTGTTCAATAATATGAGGTATTCCATCAAGCTTAGCCATACTTTGGTCGCTTTCTTTAGGTCCTATTTTGAGAGGTGAGGCTCTAATTTCAATTTTCTCTCTTAATTTTTCTCCTTTAAATTGTAAGCTAGTCTCAAGGGGATGAATGGATTTAATTGTTTCCCCTTTGGTGGTTTGAAAGTTTTGAAAGGATTTTTCGACCATGTTTACCTCAAATTTTGGAATTTTTATTCCATAGTCTTTTGCTATGTATTTTAACTATTTAAAAAACTTGACAGTTGCCTTATGTTTTATGATTAAACGATTAAATTTTAAGAGAAAGGCATCTCTCTGTGGTTCTTTAAATTCTTTGAAGAACTATTCTCTTATTAATCTAATTTCTTCAGAGTAGAAATCTTTTCTGATCCATTCTTTGTCAATCTTAAATTCTTCCTTTTGAATAACATTACATCAAAGTCCAGATCAGAGGGTGTTGGCTCTTGTTCTTCTATTTCAGAAGAACCTGGAGTATCTACTCTATAGACTAGTTGTTGAACCTGATTTGGAGTCATATTAAGTCTTTCGATAATAGCTCTCCTATGAGTGGGTAATATTTCATATTCTGACTGTGGGAGCGAAGAGGTAGAGCTTTTAAGAAGATCCCTAATGCTAGGTTCACCAATTCTTAAAGTAGTCCTTTTGGAGGATGGAAAACTAATTTATATCTCTTCATCTGAATATTTTATTATTTGTTCAGGGTCTTTGTTCTCAAGGTTTTTAATTTGGGATTCAGTTTGTAAGGACTATCTTTCTGGTAATTTTACCTGAGACCATGCCACTTACTTTGGTATGACTAAATTTGATTTTTTCATGTTTGTCTGGAAAAATATGGTTTGTCCTTTTGAATCCATTTGCCTAGCATTTGGACATAAAGTATTCATTACTTATAACATATTCGGTAAACAAATGCTAGATTTTGAGAACCTGGGTCCATATTAAAACCTTGAGTTTTAAGGTTTAGGGTCCAAACCTTTAATAGATAAGGATCTGTTAAGGCCACCGAGAAATTTGAAAAACAGTTGAAATAAGTGGGGCCGTTATAAAGACTGGATTCTACTATTCCTAACAAGGAATCAGTGAATCTTTTATGCATGTTGTCTCTTAGATAGAGTAGAATAAAATTATTTAATTCTGTTCTTGTCAATGGTTTAACAGCTATTTGAACCAAACCAATATGCAAATATTTGTATTTTTTCCTCTTATGTTCTTCAATCATTCTAGGGGAAAATAATTGGAATTTATCCTGAGTTTCCTTTACAAAAATATTTTACTCATTAGTTTTAATAGAAAAGCTACTTTTAAAATCAAACGTTTATTTATTATAAACATCAATTATAGGAACTTTTGGTATATTCCAATTTTGAATTTTCTTTTCTATGTTATCTATTATTATTTCTTCCCTATTATTAACACGTAATGTATTATTAGTAGTAGCTGACCTATTAAATAAAGTTCTGATAAAATTTGCCATTTGCAGTTCGAGTCAACTGGAAACAATCCCTACACTTTTCTATCTCTTCCTGGCCTTAGTGATCTTTGGGTCACCGTAACTTTGAACTTACTTCTGCAAATTTTTCTCAGAATTCTATTTAATAGTTCAATTTTCTACTGGTGATACAGTTAGACCACTGTAATATAAACTTGACTCTGATACCATAAAGCGGAATTAGACATTAAAGCAAGATTAAACACAGTAAAACATTAACATCAAACAAACACAGTAAAACATTAACATATAACAAATATAACATAATACAAGACATAAAAGGTAAACTCACATTTGACAAATACAGAAGCTGGTGAATAACTTTAGCTGCTCCGAGATGTAGTCAAGAACTTCTTTCAAAAAACAGTAACACATAACAATATCACACTTTTAGAGTAACGAAACTAAATAAAAATCCGAATGGCTTGATACGCCACCTAATATACAGAGAGAAGACAGTAGAGAGAGAGCAGCAGAGAGAGAGGATTGTAGAGAGTTACAGAGAGAGAGGACTATAAAGAGTTGCAGAGAGAGATGACTGTAGGGAGTTGCAGAGGGAGAGAAGACTGTAGAGAATTGTAGAGAGAGAGGAGAACACTTAGGAAAACTCAGGAAAACTCTGGATGCTTCAAATGAGCGGAGTCCTTCCTCTTTTATAGCCTCTGAAGTTAAGCGGATTTGAAGATATTTGAAGTCCGCACCGACACAGCAGTGATATTCCTTCGGTTGGTGGCTACAGTGGATCGTCGGCTGGTGGTTACAGTAAGATGCTGTCGGCTGGTGGAACACGTGTCCTATATATATATATATATATATATATATATATATATATATATATATATATATATATAAACTCTGCCCAACGCCTATAAGCGAAAATAAATAGTGATTTGCCTACCTCATCGCCATCTAATCTTTATCGTACGGTCACAGTTGTTCGATAGTGTTTCAATTTTTATTTTTTTTATAAATTTAAATTATTTGAAATTTGGAGCATGTGTGCATCTTAGTGAGACACAACTAATAAAAATATGAAAAAAAATAAGTCGTAAAATATAAATTGACCAAAATACCCCGAAAAATTTACGAGGGTATTTTGGTCAATTTATATTTTACAAATTATTTTTTTTCATATTTTTATTAGGTGTGTCTCACTAAGATGTACATATACTCCAAATTTCAGATCATTCTGATTAATAAAAAATAATGAAAATTAAAATTCTACCAAACAACTGTGATCGTGCGATAAAGATTGGATGGTGACAAGGGTTAACAAAATCACTGTTCATTTTTTCCTATAGGCGTTTTGTAGTATCTTCCATATATATATATATAGATGGATAATCTAAACTTCACAACCCTTCAAATTACAAAGGTTAAAGATTGAAGGGTGGATTTACGAAGTTTATAGTTTATTTTTTGAAAAAAATTACTTTTTCTGAGAAAGTTTGTAAATATTACTATAAGACAATGGGTACTTTTGTCCTCTTTATGAAGGGCAAAGTTGAAATTTTTACTAAAAGACAATGACAGTCTACTAATAAAATTCTAGGACACTAACTTTCAAAATACCATTGTACTTTTGTAAAAATTTCAAATTTATCTTCACTTGATAGTTAAGTTATCTATTAAAACAATTTTTTAAACTAAAAGTAATGATCTTTTTTATCAATACACCTATCACAATCCCTTCTAATTTTAACCTTTGTATTTTGAGGGGTTGTTAACTATATATATATATATATATATATATATATATATATATATATATATATATGTCTTCCCAACGCCTATAGGCGAAAAGAAACAGTGATATCGCCTACCCTCATCACTGTCCAACGTTCATCGCACGGTCACGATTGTTCAATAATGTTTTATTATTAATTTTTTCTACAAATTTGAATGATCTGAAATATGAAGAGTTTGTACATCTTAGTGAGACACACCTAATAAAAACATATAGAAAAACAATTCGCAAATTGTTTTGACCAAAATACCCCTTAAACTTTTCGGGGGTATTTTGGTTAATTTATTTCATGTAAAATATTTTTTTGATATTTTTATTAGATTCGACTACTTTTGATGAACTCACTCTCCAAATTTTAGATCATTCCAATTTGTAGAATAAATAAATAAATAAATGAAACACTACCGGACAATCGTGACCGTGCGATGAACTTTGGACGGTGATGAGGGTAGGAAAAATCACTGTTTATTTTTACCTATAGGCATTTTGTAGTATCTTCCATATATATATATATATATATATATATATATATATATATATATATATATATATATATGTGATTGTATACAATGAGACCATTTAACTTTTGTACAGGATGGTCACAATTACTTAAAAACCATCTGATGTGAAATTGGATACTTAGGTGTGTCACAAAGTTTGAGAAAATTTCATTTGTACTTGAACTTGGTCAATGAAATAAATGCAACCACAGAGTTTTACATCTAATGGTCAATATCAATTGTGATCACCTTGTACTAAAGGTAAATGGTCTCATCGTATAGTTTTCATATATATATATATATATAGATATATACAAAATTACAAAATTTTGACAAAACAAAGGTGGTACATTTTGTGGGACTATGCCAACATCCCCTAGCAAGGGTTGTGTAACGTTTCTATATATATAATTCCTTCATGTAGCTTTTTTTTAGACTTATTAATAAAAATGAAAATGGGGTAAGGGCTCCTCATCCGTCATTTACCCAAAAAAAAAAAAAGAAGAAGATAAGAATTGTGCAATTGTTATCGATGTTGGGATTAGAAATGTTGGGATAGTGAAGGCAGTAGTTACAAAATGTTGACAAGAATTGCATTAATAAAAATTACGTTACCTTGTCAAGAATTGATCAACATTGATAAAAAATGCGCAAGTATTTTGAACTGCTTCCCCCGTAATTAGCTTAAACGCCTACATCCTACTTCCTGCAACTGAATAATACATACTTTTGAACAACATTAGATAGGGTACAAAGACCAGCCATGCCCGACTCAACGACTACCCCTCTTTCAACTTCATCTTCACCATCCATAGACCGTGTGTAACTGGAACCAGACAGGTCTACCATTTAGTATGCACTCCCACACACAACTTTAATTGATTCCTTTGGGGCACAAAATCAATAACAAAATGCAGATTTGGTGAATGTTACTTCTTCTCTCAAATTGTGTGCATATTTTGATCGATTTAATAAGTCTATAAAGCGTTTCGAAACACATTGTTTTATTATCCAAAAGAATTAAAAACTAATATGCATTGGCCTTAGAGGCCACAAAATCTTGTCTTGTAGTTTTCTTTTTTTTTTTATATATATTTTAATATCCTTATATTTTTCAGAATTTCAAAAAACACCAAATGTTTTTAAAAACTGTGTCTATACCCAATAATGTATTAACCCAAAAATCCCTTTACAACCCTAATTAGGTAGTGATGCCCAAGGGCTCTTTTTTTTCTTTTCTTTTCAACACTTAACTTTATTAATCACAAAACAAATACAACAAATTCGAAACAACAGATCAACTGAGACCTCAAGAGAGGCCAAATTGTCCCTTTTTTACCAAAGCATCTGCAACATCAATCACATCTATGTCGACGTGTCAAAAATAAATATCGATTCCACTACTTATATCCATAATCTCAGCCCAATCTTGTAATAAAGTCCATGGAGGTATGCTTCATTTGTTGCACCAATAGATAACATTTTAATAGTATCATTCAACCACACAACAACTAAGAAAGTTTCTTTCCTACGGTCCTTGCAAAAGAGCACAACATTCCACCTTATTTGTAGTAGAGATGCCACAAGGTCCAGCAATGGAGAACAAAATATTACCATTAGAATTTCTTACTAGACCACCAATCCTAGGGACCCTAGGATTTTTTAAAGAACTTATATTAAAATTGAGTTTAATGCAACCAAGCAATGGTGCTCTCAACCTCCCTTTAGGCTTACCTAAACTTGACACGCTACTCATATTATTCTTAAGATCAACGAGAATGTCAGCCTTTGACGTCCCATATCATTCCTTGGTAACTGACAACATACTCCACACATTCTGTAGGCTCTTATTTTGAACTGCTTCATGACCAAGCCCCACATCTTCAAAAGTACCTATTTGTCTCCAACTATGTCTCCCATAACACAGCTGCTCTAAAAATCCTCCATATCATCTGTCCACATTTTGGTAAACCTGACAGCTCCATTTGCCGCAGGAAATTTTCATGTCTTCTCGATAACATCTGAACACCCATTAACTTAAAGGCTCCCAAATAGCCCAAGCAAAATAGTAATGTAAGAAAAGGTGAACCCATTATCTCCTTCCTCCTTGCATAAGAAACAAACATTCACCAAAATTTTACCTTTTTTCATAAGATCATCAATAGTTAGTAATTCACCTTGCACAGCAATCCACAAAAAAGCATGGATCTTATGTGGTATGGAAAAAATTCTAAATTTATTTCAGCGAAGGTTGAGTCCATCTACTCTAGTCATGATAAATAAACTTTTAAGCTGATTTAACAGAAAAGATGTCATCATTCTCTCTTTTTTAAACCACCTTATCTTTAAGGTTTTGTGAGATATATACAAAATGTAGGTCTGCCAACAACATAGTAAACTCTTCAATGACTACATTAGCAACCATATTATATGCACCAATCAATCCTCCAAAAATGATTAGAGCCTTGAGAAACAAAAGTTAACTTTTGCTATGGGATTCACCACTAGACAATTTTGGGTTAGTCTTCACAGATGCCTCCCCTATTCATTTATGATGCCTAAAAGTTTACTTTATCTGCCTTCCTTAATACCCACCAAACGTTCCTTACCACAATCTCCTTACGACCCCAAATACCCTTCCAAAATTGAGAGCAATCTGAACTTCCTCAACATCTGCCAATGATTTGGGAAATTGATTCGATTATATATTTAGCTGAAATCACCCACTTCCAAAGATGATCATCATACTGCAAAAACCTCCACTACCATTTAGCTAAACGAGCCCTATTAATAACCTTCAATCCCTTATTACCCAACCCACCTTCAATCTTAGGTGCACAAGCCTTGTTCAAACTTACCAAATGGTATATTTTATTCTCATTATAATTGCCCCACAAAAAATCCCTCATATATTTTTCGGTCTCTTTAGTAACTCTACTTGGCATGTTTAACAAAGACTTCTAGGAGGGTTTGCCAGCAGAAATTTAATCAATGTGATCCAACAACCTAAAAAAAGAAAGTGTCTTCCATAGATCAAATTTTACATGGAACCTCTTCAAAATTGAATCCCAAACTGATCTCGGCAATCTGAGTAAGCCAAGGTATTTGATAGTAAAAAATCCAACATGACGTCTTACTGTGGATGCAAGTGAATGCACTACATGATTTGAACAGTTTACTGCATTCAATGATGCCTTTCTTAAAACTAACCTTGAGTCCTAAAGCAACCTCATAGCACCTAAAACCAATGGTTTAAAAAGCGGATTGGTGATCCGGATCGAGCACTTCAAAAATCGATCCGAATCGGCGAGTCGGCGATCCGGATCGAAAATCGGCTGAATCGGTCGGATTAAAGCTTCAAAAAAATCCATAAAAATTATTAAAATTCATTATAAATGTTGTTTTTTAGGAATCCAATAAGAAATGAGGGTACTATATTATTAACTTTCATTTTCTTCATCAATTTGTGAATATTGAGATGCTCTTATATAAACTTAAGTATTAAATTTGCATCACATAAAAGAAAAATCATAGAGTTATCATGGATAAAATATATAATTATACATGGACTATAATAAAGAGTAGACTAAATCAATGAAAGGATGGCCATTAAAATCTCGTTTTGGCAAAAAACCCTAATCCGCTAAAAAAACCCAAATTATTACAGCCTAACTAACTATAATCCAAAGTTATTACAACCTAACTAATTATAATATTATATACTAAAATTTTAATTATTAGTTTACATTTTATAATTATTTTATTAGACAAATAATAAAAAATTAAAAATATTTTATAATATTATCTAATTTAAAATGTATTATTGACAACTGTAAGAAAAATAGTACATTACATTATTTATAATATAAAATTTAATAAATAAAATAAAAGATTTGGTTATCAATGTAAAAAATAATAAAATGCGTACAAATTTTGGAAATAACACTTCAACTTTTCAAAAATTTATTTTCTTAGGTTTCTATAATAAATTTAGTGAAAGAGATTGTTAGTAGAAAGATGGAGATTTCAAATAGATTAAACTTTTTATTTTTTTATGCCTTTCATATTATTTACAAAAATAATTATACCACTATATACAACAAAAATTAACTGCTATACAAAAAATTAACTTTTTTATTTTTCATTTTTTTATGCCTTTTGTATTATTTACAAAAATACTTATACCACTATATACAACTAAAATGCAACGCCCAAGGGGATTCGACCTTGGGACATCAAGTGAAGTAACAAAGGTCATAACCATCCCGCTATCTCGCCACAAGCGATTATAAGTTGCTGATTAATATAATATATTTACATTCCGTTTTCGTTCAATGATGTTTGGGAATTATCCCATATCGAAAGATGGGCATTCAACTTTGGTATATAAATACCTATGTAATATGAACTAAGGTATTCGCGGGGAAACATTGGGGCAACCTCACACGCGATTTTGTCGCGCGTGTCCGCTTGTTGCACGTGTCCTTGTGCACGTGTCCACTTGTTGCACGTGTCGGAGTGGTGATGTCAAAACCGCCGGTTGATGATGTCATCGGGCGGTTTACTGTTTAAAACCGCCTGGTTCTCTCTAAACACGGGCGGTTCCCGTTTTATGTGTGGAACCGGCTCGTTCTGTAGCGATTCCCGAGTCAAACCGGGCGAGTCCGGCTCGACTTGGCGTTTTTTAAAACCCTGCCGTTTTATGTGTGGAACCGGCTCGTTCTGTGGCGATTCTCGAGTCGAACAGGGCGAGTCCGGCTCGACTCGGCGTTTTTTAAAACCCTGCCTAAAACAGTTAAAAATGTAGGAGATTTACTGTGCATTGGCATCTCAAAAGATAATTATATGATCAGTATATTGTAAGTGAAAAGTAGAAGAGTCGTTACTAGAGACTTTAAAGCCCCCAGATCTACCCAACCATTCCACCTTGGACAACATCAAATAAATTCTTCAACTATCAAAGTGAATAGGAATATAGATAAAGGATGACCTTGTCTAATTCCTCTAGACACTTAAAACAAATTCTACGAGAGCCATTAACTAACATGAGAAATGAGCACTTGAAAGGCAGCCCATGACCCACCTTCTCTATTTTCTCCAAAACCCCATACATATCATGACCTCCTACCACACCAGCCATTCGAACTTATTGTAACCTTTTCTATATCCTTCTTATGCAGGATATCAGGTTCGTCACTTTTCATCCTAGAAATTACATATTGTTGTGCAATAAGGACACTATAATAGTTTTATTATTGACACACAGATGTCCCTTGATATCAATAAAGGAAACATCACTTTCAGCATCTCATCCAAAACTTTCGTAATGATTTATATAGACTAGTGAGTCAACTGATAGAGCTCATATTATTAATATCAAAAAAGATATCATTCTTGGTTATCAAATTGATGTATGTAGAATTGATCCCCTGGTCAATAATACCCCTTTCCATGAACTCCTCCATCATGACCTTTAATTCATATTTAATGACATCTCAAAACTTATAAAAAAATTCTAATGGGAAGCCATCGGGACCTAATGATTTCCTTCTAGGCAAAGAAAAAATCGCCCTCTTCAGTTTTTCCATTATCAATCAGTCCTTCAATTGGTTTGTACCTTGTTAGGATAATTTATTAAAAGACTGCCCTTCATGTAGACATCGAACCTCTGTTCCAATGAAAAAGCATTTTCCCAACCCTTAATATCATCTTTTTTAATACCTTGAATACGAATACAATAAATATCATTTTGCCTCCTCCTTGCATTAGCAATAGAGTGAAAACATTTGGTGTTCAAATCACCCTCTTTTAACTATTTCGCTCGAGATCTTTGTTTCCAGTAGATCTCCTCTAATCTCAAGAACTCGTGCATATTATTATTTACTTGCCACACCCCCCCCCCCCCCCCCCCCCCCCCCCCATGTTCTAATGTAATATTTCTATTATCCTGGATCTCTTGATCAATCAGATGCAACCTCCGTCGAGTAGTATCAATTTTCTCTTTAATATAATACCTATTAGGTTTTTTCCATCATATGCTTATGTTTAACATTAACAAACTTCTTATGCATTTGAAATCCACACCAACCATGTAACTATGTTTTTCCAAGTTTATTTAACCTACGAAACGTCCTTTTCTTTAAGCTATACCATATCCATATGAAATGGTCTAGACCCCCTAAACTCATTTTAGTGCTTAACAAAATGAGATTATGACGAGACGATAATCTGGCAGAGCAATCACACCATAATTGTTAATCTTAGCTTATGTAGTCCTTCCTCTAAATACAAATGACACAATGATAATATCTAGACCTGAATATAGTCAAAGATAAATAGGTGCACATGTGTGCATTCAACTCACCGGCACATCAGAAAGATGTGACGCACCAAGAAAACAATGCTTGTCCCTACAATGCTGTATTCATATATTGTACAATAGTTCCAAGGAGTTGGCTAGACGCCTATATATATAAGGAGGAGGATGTTAGTCCCAATAAATAATAATAATAAATAAATAAATAAAATGAAATCAACAAAAAACTTACTCAAATTTGTCTTTAAATCACACGAGGGATCTAAAGTTCCCTACTAAATCATATAGACCAAACCATCCGATGACAGGCAACCTTGAGAGTCTTCTTTGATGAATCTCATTCAGCTCTTTTCTATATTCCTCTGTCTTGAGGGGTTAACCTCTTTTTATAGAGAACTATTAAGTTTCTAACTCTCATATTCATAGTTTATAGGAGTTGAGATCCAAGTATAATTCCTGCCTTAATTCCCTTAAGTGCAGCTAATTAGGATTAACAAGTTGTCACCAAACTGTTAATCCTATATAATGAGTTAAGAATGTCATGAGTGCGCTAATGACTCACTTAATAGGATGTCATCCAAGCATTTCTATAATTTGATAAAATATATTTAGAAATTAATTAATTTTATACATCTATAATATAGAAAAACAATTTTTACAAAGAATCCAAACACATCAATGGGTTTTTCTTCCAGTGCAATATCCTATAAAGCTCCAAAAATGGATCTTAGTATAGCATTACTTCATGTCAACCACATAAGATTTCATATATACTATACAATATGATTTATGTACCATTATTGAAAAATAAATTATCGAGATAAAAAGGCCTAATAGGTCATATTTCCAACATAAGATCCCTCATTTTGGAGGTACCTATAGAGTTGTAAGCATTTAAGCATTATAATGCATATAATTCTTCATATTCTGTCATGTCCTCTCTAATGTGTGTTGGTTTTGGGTTGTGCGTACTTGCGTGGGTTGGTTGACTTCTCCTTAAAAGATGAGTGTACGAGTGTCACACAATTGAAGATTGGGGCTTCACCAAGGCCAAGACAAAAAGCTCTTGCACATCCTTAAGGCCATAATTCTTTTGTGGGAAAGGATTATGTAAGAGAGTTCTTTCCTACTGGACTGTCACTTTCCCATGTTTATTTTCTGGTAAAGCGGTAGTCATTGTAGAGGCTGGGAAAGCGCTTACCAACCTTTTCGAGTACTTTGTCTTCATGCGAGATATGATTTCATACTTATTTAAGCAAGAAAACACTTTCCAAAGCTAATGTAAAGCACTATGAAGGGATGAACTTCTCCAAGGTCCCAAAAGCACATATGTGCCCTAAGACTATGAGAACTTTTAAAAATGAAAAGTATACAATGAGACAATTGACCTTTGGAACAAGGTAGTTACATTTAATCTTGACCAGTAGATATGAATGGAGTGGCTAAATTTATTCAATTGACTAAGATCAAAATCCAAAAGAATTTTTTTTAGACTTTATGATATATTTATGCTACCAGATTCACATTGGATGGTTGGAAGTAACTATGACCTTCTTAGACCAGAGGTAAATGGTCTCATTGTACACAATCCCTTTTAAAAAAGGGTGTCGTTCATATTATGCGGCAGCCTTATGCAAAAAAGAAAAAATCAAAATTTAAATTGAAGTTGACACAAGAGGAGCCTTCTAAACTTGATGAGTACGAGCAAAACAAGGAAATTCAATTGTTAAACGAATTGTTAAAAGAGCAAAGTTCAATTTCTGAACCTAGGGATGAGTCTGATGAGAGTTCCACTTCCTCTTAAAAATGATTGGTCCAGACATTCGTCTTCTTTAGCTTCTGATTTTCTATCCCCAAAAAAACTATTTCTTTTGAAAACCCAAAAAATCCAAATTCTTTGTCTCAATTAGTTAGAACTTATTCTCTTCACTCTTTCGTTATGAAACAAGAAGGTTTTGTAGATAAGTATGTCAATATCAAATTTTATAAGATTTATGTAAAATTCCATTTTTAGAGCCTAGGTTGCCAAAGTCTGTTAGAAAAACATAAGTAAATCTTCAAGTAAAGGGCAAGCGATTTGTCCAATATTTTTATTTATTATCTAAAAAAGATGAAGTTAAAATATAGATAGACAAAAAAATATCCATCCTCAATTGAAATGCAAAATATTTGATTTCTTTACTAGATATTAGACATGTAGCTTGGGAGATATTAGACATGTAGCTTGGGATAAAGTGTTACTATGTCAATTTTAGAGATCGTCTAGATTAAAATGGTTTGCTTTTTGTACAACCAAAATTTTATATATGTTTAAGTGATGAATTTATAACAAAAACTTTTTAAATTTGTACAGAAATAAAGGGTATAAATTTATTACCTAGGTGTATATATGCAATCATAGCATCCAGAAGTATTTTCCATTTAATTAATAGTGAATTCACTTGTTATTATGGGGTTCATCTTCCAAAATATCATAATTATATACATGAAGTATGTACTATTGTAAATATTAATGGGTTTATTATAAGGTTCCATGTTATTACAGAATATTTACGATCCAAAAAGTTTTCAAAAGAAAAGAAGATTATAATTTGTTTTCTAAAAAAACATACAAATCCCATATTCGCTTTTTTACAGTCTCTCAAGTGCCTCATAAACCCCATCAATGTATAGCTTCTTCAGTCTTCTTGTCTCCCCTCACATCTTATCCATTATTCAATTAAACCCCCCAGTGGAAAATATCATTGACTCTCCCAACAGCAATTCAAGCTAGGCTAGAATGGTCAAAACTGCAAAATCTGAAGAGGAAGTGAAGAAAATTTGATTGTAGATGGGGAGTGGCCACTAAAAAATGGCCGATGTACTACTAATCCCAATCAACTTCAATTAGAAAGCCCAAATTTAAAAGTTCACCAGAATTATGTGTTGCTTCATAATATGAAGGTTTTAAAAGAATGAAGTCCAGCTATTGAATTATTTACGGGTCATTTGGATCCTAGGGTATCCAAGTATAAGATGGTTTTGGATACCCAGGGCACCATGCATAAAAATATGTTTGGCAACGTTTTTAGATACATGATCATGTTTTCTGTAACCAAAAAAAGAAAGGGCCAAAACATGGGTACACAAAATAAAAAAAAAATTGGGTTATTCAAAGCGTGACTTGTGTGTAAGCTTGAAAGAGGGAATACAATGTAATACAATTGATGATAATACTATTTTCAGACACCGACCCACTTTATTAAATACAATTAAGTATGCTAAAACATCCCACAAATGAGAGAGAGATACTACATCAAATTTTAAGTTTTGGAGAGAGAAGCTATATCAAATTTTACAAAGAGAAATTACTTGAAAGTAGAGAAATTCTATCCAATTTCAAGTTTTAGAAAGATAAAATATCTTAAAATATTAAAGAGAAATTATATCAAATTTTAGAGAGAAAAACTACCAAAAAATATTTACAGAGAAACTATCTAAAATTTCAAGGTTTAGAGATGGAAAGTATATTAATCTTTTAGAGAGAGAAACTATTTAGAGAGAGAAAATTACATGAAATTTTTTAGAGAGAAACTATCTCAAAATTTTTTAGAGAGAACTAGTATATCAAATTGTAAGTTTTAGATAGAGAAAGTATCTCAAAATTTTTAGAGAGAAAAACTATACCAAATTTTAGAGAGATAAACTAACCGAATTTTTTAGAGAGAGAAACTATCTCTAATTTCAAGTTTTAGATAGAGAAAGTATAATACTTGAATTTTTAGAGAGAGAAACTTTCTCAAATTTTTAGAGAGAGAATTTAACTCAAATTTTAAGATTTATAAAAATAGAGTATCTTAAAATTTTAGAGAAAAACTAGATCAAATTTTAGAGAAAGAAATTACTTAAATTTTTTTTAAAGAGAAACTATCTCAAAATTTTTAGAGAGAGAAACTATATAAAATTTTTAAGTTTTAGAGAGAGAAACTATATAAGAAACAACCTAAATCTTTTTAGAGAGAGAACTATCTCAAAATAATTTAGAGAGAAATTATATCCAATTTCAAGTTTTAGAGAGATAAAGTATTTTAAACTTTTAGAGAGTGAAACTATATCAAATTTTAGAGAGTGAAACTACCTGAAAATTTTTAGAGATAGAAACTATCTCAAAATTTTTTGAGAGAGAAATTGTCAATTGTCTAAAAGATTTTGGAGCGGTAAACTATATCAAATTTTAATTTTTTAAAAAGAGAAATTATCTCAAATTTATTACAGAAAGAAACTATCTCAAAATTTCAAGTTTGATATGTTCTCTCTGTGTAGAATAGTAAACCAAGTTCTTCAAAAAAAAAAAAAAAAAAAAAAAGATCAAAATATGAGATTTACATAACCTGGTTACCATTGAAAGCTATCCAAACAAGTCCTGTTTTAGTAACCAAGCTTTAACATAACTAAGGTTTGACATAACATGGATTCAAAACGTGGGTTTATAACCTATGGAGTCAAATGAGCCCTTAAGTCATTAGACTTCTTTTGTTGAGAAAAATGACTACAGACATTAGAAAATAGTTGAAAGAGATTAAAAAAGAAAGAAAACGTTTTTATACTTCCCCTGCAGCATAGAAGATCTATGTTTCCCCTACCATCCAGCCGTCAAATTTTGATCAAGAGAGTCACTCACCGTTTGACCTTAGATCCGACGTCTCAAAATATTTTATTTTTAGTTTTTTAATACAAATTGTATAATATAAAATTTGGTAGGTGTCATCTTCGCATTGGGGCTCACCAATAAAAAATATTAAAAATAATTTTTTGATAAAATATAATGACTAAAATACCCCTTAATACTTTCAAGGGTATTGGTTATTTTATATTATTGGAAATATTTTTTATATATTTTTCTCTAGTGCGAGTTCAATAGAGGATTGGACGTCCAAATTTTGGTGTTAAAATAGTTTATAGAAAAAAATTAAAAATAAAATAGTGTACGGATGTGATATTGTGATTGGGACAATCTTAGCCCTCCATTCAAAATGGACGGTTGGATAAAGGGAGGTATACGAGTTTTATGCTATGGGAAGCATAGAAAGCTTGCCCTAATAAAAAATCACAACTTATTACCAGAAGTCAAGCAATAAAAAGAAAGAAAAACACTAAAAAGAAACTAAAAGATCACAGATGTTCATGATGAATAGAGAAGCCTATAAGAAAAAGGTGGAAGAATGTAGATCCTTCTTCACTCCCATGAGAAAGTCACCAAATCCGTGAGGAAGGAGATGAAATTATTAGAGCTTTAGAAAGTTTCAGCCCTGAGAGATATAGGTGTATCAGATATCAATGGTTTAAGCGCAGCAAAGGCCGGCGAAGATATTGTGGTTGGGATCAATAAAAGTAAATTGGTTCAAGAAATTAGGAACGGAAAATTGTTTCATGCAGGTTAGACCGCATTTCTACAATATGCGGTCCAGAGTTATAAAGCATCCATCTTAAAGATGGATGCAAATAGGTGGTCCATCTAAAAACAAATGTAACTAACGGTCCAAATGTTTTCATAATATAATTATTATTTCTAGTTTTCAATTTTTTTTTTCATATTCATGATCTCCATGTTAAAGATTACCAAGCACGCATTTCTATAACATGTGGGTTGGCCGCATGGAAAACTTGTCCATTAAAAAATGGGTGGAAGAGGATGCTGTTGATTGAGCTACTGGACTATCACAAGGAAGTGCTCGGTACTAGTGGTATAATCTCATAGAAGATGAAAGTAATATCTTTCGAGACAAGGGTTTGAATGAACTAGGATCAAAGTCATTTGCGGAATTTAGAACCCGCCTCCCTTGGAAAAACAACAATGGAATGGTGCCACTATCAAGAAGAAGATTGACTGATATGGATAACTTTGATATTCATTCTGACAATTTTAGCAATGAATGTTGTAGGTTAGGACTGCATAGAGCATCCATGTGCAATACTACTAACCTAGCTTCTCTTCCAAAAAGCATTGGAAAGAGGTAATGGAAACAACTTCAATAAAAGGAGTGGCCTTGAAATCTCTAGTTTTATCTGATGTGGTCGGATTTCCCTGAATCAAAATTTAAAGATTATGTTATCATATTGGTGCAGCAAAATAATTGCTAAAAATTGGTCCTAAAGCCTGTAAATATAGGTTGTTAAGACCTCAACATTCAAAAATTAAGAAAAATTCTACAAAAAGGTCTTATAAACCCTATAATAATTTTATAAAATGGGAAAAAACCCGTTTTTAGGTCCTTATTTTGCTTGCAGGCAAGGATATATGGTAGCTCAATGTCCAGCTAAAGTGCCAAAACATATTCAAGCTATTTCTAAAATAAAGAAATTTAACTAGCGTGGCCTTGATAGTGAAGAATAGTTGATCAGGATTCATGTTGTCGATCCCAAATAGTTGAAAAAAGGTTTTGATGATGATAATGATAAAAAAATTCAACTAAATGAAAGTAATTGATGAAAAAAATGTCTACAACTTTGAAGATAACTCAAGACGCTAAAAAAGTAGATTATCTTTGTCCTTTTTTATGTAAAAATTCTTTTTGCTTTTTACAAAGTAGATTCCATTTACTATTATAAATGCATTCTTTTTGCTTGTTCATTATTTGTTGTAAATTACTTGAAATGATGTAAAGGTGGTATGAGATTTCTCTTTGACCCTATAAACATATGTATAACTTAGCATTCAAATGAAAGCAAACAAGATTTGATTGAGAAAATTTGTCTCGGTTAAAATATCGTCTTTTTGATGTGTTAATAAAAAAAAACTACCTTTTTTAAGATCCTTTCCTAATAGAATTAAGATGATTGTGATTGATACTACTAGGAATGTTTACTGGGGAAGATTGCATCTAAACTTTGCAAAACTATAAATCCTAATAAGACTTGTAGACAGCTTGTTCGAATTCTTTCTCATCTATTCCTTCCCGAGATCCTGCAGATGGCTGGTTGGTTCTGTCTCTCATTTATTTAAAACTTCATCTAAAGAATCAAGTAGCAGGTGACTCCGCTTCTCATCTCTCTCTGTATTAGGTAAAAACAAAAAAAAACAAAAAACAAAAAACAAAAATCGACCTCTTTTTTTCTCTCAAGAGCTATTGGTGGCAGATAGCTTTGCATGTCTATTTCGTACGTCCAAAAGCATATTATTGGCACGTATGTTGCTGATGCAGCTCTGATACGAATTAATGCAGATTTATGCAAAGAAATAACAACACTATAAAAATAAAAATAAAAATGTTGAGGGAATATACACTCTCTCAAGGTCTGAGAGGGAATTCACCTCAAGGTTGAGAGAATATACCGTCTCTCAAGGTCTGCAAGGGAATCCACCCCAAAAATCTCTTCACGAGACCAAATTTTATTAACTCATCCACCTCCTCTTTACAATGACATCCCTTTAAATAGACTAAAAAATAAGATAAACATTAACAAGAAAAACTCTCTCTACACTTTTCCTATTTTATCTCTTCTTCCCTATTTTCTCTCTCTTCCCTTAACCTCACGTACCATCCCCTTTTATCCAAAAGGTAAAAACTACTTTTTATTTAACCTTATCCTTTTAAATTCCTAAACTAGCTCCCCTAATTTAACCTTATCTATTTATATTCCTAAACTAACCCAATCTAATTGATAACTAATTAACCCAAATCATAAATATCAACTCACACACAAACTCTTCCGCACCTCTTAAAGTTAAAAGATAAACTAAAATAAATAATAATATATATATATATATATTTTCTTTCTGCATCATTCTCCTGGAGTTGGAAGCAGCTCGACCTCGAGCTTGATTCAAAGTAGATCTCCTTCTTCATCACCATGGAGGGCGACTTGTTGAATTTGATCTTCTGGAACGTCTTCTTCTTCCTTAGTCAAGTGTACCTCCATCTTCTTTTTTGGGCATTCAAACGAACGATATCATGGTTCGTTGTATCGATAATACATAAACTTTACATTATCTGTTTTTTTTTCATTAAATTTCGGTTGGCGTAAAACTTCTTTCTGGAGGTAAAAGCATTTACCGGTACTCCTTTGATATTTCGTTTCTACTCGTAAAGCAAGTTGAAAAGCTTCGCTTAAAGTCCATGGATGATGTAGAAAAACCTCATCCCTAATACTAGGTTGAAGGCCATTTACATATCGAGCAATCTTTTGTCCTTCCATTTCTTAGAGGTTATTTCGAGCAACTAATCGATAAAACTCCCCCATATAATCTTCTACTTTTTTTTTCATTATGTCAAAGATTTGGAGTTTTTGAAAGAAAATTTCTTTATGATCTGCAGGAAAAAAATTTTCTTTCAATTTCTTTTTCATCTTTTGCCAGTCAGTAATTTTTCCTTTTCCACTACGAAATCGGGATTGTTGAACTTGCTCCCACCAGGCCGAAGTATACCCACGGAGCTTGATAGCAACAAGTTTAACCTTACATTCATCTGACAATTCACTCCATTCAAAATAATTTTCAATTGCACTTAACCAATCAATAAAGCCTTCGACGTGGAGCATACCATGAAATTCTGGGAAGTCGACTTTAATACCAAAATTTCGTGGTCGTTCTATAGGATGCGAATTTGGCCTATAATCTTCTCGTGGTCACTATATAAGACGCGGATCTGGCCAGTAATCTTTGTTACACTCGAAATCAACACCCTAGATTTGTCGCGGAATTCCTTATGCAAGATTAATATGGTTGCTAGTACTTTCTTCACGAGGAAGGTTATTCTCCAACCGCTGCATCTGATTCATCTCTTGACTCTCCAGCCACTGCACCCTCTGATTCTCCAACCGCTGCAACATCTGATTCATCTCCTGATGCATCTCACGTACTTCAATTCGAAAATCCTCTGGGGCTTTAGTCAAAATTTCTATAGTTTGCCCCCAACGATCATCCATAGGAACAGAATTAGCTTGACTCGCTTTTGGTGGCATTGTAAACGATGGACCTAACTTGCTCTGATCTAACTTGCTTTGATACAAATTGATGTAAAAAAATAATATAAGAAAAAAATAAAAATAAAAATAAAAATAAAAAGTTCAGAGAATATACCCTCTCTCAAGGTCTGCAAGGGAATTTACCCTAACGTTGAGATAATATACATTCTTTCAAGGTTTGCAAGGGAATCCACCTAAAAAATTTCTTCACGAGACCAAATTTTATTAACTCATTCACCTCCCCTTTACAATGAAGGGAAACCTCCATTTAAATAGACTTAAAAATAAGATAAACATTAACAATAAAAATTCTCTCTATACTTTTCCTATTTTATCTCTTCTTCCCTATTTTCTCTCTCCTCCTTTAACCTCACGTACCATCCTTTTTATCCAAAGCTTAAAAACTACTCTTTATTTAACTTTATCCTTTTACATTCTTAAACTGGCTCCCCTAATTTAATCTTATCTATTTATACTCCTAAACTAACCCAATCCAATTGATAACTAATTAACTCAAATTCATAAATATCAACTCACACACAAACTTCTGCGCACTTCTTAAAGTTAAAAGATAAACTAAAATAAATAATAATAATAATTTTTTTTTTTTTTTTCTTTCTGCATGAGTTGTCATATTCATTGGTGCTCTTTTCTCATTTTTGTCATTATATCCCTTTTCTACTTTGTTTCTTGCTGAGCAGTGAGTCTAGGTCTTCTTTAGTCAAAAATACAAAAAACAATGTTAAGTGTATAGGGGGAGGCAATGGACCACGAACCTGACGTATGGACCCGACCGCTCGTATGAATCTAAAAATTGGACCCGGTAGGTTGTGTCCAGATCCAAGATTGGGACCTGAACACTATTCAAGTCCGGGTCTTGGTCCTACTTGATATTTTCATATCCAAATTTATAAAATATATTTAAATATAGAGATATTTTAATATTTTGGGTTGGATTCATTTAGGTCCCACATTATATTTTCATGTTCAAGTCTAGGTCCAGTGACTTCGATTCCGGGTCCGGGTCCAAGTCTAGTTCTAATGACTTCGGGTCTGGTCAGGTCCCATAAAATATTTTTCGGATCCCCATTGCCACCCTTATGTCTGCTTGTTTTGTTTTGTCAAAAATAAAAAGTCGACAAAAAAAGAATCCCTACACCCTAGAAAATGTTAGTAGTGCAGCACTACCAACCGCCACTAGAAAATGTTATTCCAGCCCAAGAAACCCCAATATGATGGCATGAAATGGTTCCACTCCTAACTATGAAATTTAAAGTTCAAAAAATTGTGTAGATCTAACAAATCCATGAACATCTGAAAATGTACCATCCAGATGATTTGTTCCAATATGTTATATTTAAGACTTGAAATTCTCTTTCCAAATTGATAATACTCGAGGCCAAGCTGATCTGCCAAATTGAGGATTTTCTAGTGCCTGACCAATCCTTCTCAACTAGTAATCGAGGTGACCAATCCTTCTCAACTAGTAATCGAGGTGCTGCCTACTTTCTTTCTACTTAACAGCAACCTTGCATAAACTTTTTCCTTCGAGAAATCACATTTGAAGAGCAAGATGAGCTTGGTTCAAGCCCATATCTCAGCTGGAAGGCACTCCACTTTGCAACTCCAAGCTTACCCATAGCATATGGAAGGCAATATTAGGCCTACTTGGAGAGGACATTGTAGCTGTAGCCAACCTCAGCAAATATTAGGTGTCTTCAATCTTCGTCTTTTACACCCCAATCACATTCTTTTACACCCACTGCTCAGGTACTATATCACCACTACAGTTAACTGCACTTTTAAAACCGTGATCCCCCAAAACTAATGTCGTCAGATTTCCTCCGTTTTGAACGAATCTATCTTAATGTTGCCAAGTGGATAAGCAAAAGCGAAAGAATAGCCAACTTTTCTAATACATCAGCGACAGTATTTGGAATGTTTAAATAAATGGCTGATATTTTCAAAAATATCTGAAACAATTAAAAAGCCCACATGTACATTTCTTCAAAATGTTGTTATTTTTGTATTTAAATAGATAGCTACTCCCAAAATTGGCCCAAGCACCGAAGCCCTCCCATTTTTTGGCCAAAATGACAAGCTAAAGCCAATCTGATAATAGTGCTTAAAGTACAAAAGAGAGCAACCTGCATGGTTCCTTTCTCATAGTCGAAGGAAACAAAATAATGAGCCTTCTTATATTGATCAGATTAACATTCTACATATCACATAGGTACTTTCTTAGGACCTTCCCTTCTATGTGCAACCAATTTTATACACCATCATGAATGCAACAAACTAAGAATTCACCTGTTCACTTAAAGAATAGCACAAATGCCAGGAAAACAGAAAACCCGCCTTCTAATCAAGCTTACGCTGCAAGAACAAGAACCTTTATTGTTCCTTGACTATTTGCAGTCAACATTGTTGGGCTATCGCTCTTCCAACACACCGCACTTATGAAATGTGAGGCTGCATCATCATCACTGTCATCCACTTCAGAGGAACCAAACCTATGCCATGCTGCTGGTTTTGAAATAGCCTGAATCATATTTCACCAGATCAGTATAAGATCATAGGATAATTTCTAGGAAAAATACACAAGAAATAAAGAAACTTCATGCGGTTAAGGTGAAGTACACAGTAGTTCAATGGTCTGATGTATGACACTCAGATAGATACACAGTTCTATGGATGGTTGGATATTATTTGTACCCGAGTGAACCCAGGTGAATGTTCCCAGTGGATCCCACTCTAAATAATCAGCATCCATAAGTGGTAATTGATGTCCATATCGCTAATTATTACCTTGTGGTACACAAAAACTTCGTTTGTTTCGCTGCCGCAAGCTATGTACTCGCTGTTCACTGTGAGACCCACAAAATTCTTTTCATTCGTGTGTCCTTTAAACGTCCGCACCTGGACATGTATTGCTCACCAATAAATAAATAGAAACACAATCCATTTCGTCAATGCAGCATGGGTGAAGATGCAAAAGTGGCCCATGTTTAAGACAAATATGTATAAGGGATTGTATACTATGAGACCATTTATTCATGGTACAAGGAGGTCACAATCAGTTTCAACCATTGGCTATGAAACCCAATAGATGAAAGCGTCACAACATTCAAGAAATGTTATATTGGACTTTGTGCCCAAACAATGACACATCCTCAACCACTCCGTTTCAAATCCAACGGTCAATGATGATTGTGACCTCGTATTAAAAGTAAATGGTCTCATTGTACATACTTCCATATGTACAGCATGATAATGATTGAACCCTATGTTATACATTTGTGGTAAATCGATGCCTTTGTATTCTCATTGAAACAAACAATTCAAAAGCATGAGGTGACAGCTTTGTAACAAGCAAACAATATGTAGAAAACATGAGGTGACCACTTTGTAACAAGCAAATATAAAACCGCGACAAGGGTAAGCATCTTCAGAGTGTGACAGGGAAGCAGACAAAATGAAGCCAAAATTTTAGGAACAAAGAAGTGTGCCAAACTCCTGAGCCAAAATGTTTTTGCTAGTATAAGAAAAAATCTGCCCTCGGCAACATATTTGCACATTTCAGTATATCTTGGAATGAATCTCAAGTTGATGAGTGAGAATGAGTAGAAGTCAATAATTCTGTTTCCACAAACTCCAGGGTTGAGAGATAAAGCTCCATATCATCAAAGAGAAAAAATATGGAGAAAGGGTTAGAATACTTTAATCATCATAGTAAAATTATAACTGAAAACCTCTAGGATCTGGAAGAGTTATGATTTCATAAGGCAGGAAGGAAAAACATGAAAGCAGACATCTATCTCGAAACATAGAATTATAATTAGTAAACCATCAAGAAAAGACAAGGAATTCTTTCCAAATCACAGCGGGGTGCACTACTGATGTCCATCAAGGACTGCTTAATACACAAAATTGAGGCCAGACCTCAACTTTATAATTTCATTCTAAGTTGGACAATTGATATCTAACCAAGTTGGATGTTTTAAAAGAATTCATAATTGGCGATTTTGGATTGAACAGAGTAGAATTAGGCATTTTTTTTTTCGGTGCAAAAATGAGGCACTTAAGATATGTAGCAGTTCATAATGGGTTTGCATATGAACTGTAGAAACCAGCTTGCTCTGAATGCAATTAAATCCCATTAAACAATGAAATGAAACAGGCAAAGAAAAATATATTAAGAGGTGCATCCTACACACAAGAAGCAGCCACAAAACCACATTTTCTTAGATACAGCCTCCAAAATGTTGAAAAAAGAAACATGGAAGAAAGAAAAGGGAAGTATAATACAACCCAATGGACCTTGGAAAAATCATACCAGTATGGGTCCTCACTGTCCATTTAAGTGACTGATGGTGATGGTGATGGTGATGGAGATGGTAAGAGCCACCAGAACAAAACTGGACCCTAGGACGAGGATTCCACGCTCTCACCATCACCGTCCCACGCGTCAATGGTCGGTGATGACTCTAGTCGATTGGTTTATGGTACACAATATTCATCAGGAGTCAGAAAAAGAGAGAGAACTGATTGGCAGCAGGTTTGATCATGCAGTTACAAATGAGTAACCAGAAGAACAGATGAGTGAATAAGCTGAAACTATCACTGTAGCAGAAACTAGAGCACTAATTCCCATTGGGGTTACTCTGTCAGTGTTGAAAAAGTGAACCCCAAGTTGCTCTTCCATGTACTACTGGCGCCATCCAGAAATATCAGTAACCCAAGGTAAATCTTTTACCATTTTTACCAAGAAGCTCACTTAACATAATGTGTTCCCCTTTCCAGCCCAGACACAAGCCAAGATGGCTATATTCAAGAACCGATGGTAGTAAAAGAATCCTCATGACTTCAATTTTTGGGGATATTCTCAATAATGTCAAAGGATAACCAATCTAACAGGTTTGGAAGTTTCTAGATCAAGAATAATTAATTCCTTTCGAAGATGTAACTTGAAAAAAAGTCAAAGTAGGCATAAAATCATACATTTAAAAAAATGGCATTGAAATAAGTTAAGAAATGATAAAGATACATAATATTTATTATTTATGAATATCTGCAGTCATAAACAAAGGAATGTAAGAGCAATGAGGCATAAGATTTGTACAGCGCAATTTTCGTTCACATCCCATAAGCGTAATGTACTGTCTGTGGATGCAGATGCAAGCTCATTAGTTGATAAGAACTTCACATAAGAAACTGCTTTGCTGTGTCCACTGAAAACATGTACTGGAGCACTAATGTTTCTCAGATCATAATAATGAATATGATGATCTGCAGAACCAACCTGCAATATGACACAAAGTTAACACACTATATATTCCCACTGAGACTTGGTTCACACAAGGAAAAGGTGAATGGATACCGCAACATATATGCTAGATCCTGGATTATACTTGACACAGCAAATATTTGCTTTCATGTCAATATTGAGAACACTGGCTTCTTGCTTTGTGCACCAAACTTTAACCTGTGTAATAACGAGCAACCAAAGAAATGCAGTAACTCTTTGAGTCGATATCAAAGCGATCAAATAAGTGAATGGATAGTTAAAGCTATGAGTACCATTTCGATATCAATTTCTTGCGCTTTTTCATAGAAACTACAATCATGGATCAATCTTGTAATGATTTATCAAATACTTATGGCTGGTCAATATGCAAGCAGACACAACAGTAGCCAACCATGAAAAGCTGATACACGTTCTTAATAAATAAACAGTTTCACACAACTCCCAATCTTAATAAATAAACTTCCATCTTTTGTACTTATTTTAAGGAATAAAAAAATTCTGAGATCAGTAATGCTAGAAAGGGGTAGGTTTGAACTCGAATGATGTCTAGTGCGTGCGTGTGCTTGTGTGTGTGTGTTTAGTTCCCCCGAACTGCGAGGATGTTGTTGTAAATGAGCTTGGTAAGTTAAACCAGCTATCATAATTCTCTATCCTTTGGCCCCATCACACAGACCAAAACCTAAATTCCTTTTGATGAGATCAGTACAATTGGTGGGGTCCCTGCACAACCTCCACTAACCTAGAGAGCGGGGGAAGAAAAAAAAATAAAAATGGAGAGGACATCAACACCAATTTTTTGAATGATGTTAACATTGTATTGATGGAAAGGAGAATACACACAGTTACAAAATGCCCAGGGGCGAAAAGTCACCCAGAGAGGTGACAGAGAAATCCAAAGAAAAACAAGGAGAAAACACTCGTAAAACTAAAATAACAACAAAAGAGAAGGGGGTGGGAAACACCCAGGAGAACTAAAACAGCAACAAAACAAAAAAACCAATTAGAGGACAGAAATTTCAAATTCATCAACCCATCTTTCCTAGGAAAAAAATAGTGATTAAATTTGTCAACGGATCTATGCTCAAGAGTGGCCAATGGAACTCTACAGGCAATAAGTCAGAATCACATGCCAATACTCCATCCACAACTACCCATGAACCTTGTCTATTTAACATACTATCCTTGTCTATTTAACCCTCTACTATCCAGTCCAGTGTTTGAAAACACAAATCATTTGTCAGATCCCCGGATCGCTAACCTAGGACCAGGGGGGTTCCTAGCCTATTCCCAGTTCTGTTCAACGATTCCTGATCCGGATCACCGGGTTTCCAAACATTGCTACCGTCAAAGACTCAGAATATTTTCATCAAATTTTCAGTGTGATTTACAGAATTAATGATTATTTTACACATACAGCTAGAGTTTCCATGCAAATCTTGGCTAAGAGCACCTTTTAAATTGGACGACTCAATACTTTGTATAATCATAGGCTATGATACCCTAAGATAGTAAAATGGGTGTCTTAGATAGTTCTTTTTGCATTGAACTCTTCTATACACAGCTTGCATTGGAACATATCCACTAAAATGCGGTCCATGATGAACAGTGGAGATTTGTCACCATCCAATATTGACAATGGACAGTGAATTCGCTGGGTGTGTACCAAATACCAAACAAAGGTCATGAATGGTATACTTTTACTTTCGCACTAGCAATTGCTTATTTTAACTGTTCACTGTTATGACTCATGCTACTACAATCAGTCTGACACCAAACTCAACGAAAGCAAAAACTACAATTCCAAGAAAAGAAAGCAAGCCTTTTCTTATGGGCTTGACTTTGTACGCCAATGGAAGCAATCAATCATTTGAATCCATGCTTCTAAGATGAGACAGAAATATGAACCTTGCAGTCATCGCTCCCAGAAACAAGCATTGAAGGTTCAGTACGTGAGAAATCAACACTCCATGCCCGTTTCTCATGTTCCTCATATTCCATAACACTCTGAAAAGGCATCACTAGGGAGTTATTGTCTTGTGAAGGCATTTAAGTTGGTGAAATCAAACATTCTAGCTAAGACATTTTAGCAATTCAGAAGAAAAGATCACAGTAACAACTACCTGACGGGTTGTTACATCCCAGACAGTTACTATTCCTTCATAATCACTACTTGCAATGTGGCTCTTATTGTACTTGTTCCAACTTAAGCAACTCAGTTTAGATCGAGTGGACATCTCCACAACAGGACAATGAACATCTGCAGGTTCATTTACAACCTAATTTGCCATGAGATTAGCCACAATGCATCAGGTTACTCATACCTAAAGAAAAAGTTCTTCTAAATTAAAGTAAATGAGTTGAGTCTATAGAAACCCTAAAACTTACAGTGGAAAATTCAAACACTTTAATACGTCTTGAAACTCCAGCAGTGGCAAACAATTCATCATCACGATCAAATTCTATGCTGTTTGAAGATTAAACACAATTTAGTCCCACATAGATGAAAATGCTATAACCAATCACAAGATGTCGAGCAAAATTGGAATGGACTTATCTATCCCTAGTCCCTACTTCTCAAAGAAAGTAAAGAAATGCTACTGCAAAAGAAAGTATTGGAATTTAAGGACCCCTATGAAAAAAGTTGGCTAATCTTAAAGAGATTGTCAGAAATATATATCGTGAAAAATGGAGAAGAAAAACCATGGAGAAGCTGTGCAATTAGTACATGGTAGGATCACTCGTCCACGAGCATGGAAAAAATTTAACTGTAATCAAATTAGCCCCCACAGAAAGTTAGTATATCCATGCTATAAAGAAACAACATGCGTGTCTATGGCAGACACAAATGTGAGTGTAAGAATGTAAACTTCAAAATAACGGCATACACACGAAACAACCAAACTGTCTATGAAGTGTATATGTCTATAATACTATTGCATAATTAGCTAGATTACTCGGGGAAGAGAGAGAAGCTTTGAGCAGGAAAGGAAAAAGGTTATTGTCTATGATACAAGGATAAAAAGTTATACCTTATATAGATTACTTCCTTAAAGGTCAACTTGGAAGAGACCCGCATGGAGAGACTTTTTTACAGTGTTCCAAAAAATGTCGGGCAGCGCCTAGGCAGTCATGGGGGTCATGTCCGCCCAACGCCAAGGCAAGCGCCTAGATTTCTGGGCAGGGGAATATGAGTATACATCATAAAATATTAAAAATCCCATAATCCAAAGTTCCTGTAATAGACTACTAGCGCAACCAAAAATAAAATATAATAGTAAATTACAATCCATACTCCGTAGACCATACTCAATGCTCCATAGCCCATACCATTCCATAATCCATAGTTCTTTACAATCATACAACACATACGAGTAGAAAATAAGGGAAAAAAATATATAGTCTAAGACTAAAGGAGTCGAGAGTCTTCAGTCAACATCAAAGAAAGTCGGATAAGCCTCATAATATGCATCAGAGCCGAGTCCATCATCATCACAATCATCTCCCTCTTCAACATAACGCTTGTCCTCCCTCCTCTATTTTTTTTGAATCTACCCCTTCCACCTCTTCTTCTACCTCCCTCTTACTTTGTGCAGATGATCTAGACGCCCTAGGAGTGTTGGCTGCTTTACCTAGTGCTTCTTCACCCTTTTCATGCTTATTGTGTTTTACTAAAGCACTGAACTCAAATATTGCTTAATTTCCTCACTGACAGCCTCAAGACCATTTTTACAATAATTACACCTTTAATCGGCAAGGTGTTTCTTGAACCGCTAAATACCCTCATTAGTATCCTTTCCACAATAATTACACCTTATATAATATTTTCCATTCGAATCCGGGTTATGACCATAATTCCAACCCGGATCACTACTTCTAAAAGCACCTGGAGAAGATATTTCCATATAACAAGGCTCATATTCTTCCTTTTCTGGTTTTATCAAATTCAAATATTGTCTAATCTCATCCCTAGTAGCTTCAAGAACCTTTTTACAAGAAACAACATTCTCTTTAATACCGGTAAGGTGTATCTTGAATCAGTTAATACCATCATTGGTATCTTTCTCACAAAAATTACACCTTATACAATTTTTATCATATGGAATCGGGTTATAACCATATTTCCAACAGGAATCGCCACGTTTAGAAGAACCAAAAGTAGACTTATCCAAATGACAAGGCTCCTTTTGTTCCTTTTTGTATTTTTTCGAACTCATATATTGCTTAATCTCCTCTCTAATAGCTTTAGGAACATTTTTACAAAGGGCAACATTTCTCCTTAATACCGACAAGGTGTTTTTTGAACCAGTTTATACCCCTGTTAGTATCTTTTTCATAATAACTATATCTTATACAATTTTTGTCATTTTGATTACGGTTATAACCATACTTCCAACCACATCACCAGACATTGAAATAGAAAATAAAATCTCAAATATGAAGCTTTTTACTAACCTTTTTACTCGTTCTTCAATCTTCAATGTTTGAGATGTTTCCCAATCTCAAATACTTCCCAAAAACCCTCTAATAAGATTAAAAAAATCTACAAAATCAAACCCAAACCAAAAGGATGATATTTGGATCATTTTTTCAAAATTCTGAAATACCTGATTGATCTCATAGAAATGCCAAAAAATGACTTTTTTCAAATTATTTTCCACTCCAAGAGGTCAACAACGGCGTTTAGGTAACACAATAACCTAAACCCCCCTTTTTCCCCTTATTTAGGGGAGAAAAGGACGAAAATGCACCTCAATAAGAGGCATTTTTTCCCTAGGAGGGGCTAAGTCCATGGGTGCTTGCCCAGGCTGGGCATTGGGAGCTCACCCAAGCTAGCACCCAGGGACTCCTTGCCCATGGATCACTCAGTCCCTAGGCGACTAGGCGGGCCGCTTTTTGAAACACTACTTTTTATTGTAACTTTCGTAGAGCAATTAGCATTTCATAATTTATATGGTAAACTTGGTAGAGAGCTGCATGGACAGACTTTTTTATGTAACTTGACTAGCTTCAATAGACGATACAATGAGGGAAAGTAGACTTAGGTGGTCTGGTCATGTGCAATGACGACCTAGAACATCACCCGTTAGGAGGGGTGATTTGGCTTAAGTGGAAGGCTCTAAGAGAGAAGACCCCAAAGTACAAGGCTGGAAATAATGAGAAAAGATATGGTGACTTATTGTATGACTGAGCATATGACCCTTGATAAAGATTCATGTAGCCAATCTCAAATAGTTTGGGTGAGGCTCAAATGACGATGTGATGACTAGAAATATTATTATTTCATAATTTCTATCGTAAGGTTTGTGTAGGAATAGAAGCAAAGCATGCAAAGAACAAGAACATTTATAAACTAATTTAGGAGTTGCATTAAGAATTAGCAAAGGCAATCGGAGTCCTTCTCTATAAAATAACAATAAAAGCACAACGTCAATATTTCCTTTTGTATGCAGAAATCTTTCATACATGTATGACTGCAACATAAAAGCACAACTTTTGTTTAGAAAGTACGTCTTAGAACACATTTCCAACAATGAGGGACAAAACCCAGACACATGTCAAATGAATGGTTGATGTGTGTGACATGAATTTGTATGTATCAACAAGTGTATGCATGTCAAAGCTGTTCGACACCTCCCAGCCCTTAGACACCGAGTGTCCATTTCAATAAAGAGAACACAAATGCTGATGTTTCTAGTAATGCAATTCACCACTCCTTGATCTTGGATGGTCACTTCCCATTCTTCCATTTCCACCTCCTCAGACCCATACTCTTCTTGCTCCTCATCAGCTTCATTGGGTGAGATATTGTGTCTTCCCTTTTAACCAGTGTTTGTCCTTAACATTCCAATGTGCAATGAGCAAAATAGCATTCATTGGCTACTGCTGTGGTTAGTGATTATCCATCTCAGTTTTTGCCACCTCACTCATAGAGTCATGAGGTGCACCCAAGTCATCCACTTTTATCTCTCATTCTTCTTCTTGACTCCACATCATCCTCCACTTCGCTCGTTTCCACATTTGAATAAGCAAGAGTGCTCCATATGTTCCTGTGTGCTCTCTTCGTCTATTTCATGTTCTCTCAAATGACTAATGGTCATATGTATCTTCTATTCCCTCTCGTTCATTGCACAGTTATCTTGTTCCTCCACATCACTCCTTTGAATGATGTGAGTCATCCATGTCATCCACACATAGCCTTTGTCTTGTGTTTGATCCATCTTTGTCTTGTGTTTGATCCATCCATCTCATCCTCACGTGAGTCTTCTTGGTTTTAATAGGCTTCCATTGTTCTCCCAGTTGTTCTTCTACCACTGGAGTTTGTATTTCTGAATCATTGTTACTCTGGTAGCTTGTGGAGGCGTAATCCCTTTCCAATTCTCTTTTTTTGTTCATTTTTTCTTGTTCTGCTGTCTTTCATATCTTCTCCTCCTGAGCTCCCACTATTTCAGGTTGTGCCTGCTTCTTATGTTTGATTGGTGCTTTCAAAATGTCAAGCAACAATGACACTTCTTTAAGGGAAGAATGATGGTACATGCCTACTTTGGATGAGGAGCCCTTTTGAAGGACCAAGCCATAGTTCTGGGTAGCTCTGCGGGGCCATAGGTGGTCATGTCCAAAACCCCAATTTGGCGGTATGGAAGCAGTAGTACCTTGGGGGGAATGCAATCATCCATCACTTAGAATAGGATTCCTATAGCATGAAGGATCATGAACCCATTCTGGTCACGTTCCTATAATCTCAATTATTTAATGGGATACTGACCCTATGGAATACCATAAAAATAAGGGATGAAAATAGATTTTCAAGCATGGTTTCCTAGCATCAAGTGTTTATACATCAAATCACTAGACACCATTTTTGAAGCCTTACATTCCACAATCAGGGGTGAAAATAGATTTTCAAGCATGGTTTGCTAGTATCTCCTAGCATGATTTGGAAGTAAAAATAGATTTTCATGCACCAAAATTGCATCTTCTAGCATGGTTTGGAGGTGTTCCTTACTTTGATTCCTTAAGGTTGACGCCTTTTATAAGTCACACACCCACTAGGGCTATCTTATCAAGTGAACCAACAACCCAACTTGAATTTGGGCTGTTCGATAGCCTAGATGTGTTGTTTTTTTTTTTTAACTTCTTTACAAATGCTTTCTACATGAAACTTGAGGCATCCTTATATCAAAATAGGGAACACCCTATGTAAAAAAAAAAAAATTCAAATAAAACAAATTGACCAAAATAACCATTATAATTTAAGTATTTAGTTGATTTTGTTTATTTGAATTTATTTATTTTTTAATTGTGTGCCTATCTTGATGTAGGACGCACCAAATTTTATGTAGAAAGCATTTGTAAAAAAGTTAAAACATAAAAAACCAAATGATTAGTGGTCGCCTGTTTAGCCAAAATTAAATTTGGGTCGTGGTCGTGGGCATATAATGCTCCATCAACCTCTCTACATACAGCAGCGAGATCCCATACACAGTTATACACACACATGCACATGCACTCACACAAGTATACACAAGCACGCATCTACACGCCAACAGGTCTATAGAATAGCATAAGATTATTTTTTTTTGACAAATTAGCATAAACAATTTTGAAACTTAAGGTTCCATCAGAACCCAAATTTTTTATATCTCAAATTGGCAAGCAAGATTGAAAAGAAAAACTGAATTCACTCGAAAAAAGGGGGAAAATTAGTACACACTATTTTTCACTAAACACAGGCCATTCATACTGTGGATAGCAGATTTAGCCTTTAAAGAACTCAATATTGATTTTTCTTTTTTTTCTGTTTTTCATTTTTTGAATCTATCATGTGAAAAAGTTCAACCTAGAAAAACCCCACTAGCTTACTGTTTTGGAGCTCAGGGCATACCATAGCTATAAGCCATACGCACACATGTGCGTGCATGGGTGCTCCCAGAAGAGCAATCTAATGCGCTCTCAAGGTAGGGAATTATGGGCATCGGAGAAACCCGCTTCCCACGCTCCTGCAAACCCCCTAGACTTCCCATCATTGCCAAACCTTAACTCCATTTTTCTCATCCCTCACATCCTCCTTTGGCCCAACTCCACCATTTTCTTCAACCCCCCTACCTCAGAAATTGCTCAACCCACTCAACATACTGCATTGCCTCCTCAAAGCAGTGACAATAACGTAAAAGATCCAAAAACAACCTGCCTCAAGATAAATCATTCTCAGAGATTGTGACCACTAACTTGAGACCTTTACCTTTACCAAATGTATGTTACCTTTAACATAATGTTCATGAAGGAAGATTAACAGTACCGCTTGAGACGGAAGAGGCCTTACAAACAAAAATGGAATTCCAAAACACATTGATAGGGTACTTTGCAGAACCAGGGCCTAAATAGAGTTTCAACATCTCAAGAGCATCTGAGTCATGATGGATGTTATTTCTAAAGATAGGATGTATATATTTTCAGATTCGAATCAGAAAAAGCTGCAATCGAGGTCAGTGTAGGACGACCCTGGTTTTTGTTTTTTATTGTTGGGGTTGGGGGGGGTTGGTTTTCCACATGTTCAATGATAGTAATGGCGAAAATTTAACCTGAAATCTCAAAGTTAAGATTAATGCTCATTAGGTAAGCATAGCAAATTTACCATTACTATTTAGGCCGACATGCCTCCGCTATTGGAAATTCAATCCCAATGGATAGCGCCACTAGATATTAGAAGCAGTTTGAATGTAAATGAGTTCATATGGATGTACAACCCAGAAACAAGCTCTCCAAGGATATTGGAGATTTGCATCAATAGAGGTGATGATGAGTTATTTACACGATGGAATATGAAGGAATCCTATTATCTAGTGAAACTTGTTGGTCTACTGGGCAAAAGAGATCAAACTGCAACAAACAAATCATAGAAGCAAGCAGGCAAATCAAGCTTTAGAAAAAGGTGGAAAACACAACCACCACTCCGTCAACAAAATAGATCAATCACAACATTCGACAAGAGAACAACAAAGGCTATACATGAAGAAATCAGGCCTTTCAAAAGAACTCTTAAAACAAGCAGTAGGGAAACAAAGACAACAAACAAACACAAAACTAGTCAATAGGACACAAGATTCAGCTCCCTAGCTTATTAAGATGAAGGAAAATGTTTCCAAAAAAAAAAAATAGGAAGGGCAAAGTTTAGTAGAGTCCTAAAGCTGGAAACACCAATAAACAGGCCCAAACTGCAGAGCAAATTGATGGCATAGCCAATGAACTGATGTGGATCCTACTACTGATGTGAAAGCTGACAAGAGAGATGGAAGCCAATGAAAAAATCCTAATTAAAATGAGGTGGATTAGGTTCACAAAGAACATTCAAGTCTAGAACTGATAGTAAAGGGCTTATGATAAAGGACAATGGCGTCATGCAAAGTACTACATACCAAAGAAAATGGAACAATACGAAAGCATCCCACCTTACAATTGTACTCACATTCAGATATGAGCAAGTCTAGCTCTACAGAAAATTTGAATTCAAATTTAACTCAACGACCCAAGTTTAGGTAATAGTACATCATACAAAAAAAATTTGGAAAAGAAAATTTGAAAATTTGAAGTCAGATTTCCAATAGAACAGGGCCATCCATTTGTTGTTCTTCCATGGCAAGTTGGTCATTTGACTTACCATCTTCAACCGTATCAAAAATACCGTCTCTTGTCTCTACCAACCTGAGACAATTCATTGGAGTAGGACATTTTCAATGGATTCCTATTGTGCTCAGCTCCCATGTCAGTACTTTCTGCCACATCATTATTTTCTTCAAATTTTGGGTCTGTTTTCAGCTGTTTCCCATTTTAGGATCTTGACCACTTTCCCAGTTTCCATGACTTTTCTCATTTAATCCATATTCTTCATTGTCATTTGCTGACCCTCTTGATCAATTTTTGATGGATTCAATCCCCTATGTTGTCCGCTTTCAAGGCCTGTTGGAGGATTTGTGGTAGTAGTGAGTTCGGGAGAGAATTCCATACTTCATAGATAGAGTCAAGGGAGAAATCCGCTTTACTAAGAAACCGAAAACCATAATTAATGAAACCGAGACAAAAAGGCCTGTGCGTTTCGTATAGATTGAGACTTGTAGCTTGATTCTTGACCTCATTCCATTTATTTTGCTTCAGCCATTTTTTCATTGTGTTCCATTTCTGCTCAACCCAAGAATATTTCATTTGGATATTTAGCTCATCCCGATTGATGTTGAAGCTCTTTTCCCCTTCTCAGCACTTAAGTGTTGCTTAGACCCTGGTTTACTTGGTTCTACTTTTGGTTTTTGCAGGTAGAGCTATCATGTCGAACAGACCAACATGTCTCAAACAAAAGTGGAATTCTTTCAAACTCAATTAACTGGACCGACAAACTCTTCAACATCAAAACCATCAATAAAAACCTATTTTGGGAAGATTTTCTGATTGCACATCCATACAGATTCTTGCACAATTGAGTTCCTTCCGATCTCGTGGCACCGTTCATTGAGATTGATAAGCCCATGGTGGAACCGTGGAAGCGACTTATAGATCAGTAATAAAATGGCAAGTTTGGTAGTGTTACCCATTGTGCGACCGATTCTCTTCTCGATTTTTGGCAATCAGCCTCCCTGCCATCTTTGTTGGCATAGAGATTTTCACCCTATGTACCATGGACTCCTCCATTGACTTTGTTCACATCCTCTTCTAATTCAAACTTAAAGAGGATGTAATTATTACTTTTGAAAATGATGTCTAACTTCGGAAAGGGGCTGGGGTCGTGGTGGTAGCATCCTTACCACATCATGGTATCCATTCCTTCCGCTAACACCCCCAATTAACAACCTTCAAAATGTAACTCCCTAATCTATTGAAAAAAAAGGGTAGGGTCCAGTCTTCCCCACTGAATTACCCAAAAAAAAAATGATGTCTGACTTCCCTTTGATTCCCCAAACGCTCTTGAGCTTTGTATCTAATAAATACCGTGAAGTCTAGATTCTACGAGGATCCTTATCAAGGTACTCTGCAAGTCAGTATTTGCTTATAGGACCTCTTCCTTGTCTAACTGGACTGTTAGCTTCCCTTGGACTAGATTAGGCAAGGGAAAGGATGAACGGGAGATTTAAGCCTCCAAAGAAGATCTCGATGTTGGAGTGGTTTTTTATTGAGGCTCTAGAAGGTTCGGGTTTGGGGAAGGTGATGGCGGATGGAAGAAGATGATTGAGCGGTAGGAGAGATGAACGAGGTGGTTCTGCTGGAGTACGCGGCGATTTGAAGGCTCAGAAGAGGAGGGAAATCATGATCATTGGTCAATGATGGAGGATGAACGGGATGGTTATGGGCAGCTGCTGGGAAATGCGTGATGGCAGGAGAGCCCTCTGCCTTTTCTAGCAAAATGCTTTTTTATTTATGGCTATTCTTTGGCTGCTGACAGTTTTTTCCAGTAAGGTTTCCGGCCACCTTAATAGGGGCCCCTGTGATGCAGTAGAATCTCATACTCCCACAGTTTCCCACCAGGAGGTATGGAAGTCTACCTCAAGCCAAATGCGACATGGAGCAAATCCCCCAAACCTTGGTTATATCTTCAGATAAATGACAGTTTTTGAATGAAGGATAATAAGTCAATTGTCTTCGAATGAAATAGTACGGCCTCATTACCAACATGTGATTTATCAAATAAGCACGTGTGCATACACACATTCATCAAGAAAGGAACTTTAGTTGGTGCAACTATTTCAAAATGCCGTAAACCTCAATTCACTGTAGACAAGTTTCCTTATTTCATCACGGGTGTATGGCCAAAAAACTTTTGAAAACACTAGTATGAAAGTAATCCAACAATTTTCTCCTCATGTCACTAGATCAATTTAATAAAATATAGCATCAAATCAACTCTCCCCTGAAAAAAATATTGAACCATGAGGATGTTAGCTCCTAAACTATTCAAAATTCCAAACTGAACTCCACAAAATGAACATAAAAATACTAGAAAGGAAAAATTGCAAAATTCTTGACCTTGAATCCAAGATTACAAGATATGTATTACAAAAGTGAAAAATCATACACATACAAAGCATACACATGTTCCCTAGTGAGTTTGTGTCTAGGTGTCTGTGTGCACGTGCACACACAGGTGCGCACATACATATAAATCGGTGCATGATAGATGAATAAACAGATATTACATTGACTATATGTACACAAAAATACATAAATGCACCTATGCACGCATGCACACACACACACAATCACACACTCAATAATGTATGTCTGTGTGCAACATAGATGAACGCATGCACGCATACACAAGATGAATGTGTCTACTCAAGTGGAGGTATTTCAAGAACTCCTCACCTTGATACAATATTTGCAGAATGAAAAAGATCCCCATGCCTAAGCTCCGCAATGACACGCAAACGACTGATAAACGAACATAGTCAAATCAGTGCATAACCAGAATAATCTGAGAGGTCTAGTATCCAAATTTGTATACTTAAGAATAGGGATCTATGTCACACAGAGTCTGTGTATGAACATAGTACAAAAAGCAGGGCATTCTGTCTACATTCTAAAGAAGATAATTCACCCAATTAAAGTTAACCACCACCGTCCAGCATGGAGGATGGACAGCAGCTACCCAGACATGTACGACGTAGTCTACACAGAATGTGCATGATATAGTTTCCATTGTTTATTTATGAATCTGTCTGTAAATGAAATTAGGGCAATGTTCTGAATGAACATTTCCATCATAACATTACCTGTATCGAGTAAAGGTGGTCAATACATTCTGAAAATCCTCCAGACCTGCATGGTAACCTTCTCTATTTACCCCACTCCCATCCCTTTCTTCTGGCTTAGGCAATTGGCCAGCCCCACGACGCCTCTTTTGCAAATAACATTCTTGGAGATCATTAAACTATCACAAATGAAACGAAAATAGAAGTCAGCTCCCAAGTATAGAAAAAGAGAGTTACGACCACTAAAAGTAAAATCGAAGCCAGTGAATAAGTTTCAAATGGGTGGATAAGCTGTTGAGGATCGTTTTTCCACCCATACACAAATGGAGGTCATCAAAAATCAAAAGAAGACCTGCGCATGAACTCTTCTCTTCCTTGCAACAGCCAGACCAGATTGACCAAGAACATTTTGAGAATCTGACCCATTAAATGTATCCTTTCTTTGTATTCCTTGAGAACTGCCTTGTCCCTTGACTTCAGATTTCTTGTTCTGAAAACTCTCAGAGACAGCCACACCTTGGGTGCCATGAACATTAGAAGAAAGGCCATTATTATGCTTGTCACTTGAGGTAGGGAAGCCTGTTGCAGCCATGGGATCATCAAGAAGCATCTGCAATTTCACCGAATACCTCTCCTTGACTCGGTATAGTTCAATTCTATGCCTCTCCACAGCACTTACATCTTCTTTTATATACTGGAGATCAGTTTGCACCTGTAGATAACACAAAGAAAGTGAATCACAATAGTGAAAATACACGAGAACAAATCACAAATCACAAATCCTCAAGAATAAAAAAGAATGCCAACCCCCATGGTATTCTGCAATTTATTCTACATAGCATAATGTAATAAAATTTGGATAGGATCGGAACTCTAAACAATAAAAACAGAAAAATTAAAATAAAATAAAATAAAAAAGGATAGAAATTGCAAAAGAATCACATTTAAAGCCATTGCACATAAATAAGAAAGTTCAGATGCTCACCTCCTTCAGCTCCTCAAGCTTTTGCTTCCTTAGGCAGTGCAAGAAATCAAGCAGAATTTTCATGTTCGTCTCAGCCTCTTCCTGCTCCATCTTCCTCTTTTTCTCGGCCAGAAGAGACAACAAGCCATCTAGCTCCTTAACTGAGACTTCTGCACCCTGTCTAAAAATCTTAGGGAATCATCACAATTAAAGGTCCTCTGCAGATCATTTGGACCTCAACTAGCAATACATAAATCACTGTCAAATGATAAGAGGAATGTGATTACCATGCAGAACACAATAAACATGTTGCAATCATTCCATGTCATCCATAGAAAGCTCAATCACGTCCATTATTTATCATATACTTATCAAGATTTCCTAATCATAAATCAAAAAACGGGTAGACAATACTTACATAAATGCAAGAGACTCACATCATGTTCAGAGAATCGGCATGGTAAAAAAGCAATTTCTACGTCAAAATGTTCTCAGAACAGGACCAGACCGACTGGTTCGAACCAAGAACCAGTGAATTGGTAATCTTTCCAATCCAGTCAGGTTCCTACACCGGCCATCAAACATGTCATGGACCGGTGGACCAGCTAGTCCAGCATCTGGACTGACGGTTCCACCAGTCCAAGACCTAACTGGCCGGTCCTAACAGGGCAAAAGAAAAGGTCAATTTCGCCTTTTTTGGGGAGCTTTCTTTAACCAAAATAAGTATTTAGGGAGGGATTTTAGCCTTATGGGTTTCTACAGGGGCATTTTAGGAAATTTCAATCTTTATGGTTTCTGGAAGTATAAAACACAATTTCAAAGATAGAGAGAGACAGGCGCTGTGATTTTTTCACCTCCCCCCCTCACTAAATCAATAGAAAAGCAAGCTTTGCAGTCAGATCCCAACACTTTTCTGAACAAAATCCTGCAACAGGACGAAATATTCAATATTCAACCCCCGATTCAGTTTTTTTTTTTCTGTTTATAGGAATTTAGAGAAGCAAAAAATTTGAATTTTTTTTATTTTTACCTTTTGAAGTTTAGGAAATTAGGGCTTTAAAAAAAAATTAGTTGGGCATTTTTTTTCCAAATTCAAGTTTTATTTTTTACTCTTTTAGAGGGCTTTTACAATTTTTAAATACGCCCTTAAAAAGTATACCTGAAAAATAAAAATTTGTTTTGAGCATTTTTTTCTTATATTTTCATTTTCAGTGTTCAAACTATTCATAATATTTGTCAAATTCTACAAATTTTTGTAAAATTTGGAAATTTATAAGGGCCTCTAATTTGCAAAATCCCCTAGAAAACAGAAAAAGTAAAGAAAAAAAATTTGTTTGCATATCTTTTTTGTATTTTTGGTTTGAATTCCTACGTTTAAGGGCTCTTACAAAATACAAATTGTAAAATCCCTTAAAAAGTAGAGTTTAAAAGGAAGAAAGAAAAAAAAAAAAGAGGGAAACTTTCATATTGAACCCCCAAAAATTATCTTAGAACAAAACCTTCCATCTTTTTTCATTTCGGGAGGCCCAGTAATTTCGTTTAATATTTTAGGGGGGCCCTTCCATAAAACCCCATCCCGTTTTCACTTTCTTTCTCCCAAAATTTCCCTTCTAAATATGCTTACTCTATTCATATCCTAAACTTGTGAATCTTTTTCTCTTGCACTCTCTCTGAAACCCTCCCCTTTCCTCTATTCTCCCTCTCATTCTCCATGCTTTCTCTCTAGAACCCTCCCCTTCTCTCTCTAAAATCATCACCTGCAAATCTTCAAACCATCCACTTTTCTCTTTTCTCCCTCTCAATCTCCACACTCCCTTTCTCTAAAACCCTCCACTCTCTCTCTCTCTCTAAATTCTCCCTTGCAAATCTTCTAACATGGGAAATTATCTAACAATATCATAATTGGGAAGAATTCGACTAATTAGGCAAATAAGATCTTCTTGATAAATTGGGTAAATTATGACAAGGAAAGTACTACTTATACCTATAATTGTAATTGGGAAGAATTCGACTAATTAGGCAATTTTTTTAGAATTATTTTTTTAAATGAATTTACTGGGGGGTTAAGTCATAGGCATGATTACAATTCGTTCAGATGGAGAAGCAATTTATAGTTTGGTTCCAACTACACCCAATGATAGGAGTGAGCCTGCTTGTCTGAATTCGTTCAGATGTAGAAGCAATTTATAGTTTGGTTCCAACTCCACCCAATGATAGGAGTGAGCCTACTTGTCTGATTTAGAATGGAAGGGATGATAAGAGGTGAAGCAACCCAAATTCAAACAGGAATCAAACTTCTCTTCTTATTGATTCAGATTCCCATCTGGTTAAGTTCTTGTTTTTTTTTCTTATTTTGTGTTTATTAATGAAACATGGACTGTTATATTATACACTTTTTTATTGCCAATCTAGTTCAGGACTGTATGTCATTTGATTAATAATATTTTGATTGACGACTACCAAAGCCATTAAGAAACTCTTTCTAAATCTTCAATTTGATCTTGATTCTTAAAATGGGACTCAGTTAAAAATAAATTCAGTGTTAACCGGTAGAACCCTAATGAACTTCTTCAATCTTTTGAGAAATTCTTTCTGTTTGAACTAAGCTTTGATCTATTTTTTCGGGTTGGAGATAAGAGTTGCATTAAGGGAAATGGAGAATGATGCCATAATTCTCTCTCGCAGCTCTCTCTCTAGGTTTCTATGCTTTGAGCCTTTGGTTTCAAGAAAAGATGCAATCTTGGGTCTCTCTAAGCTTTTGGAGCTCTCTAGATTATAAACTTGGGACTCTGATTTTAGGGAAAATGTAATCTTGGGCCTCTCTCCGCCTTAAGAGGCGACGGATAAGTAGACTCTAAGATTCCAAAGATCTCGCCATCTCTCATTATCATCATCAGAGCCTTTTCCCTCCTATTTGGGGTCGGCTACAAATCCTAGTCTACCATTTTGCTCTATCAATGGCTATACCCTCAATGAGACCATAAGTCCCCATATTTTTTCTCACTACTTCCAACCATGTCCTTTTGCGCCTATCCCTTACCCTTTTTTAACCTTCTACTTAAACCAACTCGCACCTCCTAACAGGTGTTGCACTGGGTCTGCGTTGTACATGCCCAACCCACCTAAGTCTACTTTCTCTCATCTTATCGCCTATTGGAGCCACACCTAAGTTCTCTTGAATGTATTCATTTCGAATTCTACCCCTTTTTATCTTGCCACTCATCCATCTCAACATCCTCATCTCACTCATCCTATGGGTATGTTAGTTCTTGACAGCCAAAATTCCACCCCATAAAGCAATGTTAATCTCATACCTGTCTTATATAACTTCCCTTTCAGCTTCATTGATATGCGGCAATCACATAAAACTCCAGTTGCACATCTCCACTTCGCCCACCCAGCTCTAATTCTATGTGCAACATCTCTCTCAATGTTCTTTATCTTTAAAATTTTGAAAAGACAGTAAGTACTTTGTATCCTCTTTGTTTTGATGGGTTTGGAGGTCCAATGGGTAGGAGATAAGCAAGGGAGGGTTGTAAAGAGAGAAGGGGTTGTAGATATTATAAATGATCTAGAAAGATATCGTTTTCTACTATTTTCCATCAAAATATCATGGACTGACACTTCTCATAAATTCGATAGGGAAAACAGGATCCCACAAGAGGTCGGGCTACATGGTACTCCACTAGGCTAGATCCAAAAACCCAATCCAATTTCTTAAACCAACCCTACATGCCCCTATGAGTCACATACTTCAGTCAGGACATTAGTGGACCTATCAAAGCTAACCAATAGGTGCATGGACTCCAAGGTGTTCAGTGGATTACAGGTGCACCCCAAGGACATACACTCTTATGGATGTGGGGTTCCTCTCTCAACACGTGTGCACATTTCTAATAAGTGGATCTTACCTCATCAGAACAACTTCCCAAATGCGACTGTCCGTGCACACACTGTGAGCGAGCTACATATGTTAGGGATTTGGGCTTATTTCCTCTTAGAGCCTAGCTTTGCTCACATAGGGCTTATACACAAAATATCTCACACAATCCGGGATCCACTGATCCCTAAGCCCTGGCTCACAACACGAGGCAAACACAAACATACAAACCCTGACTACAGGAAAACCTTTAATCCTCTCACTTCACAATATGGTCCAAGAATTTCACCTCATACAATCAGGGTTATTTCGGATTATCCGGACCCCAGTATGCAAAGGTTTCGGTAGCCACTATGTTCCTGGTCACTTCCACAATGACTCTGAATAGTGCTGGCATTGCAAACTAGGCCTTGAAAGGCCATACTTCCAACACCTATGTGGATCCTTTGGACTTTATTAACCTTTTGTTTCACAATCAAGAACAACTTCTATATCTTCGATAGGAGAGGCAATCGCAGTTAGTTCAATTGGGAGAGGTAATTTGATCATTTGGCTTAACTCATCTTTCATACATGCTTACTTTTCATAAATTAATGAACTAACATTTTATTTTACCTTACCAAAGTAAACCACATATCGACGAGGTAATACGGAAACAATCATGCCTTGGGTTCTAAATTTGTACTTTGTTGCCACTAATGATCGAAAACTGTGCTATGAAAAACAATACCCAACTCTATACTCCTTTGGAGAGAGAGTTAAGAGTATCTTGGTTTGCATCTAATTGAGAATCCGACACCCTAGACTAGTATCTCACACCAATACCATATCCATGTCCAAGTAATATAGCTTTAAAGAAGTTAACATGAACATGTCTAGAAAGCACAAGAAGAATGACGATCCAAGTAACTCATGCGTAAGAGGAAGAATGTTTCTGCTGTACTTAATTGCTAACTGCAAACAATGGCTACGAATACTCCAAAGGTCCACGCAGACCGCAAGATTGCAGATAAATATTATTTGAATCAACAAGAAGTAAAAATTAAAGTTTTTGGAATGAAAATAATTTGGCAGGAACAGACCATGCTTAGAAAATTGGTAGTAACAATAACTGTAAGATCATCGAAAAGGAAGTAGAATCAACAAAATGAAAAACTAAAATAATCGAAATAGGTAATTGAAATCCCAAAATAAGGCAATTAGGCAGGGGTAACAAACCAAAAAAGAAAAAAAAGACCACCCCTTTATGCAGGGGAATTTCCCATGAAACAAAAAAATGGAGCTTTCAACATAAATGAATATAAAGTTATGTGAGAAATGATATGAGGGACTTAAAGCCGCATTGAGGGTATGGCCCTTAATAGAGCAGAATGGCAGACCAAGATTCGTGTAGCCGAACCCAATTAGTTAGGAAAAGGTTTTGACAATGATGACAATGATGATGATGATGTAACACATTTCATTTTATGACAATCAATGCCAAAGGAGACTTCACGGACGATGTATCCCGCATTCAAAAAGTTTCTACTTCTTAAGACTCACCTTCCTTATTAGAACCCACACATCTTTGTCTACATGCCCCTCAAGAAATGGTATCAAATTTCTCCCATTGAGATGGCTGCTAATACTTCACATATGGCACCTGAATATTTTCATAGAATTTCTTGCCAATATATTTAATGAATAGCATTGAATTATTTGAACTCCAAATCCATTATCAAAGGAGTAATAGACAAAACAAAGAGAACGTAATTCAGCTAATTAGTGCAGTCGGAAAATAAAAACATTGCGTTTAATGTAAGTTTCAACATAACATCACTCAGAGTTACCCAACTAGAACATGTCTCATAAAGTTTATAAAAAGACTACAAAAACTCCATACAAAGTCTCAACAGAATTTTGACTAACCTGTAGAAGGGCCAACCGCAAATGCTCTACAGGAGAAGCTGTTTTTGCTATTTGGCATGCGGATGTCTTCTTTAAGAGCTGTAGAACAGATTCAAACATCCAAAAAACAAAATTCAGAATCTCCCTAGAGAATATGCCATCAATATTAGCCCTGGTATATATACCAACACCATCCACATATATGTCTGTTAAAACAATAATGTCTCAGAAAGCCATGTGAATGATGCTAACCAAGACAAAGAGAGCATATCAAATGGTGATCATGATTCTTAAAAGAGCAAGCTCTATTTCATAATCATGACTTACAACAATAGATGCTGTGATCTCTATTCTGCACTGCCCTAAGCGCAGTAACCATCTACAGTTAAAATAAATATTAAGGACTCAAGAAATGGACAAGGCTTCATGTAGAAACTGCAGAAGCCATAAGTTCAACATGACCTACCAAGAATCTACTCAGCATACACCATGACAATGAATACACAACATAAAATAACTTAAATTTTTCGCCCTTCCATGAGTAGTTCACCCTCAATGTTTGCCCAAGACAAAACACAACCTCACATTCTAAACATACAGAATGATCAACATTTCTAACCAGTGAGATGAGAGCAGGATTTTATATGTATCTGATATTTTAATTGCGGTTCCTTCACAATACCTTTCAAACTAAGTGGATCTCAACAAATCACCATTGAGTGATCGAAATTCCGTTATTTGTGCATTTGTCTAAGTAGTAGTCAAATCACTCCATTCTAAATGTCATTTGACTATGGCCAGCGTCACATTCCAAAAAATTGCTGTACACCTTTGACTTGAATAGCATGCAACTCAAAGGACAAAAGAACAGAAACGTATATATTCTATTAATGATCACATATACTTACTATTCTTCCATAAGATCACTCATTGGCAATCCCTTAACCAAGTCTCCGCCAAAATGCATATAGAACAGACAGAGCTACCTCTACCACATAACATTTATCACTACATTGATGAATAAAAAGTTTTCTCCTAATAATGGTGAAAAAAAAGATTCCACACATTTGCCAGGCATAATTTAGAAACACTTAAAAGAAAGGTGTAATTCGGCTAATTTGTCCCGAAAGTTTATCTGTCATCTAAGTTGGCTCAACAACCACATGTTGGAACAACAGTTACAATACCAATTTACAAAATGCAGAAAGACAAAATCCAACAGCAAGCCAAGAACCATAAGAAGCAACTTCAAAAGCTTAAAACTACAGTCCAGAATAAATTCGACTTGCATGAAAATAAGCAACATGACATTGATCTGGATACTTAGGAAATACATAACCAAATCTGGATACTTAGGAAATACATAACAAACTTCAACCCGCTAATGAATTCATATGATTCCAGCATGCTCCCCTAAACTTATGATAGACAACCCCACTCTAAAGTCTACTCCAGCTAATGAATTCATACAATTCCAGCATGCTCCCTTCAAGCAATAGGTCATTTGAGAATTTAACAAGTGCTCTAGACAAACTTGTGGGATGAATTTCGATGTGCCGCCCATCTATCTCTTCTTAACATTGACTCATTTCTAATTCTCTAAAAAGCATAAATAAGCTTTCTTGATACTACTTAGCCCACACCAACTTATACCATTACATTTTGCTAGGTTCACCCCAACTTATACTACAATGCTCACTCATTAAATGCACACATGGTTGGCAATAAAGACAGCAGATTTCAGGAAGTAGATTCAAGGTATATTAACTGATTAAAGGAGTCATTATGCGAGTGCTTTCTGGAGGTAAAAAAAAGTTTCCAACACCAAACTCGACAATCCCAAACCAAGGAAATTGATTTGGGAAAATTTGGATATAAATAGGTTCAAATATGGCATTTACGAATGAAAAATAATACACCAAAAGGGTAAAAAGGTGTTTTGAACAATAATTGGACAACTCGCCTGATTTGGTGGGGAAATGGACTGTCCCCGGGCAGTTCTGAGTCGACTCGGAGATCTTGAAACTTAGGTCCCCAATTTCACGAAAATAAACATGTAAGACTATTTTGCTGGATCAAATTGCACTGACATGCTATGCAAGCTTCGGCAACTAATTTTGTTTTTTGGCCAAAGTAGAAAATGTACTAGACAATCTCATGTATTAAGCAGAGGACTACTGCAGAGTATAGAACAGAAAAATATAAGGATAAAGTGTACCATGGTACATGAAGTATGTGCTATATATATCCCCAACCGTCACTGTCAGCTACAAGTGGCTGAGACAAACACTCTCACAATCAAAGAATAGAAACAACCAGCTCATCTCAAACCCCCATTCATTGAAAACAGCAGGTTGGGGATACATGTGAGATATGATGGAAAGTTGAGCATCTGTTTAGCATGTTATTTATGAGCTACATATATTACAATACTGAACAGTGTTAAAAAGTTCGTGGTTTGCCTCTTAACTGCCTGTGACCTGGTACCGAAAGTTAACTGGCCCAAGTTTCGGTTAACCGTTTCTCAAAAAAAAACTGACCCGATTTTTCTCCCAAACTCGGGACTTAGCCTAATACACCAAAGTGGAAGGGTTTTTTATTTTAGAACTATTGTTTTTAGAATGATCTCGACTTTTGGATTGTTTTTTTTTTTTTATTATTTGAGGAATCTCGACTTTTATGGTTCCTTAACCTTGTTTAAACCAATGTACGAAAAATCGGACCATCAGGAGGTTTCACATCCAACCAGCCCAGGCAGTGCCAGTCATTGCCAAAATAAATAAAGAAAAATAAATTTACATGAAATTTTAAAAGTTTAAAATGTTCAACCAAGATTACTTCAAAAACATTCTAAAAATATAAATAAAAGGCTTCTTTAAATATGAATTTTTGGTTTATTAGGCTAAGTCCTGAGCTGTGGAAACAATGGGACCGGCTACATGCTGGTTCCAGTTCGACTGCGGTGTTACAAGTCAAACTGCCGGGTTTTTAAACCCACGTTTAAACATTCCAAACTTTAAAATTTTGCTTACAATTTTCGTCTTTTTCTGTATTTTTAATTCAGCCAAACCAAGTTGTCAGTCAGCCAGTTCGACTCGGAACCGGATAATTTGTTCAACCCACTGGTCCCATTTTTCCAACACTGTTACAATAATCCCATTTTTACGCATGAATAAAAACTCCATTAAGCACAAACACCCAATGAGCGCCTGCACCAACCTAATAATAGAATAAGGACAAGAGAGAGCGTGAGAGAGTACTGAACTCATTCTGAGCAGACAACGAGAAAAAAATTGGAGAAAGAAATCGAGCAGAGAGAGAAAAAGAAGAATTGTGGAGAGAGAGGAGAAATAACCTTATTGAGCAAGAAATTGGAGAATTCATAGAGAGGGGAACTAACCTTATTGAGCAGAGAAGTGGAGAATTGAGAGAGAAATAACCTTATTGAGCAGGAAATTGGGGAAGAGCTGGTTGTTGGTGAGGAATCGGCCACAACAGGGGCAATCACTCTTATTATTGAGATGCGTCACAATACACATGTAGCAGAAGCTGTGCCCACAGGCCGTCAGAAAGGCATCCCTGATCATCTGCATGCAAATAGGGCAGAGGAAATCTTTATCCACCTCCACGCCCAAGCCCGCCCCCGCCCCTGGCCCCGACCCGACTCCCAAGCCCTCATCGGCCTCCGGTGCCGATGCAGAGCCAGACCTCTGCTCGCCCTTAACCGAGGGCACGAGCGCGCCCCCCGCCGTGGAGTGATGAGAGAGAGAGCCCTCCGCCATGGACGCTCGCTAAGCAGATTTCTTCCTCATCGGCGTCTGGCCGGGGGGCCTCGTGGACGCTGCCACTTGATTTTTTTCTCTCTCCTCTATTCTCTCTCTAGAGTTTCCCGCGTCAGTGTTTCTCTTTCACTCTCTCTCCACTTTCTCTCTATAGTTTGGGGTTTTCCTTTTGGTGGTGGTGGTGGCGGTGGCGGCTTTGTGGAGAGATATAGCGAGAGAGAGAGAGGGAGAGAGGACGGTGCTTGTGAGGGCAGCAGCGTCCCACGTCGAGCCTACTTTTGCATTGCCCCCACTCCCATTCTTTGCCGGTTTTATTTATCAGTGTGTCATTTTATATTTCAAATTCTTTTTTCGTAATTTACGTTTTGATGATTTTGACGGTAACGGTTGTCATTAACAACCAGCGATATTCTTTATCTTGAATGTTTGACCAAATCTTCAACCTTTTGTTGCTTACTCTTTCGTAAAAGAATCGCTAGTACTCGTCCCTAACCCGCGCTAATGAAGTCCCAAAAGAGTTACCTTCAGAAAAATTACAAATAACCTCGAGGATTGGATATGCAAGTTATCTTCAATGAAGCTTTATTTCTCATTTTTTCTTTAAAATATATTTTTCAAACAAATATCCCCAAAGTAAAAAAAATACATTTTTTTACAAAAATACCATTTTTCATACATAAAAATTTAATTTTAGCCGGACGTTTACGTGGGCTTACATAGGCTATCGAATTTCTCTTTGACATTGTTAGACCTCTTTAAACTAAAAAAAGTGTCGAACGATATTTGACATTGTCGGGCTGCACTTTGGCATGCTGCTGGACCGCATGGGTCTGTTGTTGGACCGCATGAGCCTATTGCTGGACCGCATGGGCCTGTTGTTGAACTGCATAAGCCTGTTGCCAGACCACTGCTGTTATTTACCATACCGACATTACACTGCCAGACCGCCTAAAAATATGTCAGACCGCTTTTTCATGGAAAAGAGGAGAGAGTGACGTGGGTAAAAATAAGGGAGGGTAGTTTAGACTTTTTTTTTTCGGAGTTGGGGTGTTTACTACGAAAGTATATTTTGGGGTAAAAAGTGAGAAAAAAAGTTTGCTTGAGTGTAAATTGCATAGAAAGTCTAGTCTTGGGAAGGTTATTTGTAATTTTTCCTTTACCTTTTATACATGGTGGTCACAATAATCTTAACCATTGGATGTAAAGTTGGGTGGCTGTAATTATTCCATTGACCAAGCTCAAATTTCAAAAGAAAATTTCTCAAACTTTGTGACACATCCAAGCTATCAAATTTCACATCAAATGGTTGTAAGAAAATTGTGACCACCTTATATAAAAGGTAAATGGTCTCATTGTATACAATCCCGTTCTCAATAGACACAAGATTTTAAAATATATTTGGCCGCATAGAGAACCTGTGTATCATTTGAAAAAATGGGATTATTGTAAACAGAGATTTTTTTGAAAATATCCCTTTTTATTGGATAATTTGAAAATTATTGTTTTTTACCTCGTTCCTTTTTTTATTCCTTTTTAAACGTCCTTTTCTCTCTCATTTAGGATTTCTCACCAAACCTCTCTCCTTTTTTAAATATTAAAAAATATCATTCGAAAAATATCTTCTTTGTTTTTAATATTGAAAAAAAGGAGAGAGGATTGGTGAGAGAGAGAGAAGTGGTTTGGAAAAGAATAAAAAAAATAATGTCTTTTAAGCTTTCGTTTGGGCTAAAAAAAATGGGGTCAAAGGGGTGAAGTTATTTTAGCGTTTAAAAGATATAATTTATACGATCTCTTGGGTCTGTTGAGAAATAAAACCTAAAAAGATAGTGTACAGTGATATTTCTCCTTACTTATTTTAGGAATTATTTTAAATGAGTGAGTGTTTGAAGACATTTTCCAGCACCTTAGGTCCCCTATGTGGAATAAAAAAGAGGAAGTCAGTTAATAAAGCCTTAACATACAGTGGCATTCTCGACAGTCTCAGAATTACTCGAGAACAAGTCAAAATGTTCTTAAGCACTTCAAAAGGCCACTTGCCAAGTTTCATTGCAATCGGACATGTCGAAGGCAGTGCAGACAAAGAAGCGGACCCCATAACTAGAGCTTTATTTTCAGTATGTCAAATTATTGTGGAACTACCGCCATTGGATCCAACACAATCGAAAACCCCTATCGGTCAAGTTTCGGCTTAATCGGGCACTCCAGGACAAAATTATGGGTAAAAGACGATAAAAGGGTAGGTCGCACACTATTCCCGTACGCCCTCCCTGCACCAAATCACCATTACAAGTAGTTGTTTTTATAGTCTTAGACAGTGACTTTCAAGGGTCATATCTCATTCGTCCCGAGTCATATCGTGCTCAAATTTTGTGAGCGTGTTCATCTCGTCAAGATGAGCGTTTCGATATCTGGCACGCCCCATGACAACGCCCGAACAAGGAGAAAATAAAGTTGCAGGAAAATCAGCAGTGACACGCCTTGCTCGAGCAGCCAAATCACAACACTCGCGCATCGGATTAATGCGAGACTACTTCCATCGTGTGTGTAAGGTTTAGGGCTATCTCTGGTCCAAACCCGTACATGATGAACGGTCGGATTTCGCACACAAAGCCAATAAAGTGACTATAAATTTCGACGCTAGAATTCCAAATGCCGACCAAAACTCCAAAGTTGCAAAATCTTCGTCCAAGCACAAAATCAAGTTGCATTTATTGCCACGCGATCGCTATGGCATGCTTAGTATAATCCAGTCACGAAGAAATATCAAGGAACGAGCACACCATTGATTCGAAGTTTTCAAGATTCATCCAAATTTCAAGTTTCATGATCATGGCTTAAAAACACGATCCATGGCTCAAAGTTGGTATCAAATCGATCGCCATGTCGAGCCCTACAAGAAAACAATCATCTTTCGGATGAATGGGCACCAGACTAACCTCAGATCATTCACAGAAGATCACGTACGTTCTAGGGCAGCAGTAGGGACTGTTTTGAAATTCCATGAATTATTAGGTAAGGGCAAAACATTCATTTTTCACCCATTTTTAGAATATATTTTAATTCAAAATAATTGTAATTATCATCAATTGAGATAGTTTTTGGGCATCCATCCATGTTTTGGCCCAATTCTATAAATACGTGCTAAACATAATTGTAAAGGAGGTCCTTCCTAATTGTAAAGGGCTGGCTTAATTCCCCTCAGACTTTCAATTGATCTATAAAGTTCACGTTTTTTCTTTGAGTTCGTGGGTACATCTTGGAGAGAGAGAGAGAGGGGAGAGAAGAAGCATGTCGATAGCAACGCTGTGCACGAATCTTTCTTTCTATTTTCTTCTCTCTCTGACACCCACGGTGATGGCAACATCGTGCATACCTCTTTCCTCTTCTCTTTCCTTATTCTTCTTTTCTCTTTCCTAATCTCTTTCCCTGTCTTTCCTTCTTTCTTCTCCATCTCCCCAATTTCTCTCATCACTTTCCTTTGCCCTCTCTTCTTTCCTTTCTTCTCTTTTTACTTTACTTTCCTCTTCCTGTTTACTAAAACCCTCTTTCCTCCTCCCTATCTTTCTTGCCTTCACTCTGATTTCTTTGCTCTCTCCTCTCCAGTCGTACCTTAACCCGAGTGGTGGGCAGGGCCTCTGTCTAAATTTCCCCTTTCTCATGTGGTGCACGGTGATGCTCATCGCCGCGCATGCCATTCATTTCTCATTCCTGCCTCTTTCCTCTGTCATGGACAGTGGAAGTCCATCGTCATCCATATTCCTTTCTCTCTCATTCTCTTTCTCTATCATGGACGGCATAAGTCCATCACCATCCATGTTCTTTCTCTCTCATCTTTCCTCTGTCATGGATGGTGGAAGTCCATCGCCATGCATGTTCTTTCTCTCTCCTCTTTTTCTATCATAGACGGCGGAAGTCCATCGCCGTCCATGTTCCTTTCTCTCTCATTCTCTTTCTCTATCATGGACAGCAGAAGTCCATTACCGTCCATGTTCCTTTCTCTCTCATTCTCGTTCTCTGTCATGGATGGTGTAAGTTCATCGTCGTCCATTTTTTTTCTCTCTCCTCTATCATGGACGGCAAAAGTCCATCGCCGTCTATATTTCTTTCTCTCTCCTCTTTCTCTGTCATGGACAGCAGAAGTCCATCGCCATCCATGCTTCTCTCTCTTCTTATCTCTCTTCTTTCTCTTTCTTCTTCTTCTCCCTCTCTCATTTGATCGAGGGACAAGTCTAGCACTGTCACAGTAGTCTCGTCGTTAAGCAGTATTGCCGTCGTGTCAGTTTAAGTTACCGTGCCCGTCTTGCTGCCATGTCGAACTAGCCATTGTGCCAGTTTGATCGGTGTCGGTGTTCTGTCATCGAGTAGTATTGCCGTTGTGCTGGTCTAAGTTACCGTACCCGTCTTGCTACCCCGACATGTCAATTATCATACCAATCTAGCCACTATGCTAGGCTAGTCACCCAGTCAAGGGCCTCTCTCTTATCTTTTCTTCTCTCTTTCTTCCAACCCTCATCTCATCATCTCTTCTCTTTTATCCTTTGAATGTTCACACGTGTATATTCACTCAAAGACAAGGTGGGGTCCCTCGACCCACTTCTTATAAAATTAACCATATGTATGTGATTGCAGAAACAGGGAATACAGGCCAAGGGAGGCGATTCCGAACCAGTTGTAGGATTGGGGTGCTTTCTTCGTGATCTAAGAGGGCGCCCACGCGAGCCAGCCCGAGTAAGTCTCGAACCCACCTTAAATTCCTCTCTCATCGGTTGGTATACCTGCCTTTGCTTCTTATCAAGGTTCCCGAGAGAGCGATCTCAAAGTCCTGGGTTCCCCCAAAACCTGAGACGCGTGCTGCCAGATCATTCAGATCCAGAGGGCGAGATCGATGCGCCTAACTCGTAAGATTTATATAAAGCTGAAGCACCAAACAATCAAAGTAAGGCACATCTTCAAATAGTGTCGAATAATGTTTCAATATAAAAAATCTTTATGATGGCTTAAAAACTTAATTTCATATCTAATTATAAAATTTAAAGCTTAAAAAGTTGCACTATTTTCGTGGCTTTTCATGACTTATGTTTTATTTTTTTTATGTCCATGTATCTCAAACTTGAGATGATTGGATTTGAGAAATTTTCAGTGTCAAAACAACTTCTTCTAGAGAATTTTTGATGTGAACTTCTTCTAGGGAATTTTTGATGTGAGCTTTTTTTATTGTTAGAGCCTCAACCTTATATACGTTTTTCCTTTTCTAAGTGGGGAAATGCTCCAGAGGGTGGTTGGGGTGCCATAATGTTACTTTAGATTTAATTTTTGCTAGGTCCCAATATTAACATTCAAAGTACTAATGAAGCACTTAAAAAAGGTTGCCTCTTTATGTACTTTTTGTTTCTTAAAGTAGGAAAAAGAATGTGATGACCTCACATACATTGAGGGGAAGTATTTATCGAAAACTGACGAGATTATTTAATTTAGCTTGGGAATATGGGCAGGCTAGTGAGCTTCTACATCACGTAGTGTCGATCATTATTTCTACCAAAATTAGAGTTATAATATTTAATCTAAATATACGGAAATTTATCAAATTACTCACGAAGAGATGAACTACCGATACCTTTTATATAATTTCAAAACGAAAAGTATCACATCCACATCATTTGGACTTGTGCGAGGGTGCACATGCACCCTTCCAATAGTTAACTTTCTACCGGCCATATCTAATGGCTAAAAATTAATTTCAGCATTTCATTTTTTATTTTTATTTAAATAAGATATTTCTCTAAATTTTGGGCTGTAGGTTATTTTTTGTAAATAAATTTAAATAAAATAGTTTAAACTATTAAATAAATAATGACTGAAATACCTCTAAACTCATTTTATCAATATTTTTATTATTTTTATTCAATTTTACTTTAAAAATAAAATTAAAACACAAATTTCATATTAATATCATTTTAAATTAAATATTAAAAATAAAAAACAAAATTCATTTTTGATCCCATGCGTTGGGACATGGGGTCTCGCTCATAAGGGAGAATGTATGGATGACCTAAAAATCACAGACAAGATTCCCGCGAGACACTCGAGTTCTAGTCATTATAACCAAAGGTAAGACACCAAACCTAGCCCCTAGTCCAAACCATAGAGTGAAAGGAGCGGCTTCGTGATTGATCGGCCTTGGTTCTCGTCCCTTCCCAAGAACCCAGGGGGGCTGGCTTGGGGGAGAGCCCTTTCTCAAATATCACACACCCGTGTGGGAGTAGAGTGCGGCTAGAACCAACAAAAGAAAGATTTTTTGTGGCGGGGTAGTACTTACCTCATGTGATGGGGTTGTGACACATAGGGGTATTTGAAGAAAAGACTTCTTAGATTTCCTCTTGGAAAGCCCCTTGGCCTCTCGTCTCGGTTTGGCTCCAGTTCCCTTGCACTACGCTATGCCTTGACACACACGTTGTAGAATGGCTTAAAGAGGGTTCATCCTTCATGTTTTGAGAGAGTGGTAAGGATTGGGATTATGAGGGTTTGAGGGTTAAAGGCTTAAGAAGAGAACAAGAACAAGAGAAGAGAGAGAAAAGAAGAGGAAGAGAATGAGAGGGAAGAGAGAAGGAGAAGACAAAAGATAAGAAAGGAGGAGAGACCACTTAACAGTCGGACAGCCTTCCAGTGTCACCTCCTCTAGGACGTATTACCAGAGGCAACAAAAGGGTACTATGCGTGAAGCCTAAGTACCTCGGAGGATTCTTAAGGTTGCTAGACAGCCTGGTTTGAAACCAGATGAAATATGCCTCAAAAGAGCCTCCTAAAGAATAGTTTAAGAGTGGATGAAGAAATGAGAGGTGATTAAAGCAATACTGAAGAGTGAAAGGGAAAAAAAAAGGAGGGGAGGAGGAAGAGAGAAAAAAGAAGAAGAAATGAGAGAAAAGAGCTCACTCAACAGTTGAACAACCTCTGGCATCACCTCCCCTAGGAGGTATTATCGAAATTTTTTATTTTAGTCAGATTTGGTCTGGGCGGCACAAGCAAGATTGGCCCAAATCCTGAATTTTGAGTTGTGGCCATCTTCCAGCCCATTCCCAAACATATTCAATGAATCTAGATACTGTGTGTATGCCTCTGCCTCTTTTTTTGCGTACAATGATGGTACATATATATAAATGTATGCCCCAAACATGGGTGGATGATCAAAAGTAACCCTAATTGCTGAAAATTTAGATTAAATTGAATTAAAAGAAATTAGAAAATAGGGTGCAAAATGACAGATTTGCTCCTTCCTAACAAGTTGTGGAATTTCAGAACAGTCCCTGTGTTGCCCTAGGACTTGCGTGATCTTGCATGGCTGATCCAGGGTCATTCTGGTACCTAGTTAATCGTAAGATAATTGTTTTCTTATATGGCATGGCATGGCGATCGATTTGATACCAACTTCAAGCCATGGATCGTGTTTTTGGTGCACGATCACGTGACTTGAAATTTGAGTAGATCTTGAAACTTTGGATCGATAGTGTGTTCGTTCCTTGATATTTTTCTATGTTTTCTTCACTGGATCACACTGAGTATGCCACTACTATCGCGGGGCACCAAATGCAACTCGATTCCATGGGCGAACAATGATTTTGCAAGTTTGGAATTTTTGCCGGAATCAAGGATTTCAGTGACGGAATTTGCACTATGTTCATCGGCTTCGTGTGCAGAATCCGACCTTTAGATTATGTACGGGGTTTGGGTTAGAGATGGCCCGAGACATTACACCCGCAATGGAATTGGTCTCTTGTCGATCGGGCTCACGAGCGGCATGATTTGGCCACTCGAGGCACGACACTGCTTAATTTCCTGCAGTTTTCTTCACGGATTAGCAACTTCTCTCTAGCTTTTCTTCGCGCACGGGTATTGTCACGAGGCATTCCACATATTGAATCGCTCGTCTTAGCTAAATGAACATGTTTACCAATTTTGAGCGTGATCCAACTTAGGACGAGTGAGAAATGAGTGTCGAAAGTCACTGGTCGTGACTATCCCTTCAATGGTGTAGAGTTGCAGGGTGGCCGCACGGGAATAGCGTGCGGCTTCTTATGTTTCACTCTTTCACCTATAACTTCTTCCTGGAATGTCTGTTTGAGCTAAAACTTAACCCTCGGGGGTTTTAAACTGTACTGGATCCAATGGTGGTTGTCCCACATTAATTTGAGATGTTGAAAATGTAGCTCTAGTTATAGGGGTCCGTTTCAGGGTGTTAGAGGCTGATTCTGCTGGAATTGTTTCTCAGTCTGCACAGGCTTAAACATGTCGGAATGCGATGAAACTTGGCAGGAGACTCTTTGAGAGACCTCATGAAGATCTTGGCCAGTTCTAAGGCTGTCCTAATTTCCACTACTTGCTAGGCCCTTATTGAGCAAGGGCCCCATGTTGATGAAAAATGCCTTCCAACAGCATGTCTCGCCGAATGTTGTGCTTCGAGAGAATTGAGAAGTACAATAATTCAGGAAGTTTGAGGGATCTTTGTCAAAGTCTGCACCCTCAAGAGACAATCTGTGGTTCTGGACCATGAGGCCTTTGTCAAGACCTCCCCGTACAGAACCGGGCCTTTTTGAAGGCTAAAAGCTACGAACCTTCGATTGGAGTTGTTTGCTGCTACACCAGGTTTGCTTTTGATGCGCAAAGTATCTCCTATAGGTCCCGTCTAGCGGGGTCCAGTCGGGGGCTTTTGACCCATCCCGAAAGTCTGGTCCCATGTAGGCTAAGGGGTTTTGTGAAGACTACGCTGAAGCTTGTGGTAGGTTAGACCCTGGATTCATCAGTTTCTTGCCTTTACGATGGCTCTTAGCATTTACTGAGGGATATTTTGGTCATCGTCCTCACCCTCAAGGACTCTTATTGTTGTGGAACTGGGAGATCTTATGCGGCTCTCACTCCCTGATGAGCCATGAAACCGAGGAGATCCTATGAGGCTCTCACTCCCTGATGAGCCACGAAACCGGGGAGATTTTATGAGGCTCTCACTCCCTGATGAGCCATGAAACTAGGGAGATCTTATGAAGTTTTCACTCCTTGATGAGCCATGAAACTAGGGAGATCTTATGAGGCTCTTTCTCTCTGATGAGCCATGAAACCGAAGAGATCTTATGAGGCTTTCACTACCTGATGAGGTATAAAAACATGGAGATCTTATGAAGCACTCACTCCCTGATGAGCCATGAAATAGAGGAGATCTTATGAGGCTCTCACTCCCTAATGAGCCATGAAACCAGGGAGATCTTGTGAGGTTCTCACTCCTTGATGAGCCATGAAATCAGGGAGATCTTGTGAGGCTCTCACTCCTTGATGAGCCATCTAGCCTGCGACTAGATGATGGCTTTTGTCGGTTGAGGTTGTAGTCATGTGTCAGCTTTTCTTGTCGGTCCAAGTGCCCTTTCACGAGTTCACACTTGAACAAGGGAAGTGGCACTATGAAGACGGTTTTCACCAACTTCTATTATTTCTGGGCTCTTTTACCCATGACCTTGCGGTCATGTCCACCTTTTTCATTCATTTTTACCCACGGTGCCCTTTTGGGGTTTTCATCAAGCCTGGGTTTCTTTTTCCATGGAACTCTTTTACTCATGGTTTCGTGACCATGCCCATCTGTTATTTTTGCTCATGGCATTCCCTTGTCCAACTGTACACCATGCCCATTTTTTTTTTAGAGAAGGCATGTTTTAGGGTTGTGCCTTTGAGACCTGTGCGAAGCCTTTTAACGTCATGCGGTCAAGGCGTACACTATAGTTCAGAGTCATACAATTGGATTGTGATTGAAGTGAATGGCAATCTGTAGAGGCCATAGAGCGAGTATGGAGATGGATTTGACTCACATGGGAAGATGGCATGAGGTTTCTTATGAAGAGTTGATGATGAATGGATGGTGGGTGAATAATGGTGACCCACTAGCTTGACAGCAAGTATGGTGGCGAGATGGCTCACTGTCTTGTGAGCATGGGTAAGACTCACTAGGGAATGGTGAAAGATGGTAATAATGAATGGGCTTACTGAAGTGGTAATGAAGGTGGTGCGCGCACACGAACGGGTATGTTAGGGAAGATGTGCACGAAGATGCACGTAAAAAGGGTGTGTGCATGTGTGGTCTCACTGGGGAGGTAATGGAGGTGGTGTGTGCACACAAACGGGCGGTTAGGAAGGACATGAATGACGATGCATGTAAAAGGGGGTGTGCGCATATGTGGGGGTGTCTTTAAGGTCATGCCTCCTAGACCAAGGCAAAGCAGTTTAATGTCATGTGGCCAGCATGTGCACTATGGTTTAAGGTCATATATGTTGGACTGTGGTTATGTAGTTTAAATTCATGCAACTAGGACCGTGTAGTTTAAGGTCATGTAACTAGACCTTTGCTATAGTTTAAGGTCGTGTAACTAGACCGTCGCTATAGTTTAAGGTCATATAGTTTGGACCATGGCTATGTAGTTAAGGTCGTGCACCTGGACCATGGAGTTTAAGGTCGTGCGACTAGACCTTCGCTACAGTTTAATGTCATATAGTTTGGACCGTGAGTGTGGATCGCCATGTAGATGAAGCTCCACGAGGGATTGGTTTGTGGATAGCCATCTGCTTCCCTAGGGATAAGGATAGTTAAGGCTACGCACCAATAGAGAGATAAAGAAGGTGGTGGCACTCGAGAAGTGGTAGGCAGAAGAGACTTCGATGGGGATTAGGAGGGCCAGTACGACTTCATGGGGATAATGAATACCGATGTACATAGAACTATGACAGGCTAGAGCACGGATGAACCCCACCGTTGGTTGAAAGGATAAGCTCTGTAGATGATGGGGTGAGTATGACCTTTGTATAAATCTAACTCCACTTGGGGTGTAGTTGTAGTTATGCGTATGGACCATTTGTCACACTATATGAAGTTTAAAGTCATACAGCTAGAGCCATGCAGTTTGTGATCGTGCAACTAGACTTCCGCTATAGTTTAGGGTCGTATAGTTTGGACCATGGTGCTAAGCCTTTTATCGTCATGCAGTCAGGACGTGTACTATGGTTTAAGGTCACATAGCTGGACCATGGTCATAAGTTTAAAGTCATGTCACAATGACTTTGTTGTTTAAGGTCGTGCAACTAGACCTCCGCTACAGTTTAAGGTCATATAATTCGGACCATGGTCGTACAATTTTGAGTCATGTGATAAGAACTATGGGTGTGCAGTTTAGGGTCATGCAGCATGGACCTTGTATGTGGTGAGGAAGTGCGACTTCATGGGGAATAGAGTCGTCACTAGAGACTGAGCTCCCTGAGGAGTGAGGTTGTGATGCAAGGAATGAACTTCTAAGTGACACATGCATCAGTAAAACTAGGTGATGCATTAGGTCCCTTGGTGAAGCACGAGGCAGTAGGCTCCGATGTTCCATGCGGCGATGATATTTAGACAAGACGCGCGCGGCGATGACCCCTGGATGAGACGTGCGGTATTAATCTCTAGACGAGATGTGTGGTGATAGTCTTTGGTTGGGGCACTTGGTAAATGTCTTGATGGGGCGTGCAACACTAGCCTTCTGATGAGGCACGTGATGCAAGTCTTGACGAGGCGGCAAAGGCAACAAGGGCCTCTGGAATTCTAACAGTCATCGTGCCTGTCGAGGAAAGGAAAACCTCGATAAAGGTTGTGATAATAGAAGAGGACGAACCTCCAAGAGCTGAAGAGGGACCATCCGAGCAGCAGTAGACGGCTGCCTCGAGCGATAGATCTGGGGGGGGTAGAGAAGCAAGACATTCTAAGGGATCAAGCTCACCGGGCCCTAAGGCGGCACTTGTGACTGCAGAGGAGGTAGGCACCGTGGGAGAGCCTATTGATGAAATGGTCGTTGTGGCAGACCAGGGAGAAGAAGGAGAGGGAGAAGGAGTCAAACCTCTCGAGGCGAAGATGGCTCTGGAGGAGGGGACAAAAGGAGAGGTCACTGCCCCGGGCAAGGAGACTACCGAGGTGCCACCCGAGATTGAGGAAGTGGCTCCATGTGAGGAGGCCAGCCTTGCCCCAACTACGATTGCAGTGCTTATAGAGGATGAGGTGAAGGTACCTGGACATGAAAGGATCGAGCTCGACGTGGTCATGTCCAGGGGCCAAAGCGATAAAGCCGTTGCCAAGGTATCAGAGCAGCTTGAGGTTGGTCCTGAGGAACCTGAGACCTTGGTTGTAGCTGGCCTCCTGCTATGGTTGCTCTTGTTGCATTGCCCAAGCCTTCTCTTGGCGAGTTGTTAGGCATCATTTTTGTGATGCTTCAAACATGCCTCCAACAATTGAAGGAGTTGTCTTTTGAAGAGCTTAGAGCGACGATCCAATGGTTGAGGGAGATTGCCCTAGGGAATGCGCCCGAAGTCCTTCCTTATTTTGACAGAGTTGTCAATGAGCTGGAGGGATGGAGGGTGATTGACCAGCAAGAAGAAGCAACTGTGTAACGGTTGGAAAGCTTGCGATTGCCCCCTTTGGAGTCTTCTCTTCTACGCTATCGTGAATTAGTAAACACTCAATTGCAACAGTTGGATGCCGTGAAATTCCAGAGATCAGGACTTGCTGATGAGGCCATCATCCGCCATCACAAGGTGATGGCTCTGAGAGCGCAGATATTAGAGCTGACGCAAAAGCTTGATAAGATGGAGAAAGAGATTGCGGATTGGGAAGCAAAGCATAAAGTGCTTTCTGATAATGCTTTGGCCTTCCAACATTCTTTGGGAGAAGCGACCACCTTGATGGAGCAAGAGGCGGGGCTGGTAGTAGAGCTGAGTGTTTGATTGGAGAGGGGCTCATAATTCATGGTTCTCATGGTTCGATGAGCCTGCTTGCTGTAAATGCTCCAGTCTGAGGGAGCTTTGGCTTCGATTCGAGGTGCATTGGTCTTGAGCTCGTCATAAGTCTTAGTCTCAGGGACAAACTCCTTTAAGTGCTTTGAAGCGATGCGCATAGCCTTTAGCTAATTCTGGAGGTTACACACCCCGCTTCTTAGCTCCACCATGGGGTCTTATTTCTAAGAGCCAGAGGGTTGACTCTTGTCAACCTGCACTTCCTCGACAACCCCAGAGAAGTGTAGGATGTTCTTGTGGCTGCCGGTGATCTCCTTATTCAAGGAGGATGGAATTTGGAGCACCTTTCGCTGCAGTTGGTGCGCCAATTCTGCCTCTAGGAGAGCGATGGACATGCAGAACTTTTTGCTGGTTTGATGTATAAGTGACCCTTGGTGCTAGAGGGTGCACCTTTAGGGCTTCCTCGGGCTCAAGGGATACTTTTGACTCATTGTTTTGTTCTGATGAATTAAAGTAAAGGGATAAGCTTCTTCTTCGGGAGAGGATATCATGACCTTGGAGAGGTGGCAAGGTATACTTGGGTGACTGGGGGTCAAAGGGAGGGTCTTGCCTTGTCTCTCCTCTTCTTTGAACATATCCGCGATCATTCGCCTCAGATCCTCAACGTCATCATGAGACGAAGGTCCTGTCTCTCTCACAGACTTTCGATCATTATCGTTTGGCTTTTCTGGTGTTGGAAGGTCTGTGAAATAGTACTTGGCATCGGCGTAGTGAGTTTTAGCTACGAGAAACGGTCTTTTGTCAGTATAGACCATGTGTTGCCTTCCATCTTAGTTGTACTTGAAACGTTGGTGGAGCGTGGAAGGAACCACCACCTTATTGTGATGCCAAGGACGACCAAGCAGGACGTTGTAAGAGATATCAATGTCGATTACGTGGAACTGAGCGTAATTGTTGAGATCACCAATCTTGAGGCGAAAACACACTCTGCTAGCTGGCTTTTCTCCTGGCTGGTTGAACCCTTGCACAATGATTTGGGTAGGAGTGAGGTTGTCTGACCCTAATCCCAATCGGGTGAGAATGCTTCTTGGGATCAGGTTAACTACTAACCCTCCGTCCAGCATGATCCGATTGAGAGGGCAGGCGTGCAGTTCACCATTCACGAAGAGGGGGTGATTGTGGAAATTTTCTCCCAACTGAAGGTCATCTTCAAAACACGAGATTGCTAAGCACTCACTTAGGATGGCGGGTGCCACTTCGGTCTCGTATACCTCTGGGTTAGAAAGAGCTTGCACCAAGGCCATACAGTAATCTTTAGACAACAAGAGAGCATCATAGATGCTTAGAAGGGCTACAAGCTTTCTCAGGTTCCCAATTACACCGTATTTCACTCTATCCTCATTTGTCTTCAGTGTTCCTGATCCAGTCATTGGTGTAGGTGGTAGGGTAGTCTTAGGAACAAGCTTTTGTTGAGTTCTAGTTTGTGACACTGGCTGACTTTGTTCAACCGGTGCGGTCTGGGTTGATGAGATAGTAATAGGAATTTGTATTAGGACTGTGGAGGTTTGAGGTTTAGTTTTAGGGGAAAGTGAAGGATCAAGAAGTTTGAGGACCTTTAGCTTTTGAGATGTGGGATGTAGATTCTTTCCCGATCTTAGACCCATTTGCCCCATGCTAGTTGGTACTTCTAAGATTTGCACCTTGTGGGAGGCCTCTTTGGAACAGGAGTCTGAAGATGACCCAACTTTTGCTCGAGTTGACACGGCATCGCTGACTATAGAGAATCCCGCTGCCTGGGCCAGTATTTCTCTAAGGCGTTCTTGTTGTGGCGTGGTGAAGCTGGTGCCTCCGAACTCTTTGTTTAGAGTGTCGAAATCTGGGCATCGTCGAGATGCACCTGTGGAGAAATAGAAGATGAGGGAGGATAAGAAGAGTTAGAACGTCCCGGACAGATTTTACGTCGTTGCTGGAATTGGACGTTTGCAGGGGGTATTTAAGGTCATGCCCCGGCTTTGACCGTTGTCGGGTGCTTTTAACATCATCACCCATTTTGGTCGACTCCTAAGATATTGATAACTCAAGGTCGTCTTCCTGATTGGATGATAAGATGAGGCGAGCTGTACCCAAGATGAAATCTCGCAAGGTCGGCAGCGGAGGAAGGGGCCTGAGGAATTCTCCCTCGATTAGTGGCTAAGGAAGATGCTTCCTTCGGCGGGCTCACCTAGGTGCTTGTTGTCTCCTTCGGGATTCCTGAGGGGGTGTTTGGATCGCCCTATCAGGCTGGTGAGTGGCCCTAGCATGGTAGACTGCCTCACGTTTCAGGGATTTGAGCCTACTTCACCCATGGTAGACTTCCCAGGGCTGAGAGGCTGAGGTCTCTGAAAGGGTCAATGTATGCTCATGAAGGGCTTGTAGCGAGGCTTCCTCTTGAATGGGAGCGAGGTCTTGGACGTGTCCTGAGAGAACCGCACAAACGATGTGGCCTTGCTGAACTTTCTCCACGACTATGGCCTCGAACCCAGTGCACTCTTTAAGTTCATGACCCCACACTTGGTGATAGGGTCACTAGAGTTTTTCCGTGCCCCGGGCAAGACACTTAGGCTGTCTGGCTGACTTGGGGGTGACAAGACCTTGCTGAAGCATTTTATGGGCTTGCGTCAAGGGGTGACAGGACCCTGCTGGAGCATTTCCTGCAAAGAGTCTTGCTCAATAATTTGTTGGGCTTGCGTCAAGGGGTCTTCTTGCACAAGCGGGAGAGGGACTTGAGGGTGTCTTGCCAAGTCACTACTGCATCTTTTCCGCCAAGATTTTATGAAAGCCGGTGCACTCGCTGATGTCATGACCTCGTATCTGATGGTAGAGGTTCTCGGTCCCTGGAGGTAGGAACTTTGGCTACTTTGTCGGCTTTGGGGTGGCGATCCCTTATTTGAGCATTATAGAGAAAAATGCACGAAGAATAGAGGGTGCCCCGTCGTCCTCTTGGATCGTGACTATATGAGATGCCTCAGCTGTCTCGAATGCCGTTTTCAACTCTTCGAGCTTTATCTGGCCCTTGTTGATAAGGGACTCGATAGTGTCGTTGAGCTTGTAGAAGTTGTGAGTGGGGTGGGCTACTCTCCTGTGATAGGCGTAGTACTTCTCATTCGACTCCTCCCCCGGTGACTCTACAGTGGTGACCTCTAGCAGTTGGATCATGTTATGTTCTAACAGCAGTTAGAGCAGTGCAGGGGTCCACTCCGTGTCAAAAGGGTAAACCTTATTCTGATGTTGAGTCCAGTAGCCATTCCGCTTACTGTTTTTAGGAGGTGGGACCCCATTATAAGACTGCTGCTTGCCCCTGGGCTTAGGCGTCTGTGCTCTAGAGAGGTTGACAGTTTGGGGAGCCGCACTTTTGGTGTCAGTCATGGTGACAGCCGCGCTGATCACTGCCTTTTGATTGCCCCTACTTCTGGAGCGAGAGTTTGGACTGGAGGATTGCTGACGAGGGTTGCTGTGGTGCTTGAACAATCCCTCGATACAAACTGCCTTAGAGATGAGCTCTGACATGGAGGGTGGATTGGATGCCTCAACATGTAGGGCGATCTCGGGAAGCATGTTTCATATGCAGGTCTGGAATGCTTCCTTCTCGGTCATGGGATTGGCGTGAAAGGTCGGCAGCTCTCTCCATCAGGTGATGAACTTGTCAACCGGCTCACCAGGGTCTTGCATCAAGGTGAGGAGCTCGATGGTTTCTATGTTCCTTTGGACTTCGTAGAAGAGTTTGTAGAACAATTGCTTCATTTCTTACCAAGTGTGCACCGAGTTTGGCGGCAGTCAAGCATACCACTAGAAGGCTGGTCCTTCAAGAGTCTCAACGAACTGGCGAAGGAGGGGACGTCCGCCAGTTGCCATCTCTCGGCAGTCGCTTGGAAGTGGGCTGTATGCTGGTGAGGAGACGTGGTACCGTTGAACATGGGGAGTTTCCCTTTTTGGTAGTTCGGGGGAAACGTCACCTGGTCAATGTTAGAAGGATACGGCTTTTGGTAGAGTGGCGTCTCCTGAATGCCCGAGACCTTGTTGGCTATGGGCCAGCATAGCAACTATGTCGGTTTGGGAGACCCCACGAGAAAAGGAGCTGTCTTGGGAGACCGGAGGGGGAGTCTACGTAGGAGCTGTGTCCTCACCGGTCGGGGAATCAAACGCAAAAGGGGACGTGGAGACCTCTAGGCCCTCCATCTTTCCGCAGATGGCTTGCATCATTTCCTCGAACTTGTTCATCCGCTCGTCCTGAATGTTGTACGGGTCATTGATCACCATGACACTGACCATTTCTTTTGAGAAGTTAGAGTCAAGTGATGCAGCGGATTGTCGAAGCTGGCGAGTCGTGCATGGCAAGTCAGTCTGGAGGGACTCAGCTCACCCCGACTGGACTCGGGTTTTGTATTCCGATCTTGTGAGGACTGGTTCTTGATGGTCGTTGGACCGTGAATTTTGAGTGGTGATCACCGAATGGTACTCTTGGACTTGCTCAGGCTCTGGAGTTTGAAGAGGGAAGAAGGGATTACAAGGTAGGAGGTCGTCAGGTGTGGTGACCTCGACTGCCTTGGAGGTTTCCCTGGTCAGGATCTGCATGCCTCTTTTCTGCTTGATCCTGAGGTGGCTGTGGCCTCATTCCAGAACCGAGACTAAGACCTGGACTGCCCCGTTTTCTTCGAACAGGATAGGGCCATGTTTATGAGCTGAAGGAGGGAGTGGGGCCCAAGGATGAAGGGTAGGTCAGGTTCTTGTCTTGGAGGCTGGAGGCCTCTGTCTGACATCAAGCCATTGCCCTGAATTCCTTTGTGCGGCCCGGGTGTTCGGTTGATCAGGGGCTGGCTCAAGATGGTACTCTTAGGGAAGACCTTTGAGTACCAGGGCTCGAGGTGCTTAGTTGGCATCGGGGAAGCGGCAAAGGAAGAAGTTGGTTCGTGACTCTGTCTAAGTCTGGATCCGAGAGGGATATGCAAAGATGGTGCGTGTGCACCTTTAGGGTTAGCCGTCTGGGTGACTTAGGGGTTAGGCCGGGCTCGGTCAATGGGTTCAACCTGAGGAGGCCGAGACCCACGCGCTTGTGTTTGTGAGGGACGAGGCGGGAGCTTGTCTCTCATAACGTGAAGCGGTGTGTGAAGGGAGGGAAGATGGAACGATCGACCCTCCTATGCTTGAGGTGGCATGGAGCTAGCACTGCCCCGAGCTGTGGAAAGCGAATGCATGGCGCATGTAGGGTTTTGCCTGAGAAGGCCTGGCCCTGAATGCAAGCTTAAGGCAATATGCCCTGAGGTGTGGCTCGAGTGGACAGACCACGAGCCTTTGAGTGTGCGAGGGGTGAAGACCTTAGGACCTCCACCTCTGTGTACCAACCCTCCGGGTGTGGAGGTTCGCAGTAGTGAAGGAGAGTAGGGGGTTGCCTTACGGCAAACCTCGGGAACGACAACAGTTTGCTTGCCTTTCATAGGGATGGGCGGGGCAGCCTTTCGACATACCATAGCAAGGTTAGGTGAAGATATAAAAGAGGAAAAAATGAGACAGCAAAGAGAAGGGGAAGTCCGGACTTCAATAGGAATCACGGTGGGCAATGCAAGGAGACAACGCATACTTTGTGGACGGCGCTAGCTCCTGACGAGACACACGACGATAGCTTCTCCTTGGTCGCACTGCGATAGGTGCGGGACTCAGGGAGAATGACGACGAGCACCGAGCACGTGGAGGAGGCTCGCCGATGATGATAGTTGTTTCCAAAGCCCCTAGCGGGTGGCGATAAGTATCGCCGTCTGCAATAGACGTGCGATAAGGAGAGACCCCTGTAGGCGGCAACCAACCTTGCCGTCTGGGTTTTTCACCGAGATATCAAAGCTACATCTGTGGGTAGCGATGGGTGTCGCAGAGCCTTTAGCGGGTGGCGATAGGTATCGTCGTCTTCACTAGACGCACAGTAGAGGAAGAACCCTACAAGAGGCAACAAGCTTCACCGTCAGGGTTCTTCGCCGATACATCACAGCTACATTTGTGGGTGACGATAGGGAGCGCCATCTACAGACTTCACTGGATGAAAGAGACAAACCAATAGAAGGGGAGGGGGACTCATGCAGGGCGCTGCCATCGCCATGCACAACCTGTGGGACTAAGGGAGAGGCATGCACGACACTACCACTGCCCTTTGCAAGGAACTCTGACGAAGAAGAGGGAGAAGAGAGGGGAGAAGAGAGAGAGGAGAAGAAAATAAAAAGAAGAGAGAGAAGGTTTACCTCAACCCTAAGAGTACCGGTCAAAATTTTCTCTCACTTCACTCTCAAACATGACACCACAATGGTAAGAAAGAGAAACTTGTATTAAGTGAAAAATCTCTCTTGTGTGTGTATGACTCTGCCTCTTTTTTGCTTACAATGATGGTACATATATATAGAAGTATGCCCCAAACATGGGTGATAAAAAATAACCCTAATTGCTGGAAATTAAGATTAAATTGAATTAAAATAAATTAGAAAATAAGGTACAAAATGACAAATTTGCCCCTTCCTAACAAGTTATGGAATTCCATAATAGTCCATGTGTTGCCCTAGGACTTGCGTGATCTTGCATGGCTGATTAGGGGTCGTTCTGGTGCCTGGTTGATCGTAAGATGATTTTTTTCTTGTAGGGCTCGACATGACGATTGATTTGATACCAACTTCGAGCCATGGATCGCGTTTTTAGTGCATGATCATATGACTTGAAATTTGCGTAGATCTTGAAACTTGGATCGATAGTGTGTTCGTTCCTTGATGTTTTTCTATTTTTTCTTCACTGAATCACACTGAGCATGCCACTACGATCAAGGGGCACCAAACACAGCTCTATTCCGTGGCCGAACTAAGATTTTGCAAGTTTGGAATTTTGGCCGGAATCAAGGATTCCACGACGAAATTTGCAGTCTGTTCGTCGGCTTCACGTGAGGAATCCAACTGTTAATCATGTACGAAGTTTGGGTGAAAGATGGGCCAAGACCTTATGCCCACAATGGAATTGGTCTCGCGTCGATCTAGGTCACAAGTGGTGTGATTTGGTCACTCAAGCGAGGCACGACGTTGCTGAATTTCCTGCACTTTTATTCACAGATCAGCAACTTCTCTCTATCTTTCTTTCATGCTCGGGTATCGTCACAGGGCGTGCTACATATCGAATCACTTGTCTTGACTAGACGAACATGCTCACCAATTTTGAGCAAGATCTAACTTAAGACGAGTGAGATATGAGTGTCGAAATTCACAAGTCGTGACTGTCCCTTCAATGGTGTTGCTCTTTCGCCGATAACGTCTTCATGGAATGTCCGTTTGAGCAGAAACTTGACCCTTGGGGGTTTTCAACTATGCCAGATCCTATGATGGTGATCCTACAGCAATTTGAGATGCTAAAAATGTAGCTCTAGATATAGTGGTCCGTTTCAAGGTGCTAGAGGCCGATTCTACTAGAACTGTTTCTTAGTTTGCATTACCTTAGACATGTTGGAATGCAATGAAACTTGGCAGAAGACTCTTGAGAGACCTCATGAAGATCTTGGCCAGTTTTAGGGTTGTTCTAGGACTATCCGAATTTCCACTACTTGCTAGACCTTTATTGAGCGGGGGCCCCATGTTGATGAAAAATACCTTCCAATAGGGCGCCACGAGTAAAAATGACTGGCGGGCTTGGCCATGAAGCTACGAGTAAAAGTGTCATAAAAACATGAAAACTAGGCATGGTGAAAACCCACAAGGGCATCATGAGTAAGAATGGAAAATAGAAAAGGCGGACGTTCGAAGTCACGAGTAAAAATGCCTTAGCAAAAGGCGTTGTCGAAAACCCACTCTTGTGGCACCACTCCTTCCAAGTTCATGAAAAAACCTGAAAGGGCACTTGGATTAAAATAAACAAGTTGATGCAACGGTTGACCAAAAGAAGAAGACCTCAGCCAATTACAAGCAAGAAAATCACAAATGCGCTGAGTAAAATCTAGATCAGCCCTTCACCACCCACTAGAATGGGATCAAACGCTCACCTAGGGTACCCACCAGCCGGCCCATGAGCCAAAAGCAAAATTCCGGCCCCAGAGCTAAAAAAAAAAATTACGGCCCCAAAGCCAAAACAAAATTCCAACCTTAGAGCCAAAATAAAATTCCTGGCCCTAGAGCCAAAAACAATTCCGGCCCCAGAGCCAAAACAAAATTCTGGCCCCAGAGACAAAACAAAAATCCTCAGCCCCCAGAGCCAAAACAAAATTCCTGCCCCGGAGCCAAAACAAAACCTCAACCCCAAAGCCAAAACAAAATTCTGACCTTAGAGTCAAAACAAAATTCCAGCACCAGAGCCAAAACAAAATCCCAGCCCCAAACCCAAAAAAAAATTTCAGCCCCAGAGCCAAAACAAATTTCGGCCCCAGATCCAAAGCATCCCCACCAGCTAGATTGGGGCAACGCCCACCAGGGGAACCCGCTAGCTGGGCAATTAGGAGGTATCGTTGACATGTAATGGTAAGCCCTTCACGAGGCAGCTTATAAGCACGCTTGTTGCACATCATTTTTGACGTACCTACATCCTTGATGCAAATAAGGAGAGATCTAGTAACTACCTAGTCTTGCTAGCACCACCCAAGACACCGCTAGACTAAGGGAACACTTCAAAATAAGCCTAACACTAGGCAGCCTTGGAAAAAGTACTATCATGTCAAAAAGTGACCTTCAACTACAGCCCTATTCTAGTGGCTTAAAAACAATACTAAATACTGATGTTACATCCAGAACATCAAAAAACCCATAGGGACCAAATTTGGGCTCAATCGGACCTCTCAGGAATATTTTGGGCCCAAATTACCTCAAACGAGTAGTTCGTACACTATTGCGATGTGGCCTCGCTGAACCAGTCCCCAATCATGGAGGCCATGATTTTCACATATCAGGATGACCTGCAAATACCCACATGCCGCTCATTTGGAGTCGGAGCAAGCTCAAAATTGGACACAAGCTCGGTCTCGATGACCTGGTCATTTTGACATATGGCACGCGTCATGATATGACCCAGAATCAAAGCTTTTCTAGAGAGAAAATGAGCATGAAACCATGGAAATCAGAGCTTTTGAAGAAAAGACATCTCAAACTTCTTGAAGCAATAATCTCGGGATCTGTACATCGTCTCATTGTAAAGATAAATCTGATGAGATCGTATCACGAAGGGTTACAAGATGGTACAAATGTTACACTCAATCTAAGGTCAGATAAATCACAAATTCCAAGGTTAAAGAAAGCAAGATCGCCCGGTCACCAGAGTCCCTTTTTTAGGCGATCTCCCAAATTCAGAAAGTACTTCAAGCAAGAACAAAAACAGACAAAATTTAGTGCAAAACAACTGTGGAAGTCTCCTCTTTAATTTGCAGTCAAAATAAAGACTTGAAACACCATGGATCGCGTTGTATTGATGGCCAAAAGTTCACGATCTAGGCAAATTTCTACCACTTAGGAAAAAGTCCACTTCATGACGATTAAAAGACATCAAACTCTACAGAATCAAACAAGCATCATGACTACGATGATCGATCGTCTCAATCACCATTACAAGCATCTGAAAAAGCTTTCAAGATCTGACAATGGTGAAAGGTCCCTCAGAGAGGGATGGTTTTGTCATTAGCACAAAAGGTTTAAGGGGCATTTTGGTCATTATTCCAAAATTTGGGATTTTATTGTAATTTCTTTTAATTATTATTATGTTTAGTTTTGAGATTCCACTCATGTTCGGTGGGTCCTCTATATAAACAAGCTTAGGTCTATTGTAACTAGAGGCATTAAGCTCGTTTCTACTTGTCTTTTGCTCCTAACCATTAGATCCAGTACCAAAGAAAGAGAAAACTTTTCAAAGAGAGAAATACCCCTAAACCACCCTAGTTGCGTGGCTGCGTTCTCTCTCTCCCTCTTCTTCTTTCTTCTCTGTCTTCACTTGTTACTTGCCCTACACAGTAAACGTGTGACCTCATCTCTTTTCCCTTGCAACTCTAACGTAGACACAACAAGCTTGCGCTACTGCATAACACCCTACTATCCGACATACTCTCGACCCAATATCTTTCAGAGTCAACCTAAGGATTCCAACCCTCATATCATCGCTCTAACTTCCTCTTTGTACAATCGAGTTGAGTTGTGAGAGACGCATATGCTCTCTCCCTCAGTCACTCGAGAGGAGTCTTCCTAAGCCGATAGTCAAGATAGTTTTAACCCATTGTTTGCCCTGATCTCCCGAGCGCATACATTTGCGTGGATAAGGGAATTCTCATCACCTTTCTCCCTTATCCCTTCTTTTTGTCAGCCAGCCCTCATTCGAGTGAGCCACTATAGACGAGTACAACCGAATCCACATTATGGTTTCCAGGGCGAGAGAATGAAGCGACAATTTAAAAGCCTGAGGAGAGTCTGTGCCCAAACCGCGCTGGCCGATAGTTGAAGGGCTTCATAATTGTTCTAAGCGGGAAAACTGCCTCGACGAGGTAAGTGCTTAAACGGACCCCCGTGGTAAAATCCCTCTGCGGTTGTTTGAGAGAGGATTTTTCCCGCCGTATGCGTGAAAAAAAAATCAAGACCAACTGGAGAATCTAGTGGGGACACTCCACTCTATAGTTGGCTAAGATTGTTCCTAGGCAAAGATCTCTCTTCTTTCTCTCATTAAAATTGCAATGGAGTCTCATTACTCCTCTTTCGTCCAAGTTGGGGACTTCATCATCCCCATATTTGTGACCTCGTCGAGGGAGTGCAGATTAGCTAATCCTGCTTCTCCCCTATCCTGCTCAAGCAGCCTGGCTGACCCTACCATCCTAGTTCAAGCTAGGAAGACTAGGGGAAAAGGTGCTCGAAGTCCTTCTCACTCTTTCTCCGACATCAAAGGGAAATCCATTGATGTCATCTGCATAGGTGGCTTTGAAACCACCTTCTCTCATAAGCACCATGTTACCCGCCAGTCGTAAGCTTAAAAGTGGTCCTCACATAACTCCTCTTCGCCCGGTGGGTCCTAATAAGACCACCGTCGCAGCTGGTAACCGACAGGTAACCCCACCTACACTTCACAAAGACGTCACTAGTACGAGCACATCACCACACACCACTCTGGTGACTCCTACGCCAGTCCGTGACACCCCAAAGCAGCCGCATGCACATTTACACATGTCGCAGCTGATGGTTTTACCATCACTGTGATGAGATGGCACAGGCAAAACCTTACCCTGGTCTCCTCACCTACTTCGAGTCTCTTCAGACCCAGACTCATCACAAGTGGTCGTCAAGCCACTAATGCACCGCATGATAATCTCACAGCTCGGGGCAGCCCAAAGGCTAGAACCAAATGAGCACATGACTTTCGAGGCAGTTGAAAGTCTTATAAAAAATGCACATGCATGTTGAAGACCCTAAGGCCACTTCAACTAAGAAGGCGGGTATTTCAAATACTCAGCCTTCCACTTCACAAGGGATTAGGTCACAAACTGCTCGAACACTGCTGTGGGCAACACATACACTTGTAAGACCGGTGACTCTACCAACAGAAAAGAGAAAGGAGTGTCAAACAAGCCCCTCACTACCCTAAAGCCGCTTACTATGTGGTATTCAAAGAAATTCCCTTTGAGCACCATCCTGACTACTCCTTATCTATACACGCGAGCTAGCCTTTGGCAAGATACGCTCAAATTCAACCACGAGCTCCCTTCTTCTTGGATGTCATATGTTGCAAGAGTTGATAAATTTTCCACTCATCTCCGTAGGGCAAGCCAGTCAGGAAGGAAATCGATATCGGTTCCGATTCTCGGAAAAGATTTACTTGAGCTTGAGAATTAAACAGTTGAGAGAGATGAGGGTGCCGTTATGGAAATGAAAGCAGAGTCTTCAGCCTCAGAAGACTTACTAGAACAAAACTGGTTCTACCCGTTGCAAGCCACGGAAGAACGAAGAATGTGCGACATTGTTCATTGCTATGTCATCAAAGTACAGGAAGATGGACTCACTCCATCCGATCCGAGGCCCCAAGGCCATCACAAGCAAGTAAATGAGATATGGCCCCAAGGCCGTCTCGGGCCCATTCAGGCTGGACGATGGCCCCAAGGCCTTCAAGCACTAAGATATGTAGTAATCCGTCCTCAAGTTTGCCCAAAGCCAGTGCTTACTCGTGCTGCAAGGCAATCTCAAGCTCAATTCGGGCAAGCTCAGCCCCTAGTGCTCGGATTGCCATATAGAGTTGTGAAGAGGACCAAAATCACCCCTATTGTCGAATTATCGAAACAGGGCGAAAAAGTCGAGGTAATGGTAGTAGGCCATGAAGGGGATGAGCCTAAAAATTCAATGGCCCTTTTTGAGGACATGTTGAACAGCATTTTAGACACGCTCAAAGGACTCGAAGATGCTCGACCCGTAGTGTCCTCTCATCAAGAAGAAAACTCCCCTCTTGAGCCTCAACGTGAAGAGCTAGAGAGACCTCAGCCTCCTTCTACGGTCCGAACCCCAAGGCCTTTAAATCCCCCTATCTCCTTTGATGACCAGCCCAATCTAGCCTCTCAAACTATGCCATCGATGTTCACTCAAGAAGATGTATAAAGGATGATCAATAAAAGCATCCAAGGCTTACAAACGTCAAAGATACAAGAAAGTGTCCAATACAAGAAGCCATACTCGCCTTTTATCGATCGAATCCCCTTCCCCATTGAGTATCAAAAAGGAAGGTTACCAGTCTTCGACGACATGGGCTCACCCCAGCAGCATGTGGCTCATTTCGTGCGTGCTAAGAATCGTCGTCAGACTCCAGACTGCTTCTTCAGCAGTTTGTTGAAAAGTTGGTCGGGCCTACCTTTTAGTGGTACGCACACCTGCCCCCAGACTCAGTTCATTCCTGGCAAGAGATGGATCAGTTGTTCTACAAGTGCTTTTACAAATCAGAAATGGATGTTCAAGCAATTGAACTCCTCGCAATGTCTCAGGAGATAGATGAGTCAGTGGGTGAGTACATCAAGAGATGGAGGGACCTCGTTATGTGCCAGAGCAATCCGATGATTGAGATGGACGTTGCACAAATGTGTGTAAAAACAAGAAGAAGGAAATATCCTTACATGTTGATGCTTTTAGTCCTACCCACTTTCTCCGACATGATCATAAAGGTACTAAAATCGAAAGTTTGCTAAGGCATCATGGAGGAAATCATGCTCAGACCTCGGGGGTGGTCAGACTCGTAATTCCGTTAATAACAAAGCTAACTCTCGGGCTAACCAGCAAAGGAATCCAGTCAGCGCGACAATCATTGCCATGCCTATTCATCTCAAGTCCCCGGCTAATGTTTCCCCCTCTAAACATTAGACACCTCTCGAGGGCTGCCACCCAGGGGTCAAGGGGAGGCCTAATAGAAGCACCCTCAAACACAAAATTACAATAGGGTACCTCTGTGACAAAGCTACTATCGGACTGAACAACTCATTCGAAGACTGAACCAGCCATATAGCTTCAACAAGGCATACTCTCTTGAAAATGCTGATTGAACAAGGCATGGTGAACCTTCCTAACATCAGAAAAGACTCACCAATCATTCCAACTACTGTGCCTATCACCGAATGTTAAGCCACCCCGTACAAGACTGCCTCCAGCTCAAAGAGTACATCAAAGCCTTAATTCAAAAGGGGAAAATCAACTTGGAGAGCCTCAAGAAGGCTTTCGAAACTCTGGAAGCCTCACAAATGGTCACAGTCTAAGAATAATCAACCGACGGTGCCCCTGTAGACAAACTGTCTCCACACATATTCCCCATCCTCTTTGATGTAATGAGACAACACAAAATGATCGTTCCTTGTGTACCTGAGAAACATAAGTGGGTGGAAGAAAAAGATCAAAGTTTACCGCGCCGAAATCATCAATTGATAGGGAATGACTTTTGTCACTGTTTCGGGTTCCGATCTATTTTGGAGAGGCACATGCGAAATGGTGAGATAGTCATAAACAATGCATCATCCCCACCTCTAGAGGAAGCTATTGAATTCGATGCCCCGCAACATGAGAAATTCGAGCAAGCTCAAAACCCTGCTTCTAGTGCCCCGGAAGCACCTACTCTTCGTGACTCTGTGGGAACTACCAGGCCATGGGAAGTATATCGCGGCCATGGTAAGATGAAAAGCCTTAGGAGGGAGGCTATTCGCCAAGCGAACGTGGTTCCTGCACCCCTAGCTCAAGAACCCCGTCTGCCCAAAAGAAAAGAAGAAAACAAAAAGGCTGCATGAGTACAACCCTATAAGTTGAAATCCCCTCAACACCCAATTAAAATGGCTCTCCTTCCCTCTCTTCCTACTTTGTACAATTTCATCCTAAGGCAAGTTCTTTTTACTGAAGACGGTCAATACATGACTGTGAGGACAATCCACGATACATCCCATACAGGGGAGGATACAAAGGAGGCCCCCACAGCAGTCTGATAAAGGTACTATTCCTGAACAAAGGCCCAAGTTACATGACCGCTAAAATGTCAGCGCATGTGCTGGCTACACGACACTAAAACTATGCCACTCATGTTCAAGGTGGTATGACATTAAAACTGCCTCCTCAAAAAAAAAAAAAAATTGATAGGTGCACACACCAAAAGACTTGGACGAAAGCCCCGTCGAGCGTTCAAGTCAAGCATGGGAGGATTCAGAAGCACTTCTAGCAAGCCTCTAGGCTCATCCCTTATTAATAAAGGATAGGCCTAAAATCATGAACGGAGCAAAACAAGCCATTGACAGAGGAAACATGGGAAGCAAAGAGAGAAAAGGAGAATAATTCCATACATATTACAAAAAATTTTGGACGGGTCTCAAAAGGAATGAAAAAGAAAAAATAGGTGCGGAGCTTAGAAGCCACTAAAAATGGTCAAGAGCATCGCGCATCTTTGCCTTCAGCTCTTGCACACACCCCAGTGCAACCTATCTCTACTCTTCAAGTTGGGAAATGCTTTTAGTAATTTCCTCGGTCACATCATGGACTGCCCTCGTCTCATAACTCAACTGATCCAGTTGTTGAGACTTCTGGAGTATCACCGCCCAGTGTTGGCTTCGCCGGGTCTTCAAATCGGTCGTGCGGACTTGCAATGTTGCAATCTCATCATTTATGGCCAGAATCTGCCTAGAGAAACCCACCTCTTCCTCCACGAGGCGAGCTTGGTGAGAAATGAGCAGGTCCTTCCTCTTCTCATGGCCCTTAATGAGAGCTTGCTACTTAGCCAATCTCTTCTTCAAAGCAGCTAGGTCAATCTCATGAGACGCCTACAACTTCGCAGCAGCCCCTTTAGCTGGTTGAAGGTTCCCTCATCATAATACACAGCCTTTAAGCTAGCCGTGCACGCCTCAATGACCTCTATCTCTCCCTGGATGTCCAAAAGAGCACACTCCCTAATCCCTTGGAGACCTGATCGAAGCATGCGCCTCACAGCAAGTGCCTTAAAACTCGACGCTGATGGAGAAGGAGTTGAAGAACCAATTGCAGCAAGCAAAGGAACATTAAGAGCTAAATACCTGACCATGAGATCCAAAGGTTCAGGGAGGATGGTGTAAGGCTCAGATGAAGGCTCTTCAACCTGCGTCCCTAAAGCAGGTACCTCCGGAGCCAATGTTGCCACCAGCTCCGAATAAGTAATTTCTGAGCCAAATTCTGCTCTTAACTCCACTTATGAAACAACCGGAGGCGATGCCGCTGAAGTTGCCATGCCAGCACTTGGGACCTCATCCATAGTCTCGACATTAATTAGAGTGAACATCGCTGGAGGCGGAGTCGAGACTGTACAAACCTTCACTTTCGCACGCTTAACAGGAGGAGCTGACGGTGATGCATTTGCAATGAACAAAACCCTCTTATTTGATCGGATGCCTTCTTTGAAACCGTGGGGGCCGACTTGGGATCCTTTGACCCTTTTCTCTTTTCCCGTTCTTGCTTCTTTTCCCTCGCTCTTAGGGGTACACTTCTCAACCCTGTACCTGTAGGAGTTCTCTAGCCATGTTCGGGCCTAGTAGCTATGTCAGAGCCTGGCCTACTTCCTGTTGAGGCATCCAGGCCCCACAACGATCTTCCTTCTTGGCTCGACACCGCATCTCCCTTGGTCCATCCAAAGATGGAACTGAGGTCATCAAAAAAGGATTTTGTCTCGCCCTTCAAAGACAAATACTCCATGTCAGCATCGTCCTTGCTCAAAGAACGAGGCTTAGCAAGGTCTCTTTAGTTGGTATGACACTGGCTCAATTCAAAAATCTGGGAGAAAGAAGGGGAAGAGAAGCGTTTCCCAGCCCTGCTATCACGCTTCGCGCTGTTGACAGCCTACCATGAGTGTTCGGAGCGCCAGTACATGTGGTTGGTAGCATTCGACCACTGCCAATAACTATCTGTCGTGTAACCCACGTGACCATAATGAGGGACCATGAACTTGCTCAGCCTCCTAAGGAGAAGACAAGTCTCTCAAGTCATCCCCATGTTGAGCTCGGTCCACGCCTCAAGACTCGCATCCCCTTAATCTGATACTTCTTCTCGAAGGAGATGGTAAAAAAACACCCTTGATCTAGGCCATGTTGACGCGTAAAGCGATGACGGAGGTAGCCCTCCAGCGTTCTATCTCCCATGCCTTTGTATGGAAGGATGCAGTCCCTCACTCTTACAAGGTACATGGTCTCCTTGGTCTCCATGGTCACCCCATTGAGGACCGCACCAAAAGCATCAATGCACACATTATCTGTAGGGCCACCTCCCGGAAAGGGGCTCCCACTAGTAATGAAAGGGGCAATAATCAGAAGCTCACAGGCCTCCCTTGACTCCTTAAAAACAGCCTTCATCCCGGCAATTTTCTGCATGTGGGTACAGGCAGCATCTGTGAGACTTCCATTGATCTTGTATGTCTCAGGGAAGTATGTTGACAGACACCCAAGGACATACTGAACTGGGAAGCTCGTTGTGAAGTGCCCAGGAAAGCCCTTGCATGCTAAGACCTCGCTCTTGATCTCCTTTGAGAGAGCCTTGCCATGCGCAATGGACCCCAAGCCATGGTAGACACTGCACAGAACATACTGTGCTAATGCAAAATTCTCCCCCTGGGCCATCATGCAGACCACATAAAAGCAACTCGACCGAATGATGTAGCCCCATGCCCTTGGCAGAGCGAAGTTACACAAGAAAATGACCAAGTTAGCGGCCAGGTATACATGGTCTTTCTCGGGAAGGGTAATTGTTCTCTTTGAGGCCTTAATTGCCTCCGCTCTCAGCACCTTGTCCGTCCACAAGGCACTTGAACTAATGTCTTCGCCAGCTTGGCAGTCACCATGGAAATAGTCTCTCCATGCTTCAAAATGTACCCCTCAAGACTTGAGTTTGGTCTCCGAGTGCAACAGCTGGCAAATCTCAAACAACTCACAGAGACCAGGAGGCGTTGGCTTGCCGTTAATGATCTGGTTCCAAAAAATAGCCCCATTGCTGAGTACAAACTCTTTGTATATCTCCCCCAGTATAGGCAAACCGTCCAAAAAATACAAGTCCAAGAGGGTGATTCCCGCCTCACCTCCATCCAAATGCCAACTATTGGTCCTATAACACCGAGTCCCTAACAGAGCTTTGATGGTGTTGGAGCAATGGTGATAATAACTAGCTGAGCATTGACATGCTGTGGCTATCCCGCATCCTCCCAGAGTACTAACATGAGAATTGAGGACATCAAATGTCCAAGTGCTATACCCTAACATATATTGGTGTTCTCCCTCAAAACGAAGAGCACCAGTAGCCCAGTGAAAATTTGTCTTGGCCAGCATCCTCTTCCTCAGCATAGGAAAATCCTCACTGGAATCGAAATTCCTATGAAGAGCATGATAAAGGGGCACACCATCCCTTTGAACGAGAGGTTCCTCATTAGCAGCCTTGTATCTACCAAGCTGGGCATTTTCTCTTACATAAGTGATGCTCAGAGGCCACTTTATCTCTTGAGAAGGTGAGAGGGCCCCAAGAGAAGTCCCTTTAACGAGCGAGACACCGGTATAAGAATCGGTTCCCAATTGCCCCTCATGGGGCAGACGATTCATGTCTAGGATTTTCACTGCAAAGAACCAAAAGAGCAAAAACAACGAATAAATCATGCAACAAAACGTACACTTGTAAATTCGAGTACGCGCAAGAACAAGTGCGCAAAAGAATGTGAATGCATAGAGTAAAGGACACGCAAAAGACTGAGCCTGACTCAAAGCATACACACCAGGTCTTGCCAAGATTCATCACACATGAGATGCCTCATGTAAACCGTCTCAGCCACGAGCGAGATTTGCTCACGGTTAACATCGCCGAACCAAGCCACGGCATGGTTGGAAAGCCCATGACACACAAACACAAGCATAAACGCTCTTGAGCACTATCAATGCAGACCAAGCAACCATAAATAGAAGGCAAACAAAAAGAGAACACAACAAACAACAAGAATAACTCCAAAGGAAGCGGCAAACAAAAAGAGAACACAACAAACAACAAGAATAACTCCAAAGGAAGCAACGCCACGATCGACCAAACACCCAAGGCTCAGTAGAGGAACAAGCACAACAAAGAGAAAAATAAAATAAAAGAGACCAAATCCAAAGAGAAAGAAGGACCCTACCTTGAGGAGAGGCCGAACTAGTGCTTGCCATTCCTGTTAATAAAACACTCAAGGGTATAAGAGATTCTACTCAAGAAACGATAGTCAAAAGAGGCACAGGTAGAAAAATTAGGCTTTTTACTCCGGATAAAAACTCAAGAAAAACAAAGGAAACTATCCCTATGCGACCCTTTTATAACTGAAGAAGGATACTATATCGCGCAAGCCAATGAAACGATATGTGGCCCAATCATGTGGAATCGCGAATGGCACACGAGCGTAACATCGCGTGATTTAGATGCATGGAAGCACGACCAGCAATACTCCCTCTCGACCCACACAAACTTTGGATCTCCACCAGGGGTTCAACACATATTCGTGCACCACTACATTAGATAAACAGGTGAGATATCTTCCTTGCGCTCTCCTCACAAACAATAATCTCAACGATCAAGCGCTAAAAAAAAAACAAAAGGGTCCTTGCAAAAACTAGAAATGGCGCACACCCTAAGGGGTCGAATGAAAACCTGAAAAGGGCATTCGAACCATTCAAGCCAGATAGTCGGCATACCCCCTTATGTAAAACTAGTCTCCGAGTCCATTTCTTATCCCCGCCATCAGAGAGGGATAAGACCGGAGCACGGAAAGAAAAGGAAAATGGGGTGAAGCAAACCACGAAAGGACAAGAAGCACAAACCACAGAGAAGGAGGATTCAAACAAAAAGAAAGATCCATCTTGAAATGAGTCTCCCATCTAGAGATCCAGCCTCCAAATGCGCCACCGCCTCCTACAACAGTAGTGTCTTTTAAGACGATGTGTTATTCTTTTCCAAAAAAAGGAGCTTGAAAAGAATGAAAATAACATCTTGCTCCTTTCCACCCTCGAGTGAAGGAAAATAACTAGGAGGTAGTTAATGGAGTAGCAACAAGCGAAAAATGGAGCAGAAAACCTCCTACTCGACATATTGTCAGTTCATCCAAGTGCTGAACATCCAAGCTGACCAAATCATTCGTTTGGTCAACCATCATGAAGAAGATGATGGGCTAGCAAAGACCATCACAAATTGTTATCATATTTGGCTGGACGAGATTAGGTTCAGGCCTGACAACCCTCAGAATATTATGCACCGCCTCAAACCTTGCGCTCGGGATCCAAGCAAACAGTAGAGATCTGAAGGCACAAGCCCACCATCCAGCTCAAGTCCATCAACATGTTCGTAGGGTCGAACATCTTCACCCAGGAGCTCAACGCTCGGGCGCACTCCAAGACCTAAGGCCTGAATGCCAGCCTCGGCAAAAGGCATGGCCTTCTAGATGAAGGCTTCAGGAAAAGAGAGATCTTTTCTCCCTCTTATACATAGAAAAACAGGAAATGAAGAAAGCTTCTCAAAAAGAAGGAATTGCCCTCCCATTCTTTCGGCCTAGCCTTTTTTTATATATAAACCACAAGCCCGTCATAAAAGCACTTTACTTCCCATGCAGTGCTTCATTTGACCACATGGAACATGTCACTACGACAACGCCTCGATTGACTGGCAGTCAAGTCTTCAACCGCCTCGCCTCCCAGGCATCATTTTCGAAGGATCACTAGTCAAATCTTCCGTTGCCTCACCTCCCACGCATCACTTTCGATGAATCATGATAAAATCTTCTGCCTTCCTGGTGATGCTTCATGTACACATGGGCATGTCATCAAAATGACCTGCCTTCCTTGGCAATATTTCGCTTCTGCATGGATGCATACCGCCTCACAAGTCTCATTTCGACAGTCATCCACGCGCTCATACATGACGCGGCTAGGTCACACTTCTATCCCCTGACACCTCATCCACGGTGTTCAACGCTCTAATGAGCCCTATTCAAGTCGGACCCCTCCAAGAGAGAGTCCTTGAGAGAAAAGAAGGAGCTGGGCATGATGAGAATCATCATGAGTAAACAAAAAAAAAGAGACAAACTTCAAGCGAACATAGCACAGAGCTATGGGTAAAAATTCAAAAAAAAAAAAAAAAATTGAGCATGGTGAAAACCAGCAGGGTGGCATGAGTAAAAATGACAGGCGGGGCAGGGGCATGGCCATGACGTCATGAGTAAAAGTGTCCTGAAAAATAAGAAAGACGGGCATGGCAAAAACCCGCAAGGGCTCCATGAGTAAGAATGGAAATCATAAGGAAGATGTGACCTCGAAGTCACGAGTAAAAATGCCTCAATAAAAGGAGTTCGCGAAAACCACACTGGTGGCACCACTCCTACCTAGTTCAAGCGAAAACCCGAAAGGGTGCTTAGCATAAAATAAACAGGTTTTCTGCTAATTACAAGTAAGAAAATCGTAAAGGCATTGAGAAAAATCAAGACCAACGAATTCCCCAACAACAGAATGGGATCAAAATGCCCACCAAGGGCATCCACTAGTTGGCCCATATCCAAACTTTCGGCCTCAGTGCCAAAACAAAAATTTCGGGCCCGGTGCCAAAACAAAAATTTCGGCCCCAGTGCCAAACGAAAATCTTGGCCCTAGTGCCAAAGCAAAAATTCCGGCCCAAGGGTCAAAACAACATCCTGGCCCTAGTGCCAAAACAAACATCTCGACCCCAGTGCCAAAAAAAAAAAAATCTGGCCCTAATGCCAAAACAAAAAAAAATATCCCGGCTCCAGTGCCAAAACAAAATTTTGGGCCCAGTGCTAAAACAAAAAAATTTCGGCCCAGTGCCAAAACAAAAATTCAGGCCCCAGTTCCACAACAAAAATTTCGGCCCGAGTGCCAAAACAAAAATTTTTGTCCTAGAGCAATAACCAAAAAATCCCTAGTCCCAGAGCCAAAGCAAAAATTCTGGCCCCAGAGCCAAAGCACCCCCATCAGCTAGATTGGGGCAAACCGCCCACCAAGGGCACCAATTAGCTGGTCCATCAGGAGGCATCGTTAACATGGAATGGTAAGCCCTTCATGAGGCAGCCTATCAGTGCGCTCTCTCATGAAAAGAAAAGGATTTCAGTAGCATTGGGAAGGAAACCCTTAAGAAAGATCCCCAATCGCTAGAATTCACTTCGGTCGCCCCTTCAGAAGGAAGCTTAGCATGATCTCCCCCTCAAGGATTGGGTTGATGTCGGTGATCGAGAAGAAAAATGTTTTGTTGAGAGGAAATAAACAAGTCTTAGTAAGGATTTGAAAGATGAACTTCGATGACAAAATCTCATTCCAAATGTTGCACTTCTTGCTTCTCTCAAAGCGCAACATCTGTCGGGGCAAGTTGTTGTACATCATTTTTGATATACCTACATCCCTGGTGCAAATAAGGACAGAGTTAGTGATGACCTAGTCCTACTAGTACCCAAGACATCGTCAGACCAAGGGAACACTGCAAAATAAACCTAACACTAGGCAACCTTGGAAAAAGTACTATCATGCTAAAAAGATACCTTATAACTACAACCATGTGCTAGGAGCTTCAAACCAGTACCAGATCATCGTCGTTACATCCAGAACGTCAAAAAACCTCTAGGGACCAAATTTGGGCTAATCGAGCCTCCTAAGAACATTCTAGGCCCAAATTATCTCGAACGAATAGGTCGTACACTATTATGGTGTGGCCTCATTGAACCAGTCCCTAATCATGGAGGTTGTGATCTCACATCTCGAGATGACTTGCAAACACCCACATGTCACTCGTTTGGAGTCGGAGCAAGCTGAAAATCGGACATAAGCTAAGTCTAGACGACCCGATCATTTTGACATATGGCACGCATCATGACATGACCCAAAATAAAAGCTTTTCTAGAGAGAAGATGAGCCCGAAACCATGAAAATCATAGTTTTGGAGGAAAAGACATCTCAAACTTCGTGAAATAATAAACTCGAGGTCTGTACATCGGATCATCATAAAGACAAGTCCGATGAGATCATATCACGAGAGGCTACAAGCTATTTCACTCAATTTAATGTTAGATAAATCACAAATTCAAAGGTTGAAGAAAGCAAAATTGCTTAGTCGTCGAAATCCCTTTTTTCAGCGATATCCCAAATTCAGAAAGTACTACAAGTAAGAACCAAAATGGATAAAATATGGTGCAAAACAACTGTGGAAGTCTTCTCTTTAATTTGTAATCAAAATAAAGTCTCAAAATACCATGGATCACGTTGTATTGATGGCCAAAAGTTCACGATCTAACTGGATTTCTACCTCTTAGGAAAAAGTCCACCTTAAGACGATTAAAAGATATCAAACTCTTCAAAATCAAACAAGCAACAAGACTACGATAATCGATCGTTCAATCAATGCTACAAGCATCCGAAAAAGCTTCCAAGATCTGGCAATGGCGAAAGGTCCCTCAGAGAGGGATCGTTTCGTCATTAGCACAAAAGGTTTAAGGGGCATTTTGGTCATTATTCCTAAATTCTGGATTTTATTGTAATTTCTTTTAATTGTTATTAAGCTTAGTTTTGAGCATCTACCCCTGTTCAGTGGCTCCTTTATATAAACAAGCTTAGGTAAATTGTAGAAAGGTCGGATCATTCATTAATGAAATAGAGGCATTAAGCTCGTTTGTACTTATCTTTTTCTCCTAACCCTTGGATCTAACACCAAAGAGAGAGAAAAATTTTCAGAGATAGAAATTACCCCTAGCCCACCCCAGTCAGACGGCTATGTTCTCTCTCTCCCTCTTTTTTCTTTCTTCTCTCTCTTCACTTGTTACTTGCCCCACGCAGTAACCCATGCCCACGGTGTGGTCTCATCTCTTTCCCCTTGCAACTCTATCATAGACGCAGCAAGCCTGCTGTACCGCATAACACCCTGTTATCCGACATACGCTCGACCCAATACTTTCAAAGTCAACGTAGGGATTCCAATCCTCAGATCATCACTCTAACTTCTTCTCCGTACAATCGAGTTGAGTTGTGAGAGACGCATATGCTCTCTCCCTCAGTCACTCGAGAGCCTAAGGAGAGTCCGTGTCCAAGCCCCGCTGGCAGATAGCCAGAGGGCTTCGTAATTGTTCTAAGAGGGTAAACTGCCTGGGTGTGTCCCGAACCCCAAAACGACGTAGTAAGTGCTTAAACGCATCCTTGTCGTAAAATCTCTCTCTTCGTTGGTTCTATCCACACATAAGAGAGCACACTTGTGCACACTCACAAACGTGCACTGCGCACACGGACCCTTTGCGATTGTTTGAAAGAGGACATGTCCCGCCGTACGCACAAAAAAAAAAAATCAAGCCTGACCATTGCTCTCCCAGAAAAGATAAGGATTCCATTAGCATCTGGAAGGAAGCCCTTAAGCAAGATCTCCAATCGTTAGAGTCCACTTCACCCCTTCAAAAGGAAGCTTAGCATGCTCTCCCCCTCAAGAATTGTGCAAATGTCGGTGACTGAAAAGAAATAAAAA